>NC_064258.1:31549511-31853178 GCF_003254725.2 Canis lupus dingo | reverse complement strand
AGAATTTATTTGCCTGACTTTTCCAAATTCTAGAAGCTTCTAGTCTTTGGCTTGTTGTGTCTTCCTCCATTTTTAAAGCTAGTTTGCCTGATCCTGTCCTCAGCTAACAAAATTTCTTAATTTTTTTTAGGTTTTATTTATTTATTTGAGAGAGAACGAGAGTGCGCATGTGAAAGAGCACGAGCCTGAGGGAGGAGCAGAGAGAGAGGGAGAAGCAGATTCTCTCCTGAGCAGGGAGCCCGATGTGGGACTGGATCCCAGGACCCTGGGATCATGACCTGAGCGGAAGGCAGACGCTTAACTGACTGAGTCACCTAGGCACCCCACAAAACTTCTTTTAAAGACATATATGATTAGATTGAACCCACCTGGATAATCCAGGAAACTCCTCCCATCTCAACATCCTTCACCTTAACCACATCACCTTAATCACATCTGCAGGGTATCTTTTGCCTATGTATTACATAATATATTATGTTTATTATGTAACATGCTCACAGCTCCGGGAATTGGGATGTGGACATCTTTGGAGCCCATTGTTCTGCCTACCATGGCAGGATTATGTGTATTGGATGGTGTGGCACCATCTAGATCCCCCTGCAGTACTGAGGCACTCATTTCCCCAGTTTCTGAAAGTGTTGGCAGTTAACAAATCTCAGTTGAGTTCTCCCTCTACTAGTTGTTCTCTACTAAAGAGAATTGCTGCCCCCAACCTCAAATTCCCTTCCCAGAGGCAGCTCACTGCCAATGACTGGTTGATGTGGGGATGTACAATTAATGGCCCCTTATCTCTGAACAGAACACTTTGGAAGGGCCATTCCAGCTCTAGAGCTCAGCATTGGGTTGGCAGAGGACTTTGTTGTGACTGTATTGCAGTTCAGCTCTTGTGTAATCCTCCTGTCTTTACCTCCCACTTGTGTTGGTCCTGAGGACATCCCCACTAAGACTCTTGCCAGCAAATCTTCATCTCAGAGTCTGTTTCTGAACTGTTGATGCCAAGAGTTATCTGAGGAGGCAGATTCTAAAATGGGCTTTTGGAGCTGGCAATGAGGACCCAGTCACTGTTGGAAAGAGGGGCATAGATGGCTTCCTATATGCTGAAATGATGTGATCATTACAACTTCACCATGTTGACCTCTGATTAGATGTTGGTGGAGGTGGCATCTTAGATGTCTGGGAGGTTGGAATGGAGAATAATGATTAAGATTGGGATTTATGGGGGTAATGTAAGTATTAGGGAACACAAAATTGGGGTGATTGATCAACAATGAAATGTTAAGTTTGAAAGCCAGATTTCCTTTCCGCATCTATAGAGTAGAGTGTACACTCACCAGTGTGTAGAAAAAGCTGGGGCTTATGCCCGGCACTTAATTACAAGAGTAGCAGAACTCCAGGAAAGTGTGAATTCTCAGGCTCAGTGAATCTGCTCTATAAAATCAGACGCTTTATCAGACTTGGGATGAGGATGTTGGAGTTAGATGCACTTGAATTTCTCAAATCTTCAGATCTCTTTGAACTTCCTGGGCTCACATAAGTGACTGACTAAAGGTTATTGTTAAAATCCTTAAGGGTTTACCTCACAGGCTAACAATGTCGTGTTGCTTGAAGATAACACAGAGGTCTCCGCTTTGAAAGGCACATGCAGCCCCCTCAGAACCTCTCAAACCCCCCCATCCTAGTTGCCAGATATATAATGAGGGTTAAATTACAACATAGTTTGGTTAGGGAAGTGCTGGGTCAGCTAAGAGAAGATGAAGGGATTGTGAGACCTACCTCATACATACTGGCATCACCTGGGCCACATATGAGACTGGGCCCTGAGATGCTGGATCAAGGTAGATTGTGACCTATAAGGTTGGATAATGGAGAGTTTATCTATGTAGAAGCACCTTGTAATACAAAATCAAACTGGCAAGAACTTTAGAAGATAGAATTAATGTGTACCTGGGTTGGCATGATTCTAAGAGCTCAGAGAAAGTGATAGCCATCCTAGATGAGCTGGAAATGCCAGAGCTACTGAGGAAGACAGTAGCAGTAGTTATCAAGAGGCTTAGGGAATTTGACATACTAGATTGGATAGACCCTGTAGCCTACTAGTCCACTATGTTTCTTGGGAGAGCCCAGAAAACACTGTTTATTGGGGTGATAAAGAATTCACTAATGAAAGGATTCTCAGATTTGTTGAGAAACTCAGTAGTGGCTGCTCTCTTATGCCTGTGACATGAGAATAGTGGAGGAAGCCATGTGGAAACTTCTGAAATACCCCACAAGCCAAGATATTAAATAAGAAACAAAAACCAATGTTGTAATATTTATGGTGAACAATAAATAAGGAAAAGTAAAAAAAAAAAAAAATCAGTGCTGCCATCAAAGTTCTAAAAGTCATAAGGGTAGTTGTCCTCATTTGAGAACTAATTTATCATTTTGGCCCCTATAAAATCATATCCTGGAAGATTGCAGTAGCCCACTGCCTGATATGTTTATTAAAGTTAACAGGGTCTTTGTATGTGGCCAATGCGATGCACTCCTCTTTCATTCCTACCAAGAAGGAAAATCAGAAATAGTTCACATCTACTTTGGGTTGAAAATAGTGTATACGTTTACAATCTTACTCTCTGGCTATGTTAGTTCTCCTGCTCTCTCTAATAGCATAGTCCAGGGGGATTGGGCTATGTGAATAGGCAACCAGAATTGTTCCTCATGACCTGGGTCCTGGCAGATCCATCAAATCATAAGGTAGGGTAGGCCCAGTAATAATTTATCATAAGAAGGAAGTGGTGGATTTGGAATCAAGCATTAAAAAACAAAACAAACAAACAAAAAAAAAACCCAGAGGGCACTAGTCAACATCATGTGTTGGACTCCTGTCATCCATCACTGTCAGAATGATGTGATGTTTCTCATCACAAAGTAGGTTTCTCAAGGTGATATAATGATATCTCTCCCTTTCCTATTACCTATGATGAGATTGTGAGCTATGGCTAAACACCATAGCTTCCACTTACCGAACTTCATCAAGCTACAATTTCTGCCTTCATCAAGCTACAATTTCTGCCAATTGTCTAATTTGTCAGCCATAAGGTCAAAGCTGGGCTCCTACCATGGCACTATCTTTCGAAGAGACGAACCAGTGATTTGGAGGCAATGACCATTATATGGTGCTATGCCATTAGACGGTAAAAGACATGAGTCTAGAAACCGGTAAGTGGAAGGAAGTGAGAGTGGCTGGGTTTATCATCATTCCCAGTGTCCCACTTAAGGAATCTGTACTGCTTGTCTCTGCAACTATGTGCTCTGTGGCTTTAAAGATCCTGGTCCAGAGAACACTTACAACAGGGGACATTGAAAAGGTTCCTTTACATTTTACATTGTGACTTCTGCTTGATTATTTTGGGATCCTCATAACAAGATACCAACAGGCAAGAAAGGAGTGACTATCCTGGCATAGGCAATTTTCCTTCATTATCAGAAGGAGGTAAGGTTGTTACACAACAGGACAGCGAAGAATATGTTTGGCACTCAATTGATCTTCTGGAATGTATTTCTTGGCACTCCTCTCCTGTTTTCAATCTCAGTGACAAATGGTCATGTGCAGTAGTCACAGGCTGAGAGGGTTGACACTCTGGGTTATTCCACTCTAAAAGCCCCCTAACTCTGGAGAGGTACTGGCCAAGGGTGAGGGAAATCTAGAATGGGTCCTAGAGAGGGGAAATGATGAGTATCAGAGGAAAGTCTGAGACTCACTTCAGAAGTGGTGGCTGTAGTAGATCCCATTTGTCTTCCTCTTAGAAATTTCTTTTTTTTTTTTTTATTTATGATAGTCACAGAGAGAGAGAGAGAGAGAGAGAGAGAGAGGCAGAGACATAGGCAGAGGGAGAAGCAGGCTCCATGCACCGAGAGCCCGATGTGGGATTCGATCCCGGGTCTCCAGGATCGCGCCCTGGGCCAAAGGCAGGCGCTAAACCGCTGCGCCACCCAGGGATTCCCTCCTCTTTTAGGGAAAGAGATCAACCATAATCCTGGAAGGTCTGTTCTAAGGACTTAGTACATGAAGAAACTAGATCTAAGAGGTATAAATGGGATTGTAGTGGATGCTGTGGCATGCTGCCCAGATCTATCCTACAAGACTGACTCTCCCAAAAGCTGGTAGTGTTAGTAGCCGAGTTGTTCTCTGGAAGTTTCCTCAGCCAAAGAGGACACAAGTTTCTCTTCTAAGGTCACATCCAGAATGTGGGGCAGTGCACATCTAATGGCTGGTCAATGTGGAGCTCTGAAGGGTGGTCCCAGCTCCAGAGCACCTTTTGGATTTGTTCAAATTCTTTGTTGCTAATGCATTACAGTTCAGCTTCCTTCTCTGCTCATACCCGCTTCCTTAACTTCCCAAGTGATCCAGAGAGACTCCTAATAAAATTTCTGCATGTACATCACTGTCTGAGTTTGCTTCCAGAGAACCCAATCAAACACAATATATACAGCTAAGAGATATCACTTTCTTCAGGCAAATACTCAGCAGTTTTTGAGAAAAATGATAGACTATTTAATAAATGCTTTTGGCAGCTACTGTTTTAAGAATTTTACATGTAGTATCTCATTTAAATGTCAAAATATCCCGGTGCGGTATCCAATATATTTATCCCCATTTTATGGATGAAAATAATTGAAAGCTTAGAAAAATGAATTTCCAATGCTCTGTTGCTAATCGGGGGAGAAAGAAAAATGGATTCAGACATAGCTGAAGAACATTCTGTTATATGATGGGCAGAACCCTTAAGCCTTGGTGATATATGCCTGGTTCTAGAAATTTTACTGTTTCAGAATATTGCAGTAAGAAATAAATTAATACATAATTTCCCTTTAAGAATTTATGGCTGAAAAAAAAATAAAAAAAAAAGAATTTATGACTGATTTCTGGAGAATCTTGCCTTGATGATAATAGTCAATTATCCAAGACTTAACAAAATTATCTAATCTCCAAATGATTTCATGTGAGATACTATAGACAGCTATCCCACCAACTAGCTAAAATTCCTTTTTAAGGAAAGCTGTGAAATAATACCGTTCATTTTAAAGCGGAGGATGGTATAGAGAATATTTGATTCAGAGCTCTCTTAACCGAGCTCCTAAGGGGCAGGGACTCTATCCCCCCAAATTAGCATAGTACCAGGAACTTAGTTTTCTTAACTCAATGTTGAACCCCTGATGAGTCCACAGATATTACTTAACTTCCCCAAAGTTGGATAGTATATCTGTGGCAGTGCAAAACTGAGCTTAGTTTTAGTCATTAATTTTTAAAGATTTTTTCCTCTACATTAACTATCCCTTAGTTCACTGAGAGATCAGCCATAAAATGTAAATATGCTTAAGAAATGAACTGTACGCTCACACTATTCAAGTGGAAAAATGTCTATCTTCACCTTGGGTTAATAGAAGTTCATGAGGCAAATATATGATTAAGGACTTTTGGATGCAAGCAAGAGGGTCCTTCAGGTACCTCCAAAATACCACCTCACTTATACTTCCTTCATCTGGCTTACTTCTGAAACTTGTTGCATGTTTTGATGACACTGATGATCTCAAGGGGAAGTCAGGGGAAAAAAAGGTGAGTATATGCCACGTAGATCTTTTGTTGTGGGCAGAATAATGACTCTTCTTGATCCACTGTCACATTCATGCCAAATCTACATGTTTGTGGGCTGCTCTCAGCTACTGAGTGAGGATGACAAAGGATTTAAAGTAAGTTCATTCTGGAAAATATTATAGGACTTTTCCAACAGAGGACTTTTGCTTCTGGACATCCTCACAGGCTGCTTGAATCTTTCTTAGGACCATGCAGAAGTTCAAGGCTCTTCTTGCCAACCCTCCTTCCACCACTTTAGACCAGCATTCTAATCTGAAGGTTCTCCTATCTTATCCTGTTTCTTCCTTAATAAATCTCTTATACTTCTGATCCTGTCTCGACATCTTCTCAGGAGATCCAAACTAATGTACATAGTACTAAGAGTAGTCTGAGAAAGCAGGGATAAAATGATGGTTTGGGTCTGACTAATTGCTCGTGGGCAAAAAGAACACCGTCCTGAGTGGTGAATTGGGCATGGGTGCCTCTGGGTAGCCCAATGGTAAAATGATTTCACCATTGAGACAATAGTACATGTCTTGGTAGAGAGCAGTGTCATTGCAGGTGTTGCCTTGAATGATTACTGCCAAGTTCTACTGAGGGCCAGCAGAGGCATAAGGAGAGGTCAAGGACTATGGGGTGTGAAAGTGAGAGAGGACCTGGTTTAAAGATTTACTAATTTTTTTATTTGAGATGGAGGGAGAGGGTGGGGGAGAAGGAGAATCCCAAGCAGAGTCCCCACTGAGCATAGAGGCTGATGAGGAGCTAGTTTCTACACCCTTGAGATCAGGACCTGAGCCAAACCAAGAGTTGGTTGCTTAACCAACTGAGCTACCCAGGTGCCCTGAGAGAGGACCTGGTTTAGTGAGTAGGTAAGAATAATGGAAACAAAATCAAGCACAGGTATATAAACCATACCATCCACTTTGTGTTTAAAAACATTAAGTATATGTAACTGATGAATCACTAAACCCTACCTCTGAAACTAATAATACATGATATGTTAATTAATTGATGGTAAATAAAGTGTTTTCATTTAAAATCTGTGTGCGTGTGTTTGTATACTCTGCCAGCTTTTAGATGTGGATGGAAGATAATCTATAGAAGGAAAGGAAAAATGGATATTTCATTTCTGAATCATGCCAGTGTCTTCTAGAATGGAAGGCTAGCTCATCCAATAGCGTTTGTTTCTAATCTTAAAATTAAACAGAAAGCATCACGAATGATACTCATTTTATGTCTTAGATCTGCATAGTATTTTGCTTCTAACCAATATGGACCTTGTACAGACAGACAACTTTAAAAACATGATTCACTTTGCTTGAAAATGTCTGTAGAAAAACCCACCGAAAAAAAAAAAAAAAAGAAAAACCCACCGATAGTTAATGTATTGTTATTATAAAGTAGGTGAGACAAAAGTGATGCATTTCCTGCTCCAAACACTTTATGATGTGATTTCCTCTATTTTGATTCCATTTTTCTTTGACTGAATGATTTCTATCTTTTCCTTTCTTATTCTTTCTTTCTTTCTCATTCTTTGTCTAGATAGAGCAAAGGATGTTTCCTCCAAAGCAGATTGTTCATGTTACTGACTTATTTTCTTAATTGTCTGAGAACAGCTTCTTCTTGTTTGGGAAACAATTCCCTTTTCTTGTTGCATCTTCGATTCTGAGCTCACAGGTACAAAGTTTTTCTAAGTTGTGACTCATTGATCTTGTTTTTATTTAACATTTTTGACATGTTTTTCGTGTTGCTCTAAATAATTAAAGAAATCTGGATCCTTTTATTTCTCATATATGAATGTTCCATAAAAATCTTAGCACAACTTAATATAGTTTTAGATTATTGCTGAAAGTGCAAGTTCTTATTATACGTATAGGAAGTTAAAAGTTTCTAGTGAATGTAAGAATGTAGTCCGTATATTCTACTTCAAACTCTTTCTTTCACAAATGAAACAAAAATGAGGCTAAGGAACCAATGCTAAGGACTAAATGTTTATGTCCCTCCAAAATTTGTATGTTGAAATTCGAGTCCCCAAAACAATGGTATTTAGTGATGGCATCATTGGGAGTAGTTAGGTCATGAGGATGGGTCCCTCATGATGAGACTAGTGCCCTTATAAGAAAAAATGTGAGAGAGCTTGTCTCTTCTCTCTGGTTTCCACCAGGTCAGGATACAGTGAGAATATAGCCACCTGCAAGTATCCATCATCAGACATGAGAACTACTAGTACCCTGTCTCAGACTTCAGTCTCCAGAAATGTGAGAAATAAATGTTTACTGTTGAAGCCGCACTGTCTATGATATATGCTATGGCAGCCTGAACTGACTAAAACACCCAGATGTTAAAATTTGTGGTCAACATTAAGCAAGAACAAAAGAGACCTTCACCATTTGGGGTCCTAATCTTTTTTGGACAGATGAGTTTAATGGATTCCATAAGTTACTGCTGTTCTGAAAAAGTGTCCATTTTAACTGGTTCTTTTTGACTATATAAAGAGGAACTGGGGTGGTATTGAGGATTGATTAAGGGAATAAAGAGATCACACCCATCACCCTGAGGATGAGGTTTGGGAGAGAAGGACTGAGGGAAGAGCAAATGTCCCCTTTCAGTACATTGTCCAGATTTCTACATCTTTAGTAACTGTGTAAAAGGTACAGGCTGTCATTACTGTTTTTGAGAGCCATAATGGAAAGATGTTAGAGGAAGCTAAGTGAAAGCAGGGCCACTAGATACATAAATAACAAATATAGTCACAGGGTGGTGTTGTTTGTGTGTATGCTCTTCCTCCAGCAAAGTACTATGTAGACGTCATTTCTTGGCTGGCTTCCCAAGGCCCTTGAAACCTCTGACTTCTTTCCATTTCCTTTCCCTGATTCCCGCACCTTATTCAAAACTTTTGAGTTAAAAGTGCCCATTTTATACTTGGTTAAATCGTCATGTTTCTTAAGCTCTTTAAATATAGAACAAGGGTCAGCAGCAAGCCAAATCTGGTCTGCAGCCCATTTTGTAAATAAATTGTTATTGGAACAGAGCCAGGCCATTCGTTTAAGTACTATCTATGGTGTTTGGAGTTGAGCAATTACCACAGATCGAACATGGCCCACAGAGCCTGAAATATTATTATCTGGGCTCTTATGGAAAAGTTTGCTGAATCCTCATCTAGAAAGTCTCTTTTATTCCCCCACCCCCCATTTTTTACTCCCTTTCTTTCCCATGCTGACTTTTCATCCCTAGTTGAAGAAACTAAGCAGGTTTCCTGTAGAGTGAAGCACATTCTTAATTTGTATGATCTTTTGTTTTTCTTTGTGATGTTAAACTTGTTTCTCTATCTCCTCTGTTTCTTAATAAACTGGAAGTTAGGTTTAAAATCTTAATTAGATTAACCAGATATATGTTTTTTTAATCTTACAAATGTCCTTGTTATCCCAAAGGCTTTTCTTTTTTAATCAGACATGGATTGCTTAGAAGAGAAATAAAAATAAAAATCGCTAATGTTTATTGCATGCTTACCATTTGCCAAACGTACTTGTCAATGTTGAGTAGACAGTTAGCATGTGAAGGAGAATCTAATATACTGGTGAAGGGAGACATTAGGTTTATTTATGTTGTAGGTGTAAAAGGACTTAAGAAATCCTTGAAGAAAAACAGGACGGTGAAAAGAGGAGGGGACAATTGTAGAATGTTTATATTCTATGTTATTTCAGAGAAAGATGTGCCCCAAACATGGTAGAAATGTAACCAAGATGAGTTAGGGTTTCAATAAAGACCAAAAGTGGAAATTTATAGCTCATGACAAAAAGGTCTGTGCTTCACCCTTTTGAATCCATTCTTTTCTTTTCCGCCCTGCTTTTTGCTCTGGGAGGCTGACTTCAATGGCTGGATTACCCAGCTCTCTTGTCTTTAGACTTCTGACTGGGTTAGGCCAAAGAGAGTGATCCATGCACAATCCATGCGTACCTGCAGAGAGGCTGTAACAAGGGACAGCCTCATTACTTATTATTATAATTCCATGAGTAGAGGCTAGAAATTTTTATAAGCCATGTGCCAGGTTGATTTTATCAAAGGAAGAGGTGATGTTTAGAAATGTGAGCAGGAATAAAAGGACTAAGAAAGGACTCCAGGGCTGGTGGTGTCATGAAACAGTCCCATCCCTGACTAGGTGAGGTATGGGGTGTAAGCCACAGCCATGAGAGAGGGGGTATTACATGGGAAAAGGTAGGGTGAAGGTATAGGCTGCCAGAATGATGTCAAGAATCAGTCTAAGAATCCTTCTGCTGTAAGAGATCATAGACCCTATCTAGTACGATATGCCATACCATGAAGAAATTTCTATCTCAATATTGAATTTCACCTGTCTGTTTTGATTATCAGGTTCTTTTCTCTCTTATAAATAGTTTTCTTGGGTAACTGGTTTATCAGTTCTCTTTAGCTTTATCAGTTCCCTCTTATCTCCAGAGAAGCTAAGAAAATAATACAATACAACCAGGTCTGCCAAATTCCTTTCCCTGCCCTGAGGCAAAAGCTTCAGATTCCAGCTTTCAAGTGAAAATTGTCATATCAATGAGGGAGTCTTTGGAGTCTGCAGAAACACTTTAAAGATTTCTGATTAAGATAATAATAATGATAATAATAATAATAATAGGCAAAAAAAAAAAAAAAAAAAGCCTGATTACATTGAGCCAAAAGCAGAGGAGACATTTGCATTGGAGACAAATCCAAATAACTACTAGTCAACAATTAGTCTGCTAATCATGGTTCTTTCAATTTTATTTAATAACAATCAATTGAATAAGCCATGTGTAAAGCTGATGCTTGGCCCTGGGAGAGAGATGGTAGCAAACAAATGTTCACATGGCACTGAGTTCCCACCCTCAAAGGAGTTTTAGATGGACAATTTTCTTAAATAAGCAAATCACTGGACGTAGGACATGAGATACTATTTTAAATTGGTGAGGCAGCTTTTCCTTTGGGTAAAATTCCAGATTTTCTTTTGGCATATACCTCTGTCAACATTCTACTCTCCTCAGACAACTGAATATTTAGTAGTGGTTAGGAGAAATAAGTATAATGAATTGACATTTCTTTCAAGAAATCAAAGAAAAAAAGATTCTCAATTATATTTGTTTTCCATGTTTGCTATAACAAATGATCACAGACTTAGTAGCTTAACACTACAGAAATTTATTATCTTACAATTCTATAGTTTAGAAGTCCAACATGGGTCTTAACTGGGCTACAATTGGGTGCCAGTAGAGCTCTATTCTTTTCTAGAGGCTCTAGGGGGAGAGTCTATTTCCTTGCCTTTTCCAGCTTCTAGAAGAGATATCTGTTTTCCTTGGCTGTGGTCCTCTTCCTCATTTTCAAAGCCAGTAAAAGTTGGTCAAGACTTTTCTAACATCATGTCACTCAGACTCTTGCTTCTGTCTTCATGTCCTCCTGTGACTCTGACTCCTCTTCTACCTTTCTCTTTTCCTTTTAAAGACCCTCATGATTCCACTGAATGCTTTAGGATTATCTAGGATCATCTTCCTATTTTAAGGTCAGCTCACTAGTCACTTTAATTCTATCTGCAACCTTAATTCTGCTTTGCTATGTAACATACTCACAGGTTTTGGGGTTTAGGATGTGGACATCTTTGGGGAGGGGCATTATTCTGCCTATGACATCAGCCAACAATTAGCAGTCCTTGGCGAGCATTTGGTGAACCTATCTCTGTGATAGATGCAATGAAGGATACAAGAGATGGATAGGACATGAAGCCTGTTCTCAACTAATACAGATGCTAGTTAACTGCAGAACAAGGGTAATACAGGACAATGAATGGTGCTCTAAGATATGGAGGTCACAAATTGGCAGCTTGTGTGCATCAAATTTGGGTTATGTGTGTATTTGTGTGGTGGGAATATGCACCTTCAATCCACCTCATTCCTCATTTCTCTTGTCTGATACACCATTGTGCTTGTCTAAGTTAGTTATGATGCATATCTTAGAATGCATATCTGACACTTTCATCACGATTAACATATCATATGTATTCCATGTATAGGTGAAGTTTCAAAAAGAACAAGCAATGTCTTAAAACAACCAAAAATAGAATAGTTTTATTCCAAACTATTGATTCAACATTCCCTGTCCCCTCATGTCCTTAAATTTTTGTTTGTAAATATTTTAATCACGTAAATACAAGAATTAGAATTATTATAACAATCAGTTTTGACGTTACTTAAAAAAATTAATGGCATTTTATTTAATCAATGTTGTAAAATATTATTTCACTATGTAATCCAAACAAAATTATTATTATTATTTTTTAAGATTTTATTTATTCATGAGAGACAGAGAGAGAGAGGTAGAGACATAGGCAGAGAAAAAAGCAGGTTCCTCTCAGGGAGCCCGATGTGGGACTTGATCCCAGGACCTCCGGGATCACACCTTGAGCTGAAGGCAGATGCTCAACCACTGAGCCACCCAGGCTTCCCTCAAACAATATTATTGAGATGGTTTACAATCTGTGTGTGTATGTGAGAGAGAATACTTAAGTTCTACTCTCTTAGCAAATTTCAATTATAAAAAACTGTGTTTTCCACTATAGTACCATGCTATGCATTAGATCCTTAGGCGTTATTCATCTTATAGCTGAAAGTTTATAGCCATTACTGACCTCTATTTCCCCCATCCCCCAGCTCCTGGCAACCAGTGAAATTATTTTTTGATACACCATCAACTATTTTTATCTTTTACCTATATACTCTTCCCAAATAAAAATCAACTGTATACTCCAAATTTATTTCTGAGAAATAGATTAAAAAATCTATTTTATTAGCAGTTTACTTTTTCTGATAAGCAATGGTAAGCCCTATAAACATTTTCTAAGCATCTGTTACTTGAAGGACATATAGATGGCACAGTTCCTAAGGAGAGCAGAATAGACAATGCTCATGGATAATGAAACAGTGCATTGCCTCTGCTTTCATAAAAATCTTTCAAACAAGCTTTTGAAGTTGTCTCCTGTGCTAAAGGATTAAGCTATTAACCTTAACAGTGCCAATGTGTTCTCACTTTCAAATCCTACTTAATTAGTATCTGAGGTAATATTAAGAGCAAATTTCATACAGAGGAAACTATAAAAGCATTAGCTGCTCATAAACATGTTGGTCATTTGAGACACAGTGAAGGAAGAAGATGTTAGACAGAATATAAACTGTTATCTATATAAATGGTAAAGAAACTTGAGCCAGGAGGATAGATTTCCAGAAGGCTTAGTAACATACTATAGTGCCGTGCTATTTTAAAAGAACTTTCTGTGATGATAGAAATAAATGTTCTATATCTATGATATCCAACATGTCAGCACTAGACACATGTGGCTGTTGAGGACTAGAAATGTGGCTATTGCAACTGAAAAAGTAAATTTTTAATTTTATTTCATTTTCATTTTCATTTAAGTTAAATAGTCCCATGGTGGCTAGGGGCTACCATATTAGGCCAGACTGTGCAACTATAACGATCCACTTCCTTACTTTGCCTAGTCCACCACTGATCCTCACATCTCCCTTCTCCAAACAATGGCAAAACAAAACAAACAACAGCAACAGTCTTCCACACACACATTTACCCAGAAGGGGCAGCAAGAGGCTGTATCCATGTCATGAGGCCCTGCAGGTCCTGGAGAAGATGGAACAGGGTTGGAGGTTTGAGATTGAATTAGCAGGGTGGGCAGCATTAGAGAGTCCGTGGCTGATATTGATTTCGGAAGGCTAGTACAATGGGTGCCATCATTCTCATAGAAGGAGCAGAGGTAGACTTAGAATTAACTTTTCTATGTGAAGGCAGAGTCGCCCTACAGTATTGAAATAAAACGTTCTTTAGGGTTCCCTGTTTTGTTAACTCTTTCATTTCCAACACTTGAAACTTAACAGAGTGCAATCCAATTTGTGTTTTTAAATTATAGGGAGTGGTGGTATGTGTGTCCTATTTAAGTTGGGTGAACTTTCTGTTACAGTAATAACTACTTCTGACACATGATCTGACAAAAATTTCTGCTTTCTGAATTATAGTTTGTTTCAAAGAATCTTAAGAAAGTGAATAAATAAAATCACATTTTGTTCTATGATTAATTTGTTGAATATATTGAAATGAGTACAATTTCATGAAATACTAATTGTCTCAGAGAATACTGGCTGGAGAATCACTGTATGAGCAGCTCTTTGCCTCCTCAGAAACTTTTATCTTCAAATGTAGTTTGCTTGAAAACATACTGGCAGTGCTGACAAATCTTGTGCCTTAAGGAACAGCTAGCCCTCAGGACTGCTATTTAATTCAGAGCTTGTGTTGGCAGGGCCCCCAAAGTGGAATGGAGAGATGAAGCTATGTCTTAATAAATATATTTTGAAAAATATCTTCCTTAAGAAATGATTTTTTCCCTTAAAATTTCCAGATTGTATTAGACCGATTAATTTCAACCTAGTACCATTCTTGCCCAGTGTTTACATCAATGAGTTGATGTTAATAATACATCATTAGCTTTGCATTCTGATGCCCTGACTAATTTGTCAGGAAGTTTTCTTCGTTACATACTTTCTCAAAGGTATTTATACATATATTTGCCATCTCTTTATAACTTCTAGGATGCACATATCAGAGTTATGGTATCACCCACATCAAGTTGGCTTTTTATACATAAAGATGTATAGAACCATCTATAAAAGGAAGGACAAAGACAATATTCTAAATACCCAGAAGCCAATTATCTTCACAGCACCTAGGTGACCCCATTGGGTTAAGTTATAAATCAAGTTATTCTCCAGCAATCTGCTTGCTTTGTATCTGACCACTGCCCATGCACCTAAGGCAGAGAGTGTCTTTACAGACAAGGAGCATGTTTAGCTATCTCTCTTCTCTCCTTCTCTTCTGTTCTCTGCCTTGTTTTGTGCAACCTTCATGGGTACAAATGACCCTTGAGCAGCATAAGTTTTAACTGTGTGGGTCCACTTACATGCAGATTTTTTTCCAGTACAATACTGTATACATATTTTCTCTTACGATTTTTCTTTTTTAAAATATTTTATTTATTTATTCATGAGAGACAGAGAAAGAGAGAGAGAGAGAGAGAGAGAGAGAGAGAGAGAGACAGGCAGAGGGAGAAGCAGGCTCCATGCAGGGAGCCCGACGTGGGACTCCATCCTGGGTCTCCAGGATCAGGCCCTGGGCTGAAGGTGGCCCTAAACTGCTGAGCCACCCAGGCTGCCCCATCTTATGATTTTTCTTAATAACATTTTTTTTCTATAGCTTACTTTATGGTAAGAATTAAGTATATTATAGACATAGCATAAAATGTGTTAATTGACTATGTTATCAGTAAGGCTTCTCATCAGTAGTAGGTTATTAGTTAATTTTGATGGGGGTAGTCAAAATTCGTATACAGATTTTTGACTGTGTGTGTTGGGGGATTGGTGTTCCAACTTTTACATTGTTCAAGGATCAATTATAGTTATTACTATATAGAAAGTTTCTTTGCACTAAGGTCCTGGGATAAAGCATAGTTGGTTTTGCTTACAAGTAGTCTACAATTTGTCAGAGTTCTAGGTACATAGAAAGAAAATGTCCTATGAACATTCATTATCAGAACTTGCACATTATTGAGGAATTAAAGGAAAAGTAGTTATTGAGACCCTTATAGATATCTCAATAAATATCATACACGTCCTCTTCCTTCAGGGAGTTCTTAGTTTAGACTGGGAGAAAAAAAGAGCACACAGTAGAGAACTATTACACAATTAAATCTGAACTGTGTGGTGATGATGATTTAAAAAATAAACAGGCATTTAAAAAGAGTGAAACTAATGAGAACAGGATTCATAGGAAAACGTACCAAGGAGAAGAAGAGATGAGGAATTACAAGAAGAGGTCCCTCTTCATATTTGGCCTCTGTTAGCCAGGAAATGGCTTTGGACCACGATTAGGGAATAAAGGAAAATCAGTCAATTCCATAACCATCTATGAACCCTGCAGCCATTTCCACATTAGCATTATAAACTAAAATTGTTGAGATCTTAAGAATGATCTTTATAGATTTAAGACAGACTATTGTTAATCATGAAAATTACCACTGAGGCTGGGGAATAGTGCAGAGTAAGGTATAATTGTGATGTAGCTCTCAGAGATGTTCTGGAGCCTAGGGCCTAGAGATACAGAAATATTAAATAAAGAAAAATGTCTGCTGCAGAATCTTTGGCCCTGGGGAACCTGTGCAGGATATCTTTGGTTTGTCCCTCCATACCTTTTCTAGGTCCCATCTCATGTCTGGGAGGTTGACCAGTATAGACACTATCAAGAGAGGCCTTAGCCTTCTGCCTTCCAGCTGGATTTGGTCAATGGGAGATGTTGGCAGGACACCAGAAGGAGAGCAAGGAATGAAGTCATAGTATTGATCCCTCTGGCTTTCTCCTTTGGGGTCATGATGGGTTGTCTGCCTTCGTTAACTGACAGGTCACAGCTCCTGTTGAGTGGCTATTTCTTTAAAGCTGTCTCTTCAGATTCTTTTAACTGACTCTTTTCATTGTCCCTGCAGGTCTAGAGACTGCAACCACTTACTAATCCTGAGCTATTGCACAAAACCTTGTTGCCTCTCCTAATCCCTGCCCATTCCTTTGTAAAGAGTGCCTTTGATACACTCTCCTCTGGTACCTGACTTCAGCATGCTGGCATTTCCAGGTTAATGCAAATTCTAAGATGGCGGAAGGGCTTGGAGCAGTTACCTTCACTCCAGAGCAGCCCGTCAGGCCATTTCTTCTGGGCCACGTCAGAGTACTAACTCAGGTGGCATGTGGAGTTTGAGCCTGGAATGAACCCAGTTGATGCAGAGGGCAGTTGGTGATAATTAACTAGCAACTTGTTTGAAAATGTATTCATTTCAGACAATTTGTCTGGAATGAACTGGGCCTCTCAAGAGTGTTGTAGCATTCCAGGGAGACCCGGCCACTCAGTTGAAGGCAGACGGTACTGCTGACGGCCAGCCTCATCTTCAGACATTCTCTGTAGCTATACCAGTTTCACTTCCCACTTGTGCTTGCAAAAAGCATTGAATTCCACGCATAGGCGCAATTAGCTCAAGCTCTAACGGCCCAATTTGCATGTGAAAATGCTGTTTGCACAAGAAAATACAGAGTTTTGTGCACACAAATGATTTGCTTATACAAAATTGTGTCTAAAATTTTTGGTTTTCAAAAACTTATTACTTAAAGCTGATGGTCTCAGAGCAGTTATTACAGACAGCAAAACAACCTAATGACAGTCTTTCTTTTTCCACATGCAGTCTTATCCCAGGCCTTCAAATCCTCTCTGCTTATTTTCACCACTTTCCCCCTGAATCTGCCCAGGAGATTCAAGGGGTGGTGGGGGGGAGCAGGGAAGAAGGAGCAGGCTGACATTCTGCTTCACTTTCCATTGACAGCTGAGCTCTCATCACCGAGTCCTGTATCCAACAATGATGTGCAAATCAAGATCTCATATGGATTTGCAAGTCCCAGGTGGAACTCATAGCAAAAGCATTTAAAAAACAAAACTGCCTTTTGACGTGTGAACTGAAAAAGTGTGATGTGCTCTTCCCTTCGAGGATGAGCTTGGGGAACTCTGAAGTAAGATTCCTAGGATGGCTGCTCAGATGCCAGTCACTCATTTTGAGGTGGTATTTGAAGATCCCAGAGGCAAACTCAGGGCTTTACCCTGGAGCTTAGTGAAATTATGGCATTGAACGACGGCGCAGCTGTCCATAGCCTGCATAATTTTGTGCTAGTCATAAAGTGATATTTCCTATTTCAGTGGAGGATGTCTCACACTACAATGGGTAACTTGTTTTGAAAGCTCAAAATTCCTTCTAGTCAATCAACCAGCTCTGCCAAGTAAATATATTTTTTCCTACTGTGGGCTTGATAATATCTAGACTACCAAAGAAATACCAGATGTCATGATCCTTGGCCTCGAGGGACGTGTAATCTTATTGGACTTAACAAAGATATTCAAAGTGAAGTAATGAAGAATACCACAGAGGGCCGTATTGGTTTCAATATTTATTGAATGCTACCCAACAGGACCACAGGAGTAGGAATGAAATGGCAGGTCTTTTCTTTGATTCTAACATGCTTACCCTCTGGTTGGTGAATGATGGGGCATAGGTTGCATTTTTCATTAAATTTAGAGAAGGGAGAAGGTGGAGGAGGTTGGGATAATTGAGAAATGGATAGAATTTGATTGAGTCTTAAAAGATGGGTAAGATTCAGTGGTGAAGATGAGGGGCCAGTTGTAATCTAGGAGGTGGTTGTAGGAACATATGTGATAGCTTAGGTTTGAAAGGGAGATCACTGGGTTCTTTCTTCAACACTACAGAGTCTATCTGGAGAGTACCGAGGACCGTGTCCTTATGATTCTTGCTTGCAAAGTTTAAAGATTGGCGCCTGTCACAGTGAAGTCTGATGGGGGACATCAGTTAGGTGGCATGTCATCCTGCCAGCAAACCCGTTCCCTTCCACTCTTTTCTCTTTAATTGCCAGGCCTCTATCTTTTACAATAGCATGCCTTTTCTTCTGCAGATAAGCGCTACGTGAGCTCTCGTTTTATATGTGGGAACGTTTCAGGAGTGTCCTTAGCCAAAGCCATGTCATCAATCATGCTTGACAAACTCAGGGATGAGGGAGGAGGAGGAGAAGTTTGCTTTTTCATTTAGGGAGGCACGGAGGTCAGAGGCAGCCTTGCTTTCAACAGGGTTTTCAGTCTCAATATTTTGGTGTGTACCTTTTTCTTTTTCTTCTTGTCAGACTTGCAGCATTTTTTGCCCTTTTCAACTTTTTTTTCTTATATGAAATTTATTTTGCAAGTCTTTGTCAAGTTCTCTATGAAATATCCTTAATGCAGAAAGTCCAGAGGGCTTTGAAAACCTCCTTGGCTTGTACTATTCAGGGAACACTTATCAATCCTTTCTTGTCTTTCAGTCCCTTTCTTGGCTCTGATGTGAGGGCATTGCTGGGGAAGCCAAGATGATGGGGGTGGGGGACAGGAGAGCTGACAAGAAGGAAACTACTTCCGAGCCAGCCAGCAACTGCTAGCTGGTTATGTGGGGCAGGTGGGAGGGAGCAGTCTGGGATGACAGGGGAGTCTTGGACTGGATTGGTAGAATGGGATTAGTTAAAGATGAATGAGAGAGCAGACTCACTGAAGAATTCAGATGGGAGCTCAATATAACATGGATGATCAGAGCAAGTTAGGGAATTAGACCCTGACTGCAGGCCAATGTGGGGCTTAGCATATATCAGCAAAACGTAGGGCTAGGCATGCATTGAAGTGTCAGACAAGCAGACAGAATCAGGAAGTCACCACAGGAGAAGGAGAATGGTGGGGAAGGCACAAGGTCCAAGTGCAGAGACTGGAATGGGGGTATCTCATTCTGAGACCCACAACAGGAGGCAGGCCTGCTCTCCCCTAGGACCAGGACTTCACACAGAGGACAAAGTCAAAAGCCTATAGGACCAAACAGGGAACTCAAGAGTGAAGGGAGCGAGGTGTGCAGAAGCATAAGGGAGTGGTGAGGACTGTGGCCAGCTGGAAGCCATGTATCCTGTCTGTGTGAAGGGAGCTGCTGCTTCTCAGCTCCACCAAATAGTTTCCCAGAGGAAAACAAGCTCAGTGTTGCCAGTTCTTCCGATATGTTTTTTGAAGTTAAAAAAAGGGGGATTTTAAAAATAAATCTACCTTTTAAAAAATGTTGGAAATGAATTCCTATTTTTTTGAGAAATACCATAAGGCTAGGATTATATGGGCTAAAACCAAACACATGTGTGGGCTGCCAGTATGCAGCTTCTGTAGGTGGGAAGAATGGGAGCCCTGCAGGTGGACAGTGTTTGCATCTCAGCTCCCTACTACCTGTCTAACTTCCCGAACCTATGTTACTTACCCTTTCTAAGTTTGGGTTTCCTTGGAGGAAGAGGTAGATAGTGATGGTGTTGTCACGATTACTGGTAACGTATGTCAAATAGCTTATATCTTTTATTATTTTAAGGAAGAACCATAATATCTGAGGCAGCTCAAATGCAGAGTTGTGGAGACTAGAACGAGCACTAGCTTAACCAGCCGGTTGGAGTAGGGAACCGGAAGTGCCAAGTGACCAGAGAAAGTGTTGGCCTTTAGTTGACAGGACCTGGGTAGAACATTTTATTCTGTAACTAATGGGAGAATGAGAAGAAGAAAAGAAAAAAGAGTAGATAACTTGTGAGGAATAGCATTTGTTAGAATCAGGTGACTATGATAATTTGGGTTCCAATGAGAGAACCAAGTAGAAGAGAAGGAAGTAGCACCTTGTTCCATGCTGAGCAGCTTCTGTGCCTTATGCTTCTATTCACATTGCCCAGCACACATTTCTGGCGAGTTCTTTATTTAAGAGAGAGGCTGAGCAAGAGGGAGAGACCCTGCTCTCTTGACTCTAGGTCTGTGGTTGGTTGGTTGGTTGTTTTTTTTACAGCCCTACAATGTAGGGGGAATATTGCTTGGTCATTTCTCACATAATAATTACATCTTCCAGATAATAATGATTACAAATATTTTATTTTAAAGTATTAATTATACCCAACATGGGGCTCAAACTCACAACCCTGAGGTCAAGGGTTGCATGCTTTACTGACTAAGCCAGCCAGCCATCCCTTCCAGGTACTAATAATTGCAGTTATGAATTTTTGAATTCTTAGGCACCTACTCTAGCTAGGTCAGCCTACTAGTACTCAATATCTATTAGGTACTCAAGTCTGAAGGTAAAGGATATTCTCTCCATTTTAACTGTTAGAAAACCGATGTTCACAGCAGTTCAGTACAATGCTCTGGTTCCCATAGGCCTTGGGGTTAAGACTGAGATTTGAATCTGAGTCTTTTTGACTCTACACTATCTCACACTAGCTTTCATCAATGGGGGAAGTTTAAGAGAAGCACTGCCAGAGGTCTCTCTTTAAGCCCTTGGAGAACATGTGTTACATAAGTTCAGTGGGGAGTCTTCAGAAGGGAGACTGTGTTTTGTTTAGTGAGGATTGAAAAAGACATCACATTGTCCTAAGTCTGATAAAACCCAAGGAATTCCCGTTTAGAAAGCATTCAGGGCATTCAGAATAGTCTCTTCCTGTGATGCCTTCAGCAACATTTTTATTTTGTTTCCCCCTTACCCACATCACCTGAAGCAGAGCAGACTACTATCATGAACACTTGTCCCTGTACTTTGTAGGTTACTTTTCTTTTGAAAAGAGCACAGGGAATCAACAGGACTTAGCAGCCACTTGGATAAGAGCAGAAAGGAGAACAAGAACAAAGCTTCTTTCTCGAGGGGAT
The DNA here is from genome assembly GCF_003254725.2 of Canis lupus dingo. Classification (NCBI taxonomy): domain Eukaryota; kingdom Metazoa; phylum Chordata; class Mammalia; order Carnivora; family Canidae; genus Canis; species Canis lupus. The sequence continues at coordinate 31,832,201 of NC_064258.1, read as the reverse complement.
GCAAAAGGCCCTGGACTGAATCCCTGGCAGCGATGCCTATGGAGTTAACTCCATAGGTGGGAGCCAGGCCTAGACAAACAAAAAGTGAAAAGCCGCATACACAGAGGTACAAGTGATATCAACAGATAATATATGGGGACACCTGGGTGGCTCAGTGGTTGAGCATCTGCTTTTGGTTCACATCATGATCCCATAGTCCCGGGATTGAATCCCACATGTCGGGTTCCCTGCATGGAGCCTGCTTCTCCCTCTGCCTGTGTCTCTGCCTCTCTCTCTCTCTCTGTCTCTTATGAATAATTTAAAAAATCTTAAAAAAAACACAGATAATGTATGATTGATTTCCAATTCCTTACTGCCTCTAGTGTCTCCAGCACCAACAACAGATATTTATGGGCCAGCTGTGAGTGCGGCAAAACCAACATGGTCAGAGACCCCAGAGGTTATCTTTCTTTCTCAGTCTAGGAGCACATAAGCTATCATATTCAAGGACTGGTCATCAAGTGCATTTCTCTTTCCATCCATCCTTCTCCCCCTGCCCCAACCACACTAATACATCATTATCTTCCCTTCTCTCCCAAATGTGTTCCTGCTTCTTTTCTTGTCTTCCACCTGTTGTTTTGTTCTCCTTTCTGCTGTTATTCAAGTGGCTACTAAGTCCTGTTGATTCTTCCTCTTTTATATCTCCTTAAATCTATTCTCTTCTTTACATTCCTAGTGCCCCTAAATTTCTCTTTTCCCAATGCCCCCTTATATCATCTAGAGTTATGTGGCACCTCAATGTCACTCCTTCTCCCCAAAAAGGTGATGACTCTCTGCTGTCATGGGAAGAAGGCCAAGCTCCTTGACATATTAGTCAAGGTCCTTAGTCCATTTTTCCTTGCCTACCCCGCACCCATTTTTCTGCTGCTCCCTTCTTTCCACAAACCCTGAAATCCTCACTTCAGAAACTATTTGTTGGCAGAGAACCCAACAGATTACATTTATTATTGAAGGGTATCTGTATTCTGTGACTTTTCAGAGATCCTACATTGAGCCTGACTTGAAACACATATTACTTCTGCTTAGGAATATGCAATCTTTCCTAAAATAATTCTCCCATCCCCCATAATGTTAATAACCTTAAAACATCCCAACAACTTAATCCATCATTAGCAGAGGTCTGTTTGGTAGTTTTTCCAAGAGCCATGCCTGTTTGATGTATTGTCCCATACTTAGTCATGACAGTCCTGTGATGCATTATGTCACTCAATATTTTCACCCCAGAATAATAAATTGGAGAAATGAGACATCTGCCTACAATTTATTCCTGTTATGTCTTTTCCTTCCTGAAGAGGAAATGGCAACACTTCTAAAATGAGAAAGCTGGGTCAGCTTAACCCTTCAAAAGCTACCATAGATCCATGTGACACTCATGTCATTTTTGTGTGTCTTAATATATTTGGTTGAAACGTGAAAATATTTATGCATTTCCTTGGAAAGGTGTTATATTAATGAACCAAGGAATGAAGGCAAACTTATGCTACAAGCACTGTACTAGCCACTGGGGCACACTGACATGGGCTTTCAAGGGAGGTGGTCAAGTGTGGTAAGTTGCTGAGAATGTGGGCTTAAAGTTCAAGTCCTGCTTTTCTCATTTACTAAGTGTTCCCCTGGGCATATGGCTCTATCTCTCTTACTTTCTTCTGAGAAAATGAAAATGATTTGATCTATTGCCTAGTGCTGAGCAGGATGAAATCAGTCAACAGAAGAAAGTGCCTATAGTATATAGAGCAAATTCTTAATAAATGATAAATGTAATTTTTAATTTGGCAGACAAGGATGTTACAACATAATAAGCATGGTGATGTTAGGGATAAATGTAGTATATGGTAACTAGAGAGGAGTATTCAATAAAATTTTGAGGTGGATTCAACTGATACCACATGAGTGTCCAGTGTTTATTGAATGCTTATAACATGCTAGGAAATGTTTAATTTTCATGACAAGTTTTTGGGGTAGATGCTAGAGCTGTTTCCATTCCACAAAGAATCTGGAGGCACAAAAAGGTTACAAAATTGTGTAAGGTTGCTCAGCTTCTTACAAGGCTCAGGAAAGACTTCCAGGAAGAGGAACACCTACTAGGCATACCAGCAAATTCCTAAAACATGAGTATTACTAACTGGGTACATTTGTGGGTAGGAGGCAAGTTGTCTCTTGCCGAGGAATCAAACCGGTGTGTTTAAGGAGTTGAGGATCATGAAGATAGAGAAAGGAGGAAGAAATCTATACCAGAACTATGAAGGAGAAATCAGGAAAAGGAAGCAGCAGCCACATAAATGATGTATTATAGAACTGGATTATTAAAATCACTGGTATCTCCATGGAGAGATGAATACTGTCTCAGGGGACAATTGTTTATAGTGAAGAAACTAGGACCTAGAGTTAACTTGAAGATGATTTTTTTTTTTTTAATGGTGGGAGGAGACTGGAATGCAGAGAAAGTAGAGTATCCACAGCTTAAAAGATTGAAAGCAGACAAGAGAGAAAGGCTCATGGTGTCTTACTCAGACAGAGCCACTGGTGTGCCTAGAGGAGGCAGGCAGGCTGGCTGAACGATGTAAAAACAACCACCAGAACCTGAACCACTTTGCAGAATATCGTCCAACTCAAAAGTTTGATCTCATCCGTTGTCTGACACCGAAGATGGAACAACTGGTTACCTTACAGCATTTTCAAACTTCTTAGCAGGTTTCGTTTGGTGGCGCACAGACATTGTCTGGCTGACAGGCTGCCAGAGTGAGTGCAGTTTGCAAAGGAACACCATCAACTGAGAGCTGTGTGATCAGAGGCATGCTTTAGGCTCAGCTCCTGCAGGAGGGTGTGACTGAAACTCCAGCTCACGTTAACAGAACCAACTTTTAGGTAAAATCAAACCATCGACAAAGCATCTTTAAACATTTGTCCACTGTAATCCTCATAGAAACTCTGATGGAATAGACATCACCGCCCCAACTTTATTATATGTGGAGGGACTGAGTCTCGGAGAGGTAAATGAAGTGCCTCAGGTCACACACTTAGTCATGTTAAGCCTGGAGATGAGCCTCCGTCATCAGACTGGAAGTTCAGGGCTTCCTCCCTTTTACCATCAATGTTGCCTCTGCAGAATGGTCACAGGGTTATTTCAAGAGCCGAGGTCTGTTCTCAATCCTCAAAGAAGGACGACATGTACACTCTGATGAGTAAATGAACTTAGGATTCTATAATTATTACTAATTAGCTCAGTAGAATCCATCCATTAGAAGGATCTACATATACTAACTACAGAGTATTTTTTTAGAACTCCTTAAGAATACCTGAATCCATTCTGTATAGTGATTACTATATATGATTTACCACATGTACATATAGCTTATAGCTATAAGCTATACATAATGGTTTTTGATATTAGTCTCTAGTTTCTCTTCACTAAAGACATTCTCAGACATACCAATAAGTCTATGCACCTAAGGGAATGGTGATGGCTCCCTCCAGACCAGTGCCGTCCATAGAAACATGATGTGAGCTGCAAATATAACTTTAAATTTTCTAGTAAATAAAAATGGGTAAAATTAATAATCATATAGTTAGCCCTATATGCCTCAAACATGGTCATTTTTTAAAAAAGTTTTTATTTATTTATTCATGAGAGACAGAGAGAGAGAGGCAGAGACATAGGCATAGGCATAGGGAGAAGCAGGCTCCCTGCTGGGAGCTCAGTGCGGGACTCGATCACAGGACCCTGGGATCATGCCCTGAGCCAAAGGCAGATGCTCAACCACTGAGCCACCCAGGTGTCTAACATGGTCATTTCAGCCTGTAATCAGAGTAAAGATTATTAATAAGATATTTTACCTTTTTTTTTTTTAATATAAACCTTCAAAATCTGGTGTGTATTTGTTTGGTGCTGTAGCACATCTCCAGTGGGACTTGTCACATTGCAAGTTGCTTCAGGGCCGTATGTGGTGAGTGACTACTGTTTTGCAGGCTGATCCTCTCATCTGTAGATGTCACAGGACTTCTTGCTTCAAGCTTTGATGAGTCAGTCTTAATCTTTACTCATGTACTTGCTGAAAGCAAGCTCTAATCCTAATTCTTTTATCAGCGGCGTTCAGGGGAAGGGATAGCTTCTTTTAAGTCTGTTCTAAAAGTATATAGCTATAGCCCATCTCTCCCAAGGTCTTCAACTTAAATTCTTAAAGGAAAGCATAGGTGACATAAATGTGTGAATTCTGGACATGCATAAGATTAAGAAAGTTGATTGAACCTGCAGGGAATTTGGAGAAGGTAGGTCTGGCCTAAATTCAAAATTAAAAACAAAACCGAAAAATAAAAACTGTGTGCTCATCCCAAATATTTATTGGGGTAGTATTTATCCTCCAAATAACCTAAGCAATATGCCTGTGTTCTTTTTGGCACTTGAATGCTTTGATAACAGTGTCTTAATGTTCCTCTGGCACACCATTATGCCATCCCTACCTTCTGGTGTCAACAGCTTGGGGCACTATTGTTGAAATTCACCATTAAAGTGTTACTCTTTGAGCATGAACCGTAACACAACACCTGTGATGTTTTCCTCCTTGATGATAGTGGGTGGTTTTATCACATGACAAGTCAGAGTGGAAAATGTCTTTCCCAGGCTGAAGATGCTTTATACATGGCCTTGTGCATGAGTTCTATCCTTGTCATTTAGGAAGATCATTTGGGTGGAAGGGCTGGATCGTTGCCCCTATTTGCACTGTCACTCAGGCTGTTGTGACTTACTACCAGCATGACCATAATCTAGTGAGAAGAATCTGCGTTTTGGTCACAGCCAGAGGCGTGTGGCTGGTGATTATATTTCCTCATCTGGGAAACAATTCATTATAACCCTTGAGTTGGGGATCTATTTCCATCTCTCTGTTCTCATGCTTGCTTTCTGTGCAGAACAGATGTATGACTCTCCTTAAGCTAGTTAAGGTCTAAAAGACCACATTTTCAGAGAAAACATCTAGAAAATTAAGAGGTTAAAAAAAATCTGCCTCTCCCTTTCTGTGTATTACATAAAAGCTGGTAATGCCAAATTTGCTTTCCTGTGCTCTATTAACAGTCTCTGTGTTATCCAAAGCACAGTCTCAATGGCTAATCAATAATTCCATAGGAAACATTTATGCAATGTACAGAAGGGGAAAATTCTAGCCAAACAGGGAAGTAAATGTAGCATCTTTAGGCAAACCCTTACATGAATATTTTAAAAATAACTGTGTGTGTGTGTGTGTGTGTGTGTGTGTATGGTTGCTGTGCGGAAGTTTGGTCAAATGAGCCCTTGGATTGCTTGATCTCTTTCCTTCTAATCCAGGCTTGGGTGATTGGCATAGATCATGAGGATGGGGGTGGGGGGACAGAAGAAAACAACAAAGCTTCACATTATAAATCTGTTCCTTATTGCTTGCAGCTCCAGGCAGCCTTAAGAATCAACTTTTATTAGCTCCCTATTAGAGGACCATTTCCCTTATAATTTGATTATTAGAATGGATATATTTGAAATCTACATTTCCATATAGATAGAACCACTCTGTTTTTATGACCCTGATGCACTCTTAAAAACTCATAGAGAGACTCCTTCTAAATTTCTTCAGTTGATTGTTTTCAAGAATGAAGTAGAAATAAAATCCACTGAACTAAAAGAGAGAGAGAGAGAGGGTCAAGGCTAAGAGGTAGTGAGTGACAGAAGTTGGGTGCCTTAAGCCTCATTAGGTACAAGAAGTGTTTTATTTTCTTTGTCCTTGGCCAAGCACATTAATCAAGGGCAATTTACTCTTAGATTTTTCCCTCTTTACCCTGTCTAAGAAAATATTTATTTTCTTTCTCCTCCCCCGCCTTGCCACTTAATATACGTACTGAGGACATGTGAACACCTGCAGAAATCCTGCTGACCCATCTGGTCCTCAGTGCTCCTTTCCTGATTCTGTGCTGAATAACAACTAATATTTACTGATCTTTTGTTCTATGCTGGGAACTGATGGCATTATGTCATTTAATCTTTGTGATAGGTGCAATTTTTATTCAATGGATTAGAAAACTGGATAGAGAAGTAAGCAAAATCGCCTATGTTTATATCAATGTTTATGAATTGGGAGTCAAGTTTAGGAGGCACAGTCCAAGCATCCAGACTCTTGATCATTCTGCCTTACTGCCTGCGAAGCAGGTCTATACCATTATTTCACATGATTCCTGTACCAGCCCTGTGAGATAGTTACCATCATCACTCCTGGTCTGAAGACACACACTTAGGTTCAGAGACATTACATCTCTTGGACAAGTTCATAAGCTGGTAAGTGACAGAGCCAGAGTTTCTAAAGTCACTGCCTTTAGATCTGTCTCCAGAAAGCTGTGAGGAAGTTGCCAAGGGAGACTCTAGGTCTCTCAGATATCTTTTATAGACACAAAAGTACAGAATGCACTTGAAGGTTGGAGTCCTGTGGAAGGTGGAGCTCTGTGGAGACAGGGGACGTCATGCACCCTGGTTTCTCCCCTACACCCCAATCAATTCCACTTCTACTTGATTGTGGTTGGAAAATGCTACCTCACTTGAGACATTCAGAATGACAAGTGGAAAATTGTTTCATTAGCAGAACAAGGGGAAATTAATCCCTTCCAGCATTTTCCCCCTTTTGGTCATGAAAACTTTGAATTGAATGTACAATAATGAGTAGAAAAAATTGATTAAATACAATCATATAAAACCAGAATTACTTTAAATTGATTCCCTCCTTCTCATTATTTTTTATTCCATTTTATGTTCCTGGGGAGCATTCATTCAAGACAGAAGTCATCCTGTTAAAGTATAACAATAGGACTTGTTTTTGAAATTTGGGTGAAAAAAAGAAAAGATGATCCTGGCAGGGTTCAAAGTCTGCTTCCCTCCTTCCCTTCTTCCCTCTCCCTCCCTCCCTTACTTCCTTCCATTTTCACTATGTACTTCACAGGTAGGTAGGCAAATGTATAGCTGCTGTCACCAAGTAAGATCTGGGGTTAGGGCTTGAAGTATATGTGTACACTTCTCTCCATGAAGGGAAGGCTTCCTCTGTAAGAATTCTAGTAATCATTTTATTAATGAAAAGGCATAGGAGCTCAAAAGTGCATTAGAGGTAATCTAGTCCAAATCCCTTATTCAGTAGGAGTTAACTGATACTTAGAGAAACTGACTTGCCCAATCTCTTTCCAGGATGAGATTCTGGGAGTGTGAGATATGCAGGAGACCAGTGCTGTTTTGGCAGTGGAGATAAAGGGTAAGCATCAGACTGAAAGAGAAACGTGTCCAATTGGTTCTTCAAGCAGAGAAGCTTAAGAGAATATTCAGAACCTCAGTGTGCAGCTAGGGAAGATGTCAGAGACATCAAGACTGGAAGAGTGATCTGTGTGACTGTCAAAGCAGTGGCGGCATCCTATGTTTCCACAGTGAATCCATTTGCTGCAGCTCCCAAGACTAAATGGGCAAGTCTTTTCAAGGGTCATACAAAAATTCCGAGACACAGCAAAGATAAGGTCCTGGATCTCTTTGTTTCCTGCTGCCCTGTGGTGCTGATAATGTAAAAAGAGGTGCTGTGAGGATATCACAAGGGCTTTGAAGTCTCCCGTCAGATGTGGAGTCCACTCAGCTCTGCCACTCTGACCTTTGGCCAATCACTTGTCTTGGTTTTCTAGAGTTAAGTTGGAATAATACCTCATAGTGTTGTGAAGATAAAATGAAACCATATATGAAAAGCATTTATCAGAGTGTCCAGCACAAAGTGAGTTTGTGGTAAGTGATAGCCATTGTAATTGTTGTTGACTAAGATGATATGACCAGGGTTTTCTGTTTTTGTTGTTGTTGTTGTTGTTTGTGTTTTTGCGTTTTTTTTTTTAATGGTAATTGTGCTTCACTGTGATACCAATCTCCCAGATACCAGGAACAGGCATTTATGAGAGCACTGGCTATGGAAGGGATACCATCCATGACTGCAAAGTCATCTCTTAGGATGAACCTCTGAAAATGGCTTTTGGCTTCATGATCAGCATGTTCTAACCAACTGAACACATGGCCTAGATAAAAATCTGAAGGCCAGCTGAAGCCACAGGTCAGAGTTTGGAAACTTAATCCCAAGTAGACACTATTAGTTTGGAAGGGAGTGGGGAAGAGGATTTGTATCCTAGGATTAGGATAAGGCAAGGCTAATGATAGGAAATTCCTATAACCTTCATTTTGGACATAGCCTTTTGTTTTGTCTCTTCTGATATTTCAGTAAAAGACAACCACACAACCAGAAGGCAAATCACTTACATGAAAGAGAACTGATAATTCTTGATTAGAAATAGACCAGAGAGGAGAAAATTGACATCAAAATACTGTTGATTTAGCAATTTAAGAAACATTAATGAAAAAATTATTCGTAAAATAATAAAATTTCCTAGTTTGGGGTTCAGAGAGAGAATTTGCCGACTCCTTGTTCTTTCTTTTGTCTTTTTCAGCTTTACTGAAGTATAATTTATAAACAAGATTGTAATATATTTAAAATGTACACGGGATGATTTGATGTTTGTATATATTGTGAAAGGAGTCTCATCATTGAATTAACTAAAAAAATTTTATTAGTGGTTGAGAGAGAAAGGAGGGGCGGGAGGGGTAGAGTGAGAATCTTAAGCAGGCTCCATGCCCAGTCCAATGTGGAACTTGATCTCAGGATCTTGAGATCATGACCTGAGGTCATGAAGCATTTAAAGCACTTAACAGACTGAGCCACCCAGCTTCCCCCCACCATCATGTTAGTTGACACATCATTATTATCATTATTTCGCATACTTACGTGTGTTTTTTTTTTTTTTTGAGAACACGATTTCTACTTTCTTAGTAAATTTAAATTATACAATAAGTATTATAACCGTAGTCACCATGTTACACATTATACCCTCAAGCCTTATTTATTTTATACCTGAAAGTTTGTACTCTTTTACCAACCTCTTTCTTTTCCTCCACCCCTGGCAACCACCATTCTACTCTGTGTTACTATGAATTTGACTTTTTAAAAATATATATAGCTTCCACATATAAATGTTACCATGCAGTATATTTGTTTTTCTTGTTTGGTTTATTTCACTTAGTAGAATGCCTATCAAGTTCATTTATGTTTTCTCAAATGGTAGGATCATCTCCTCCCCCTCTCCCTGCTCCTCCTTCTCTTCCATACTCTTGCATATATGGGTGTATTCATTTTCCATGAATCCTTTGGTGGAACCTTAGGCTGTTGCCATGTCCTGGCTTTTGTGAATAATGGTTCAATGAACATGGGAGTACATATACCTCTTTGAGATATGACTTAGGTTTCTTTGGGTATATTCCCAGAAATGAGACTGCTGGATCATATGACAATTCTATTTTTGAATTCTTAGGAACCTCTGTACTGTTTTCCACAGTGACTGCACCAGTCTGCATTCCCACCAGCAGTGCACAAAATTTCCCTTTTCTCCACATCTTCTTCAAAGTTTGTGATCTCTTGTCTTTCAGATAATGGACGTTCTAACAGTGTGAAGTCTCTTTGTAATTTTGATTTGCATTTCCCTAATGATTTTGGATGTTAATCACCTTTTTGTATATCTTTTGTCCATTTAGGTCTTTGGAAAAATTTTTCTTCAGATCCTGTGCATATTTTGTAACTGGGGTTATTTGTTTTGTTTTGCAACTGAGTTATAGGAATTTCTTGTTATAGTTTGGACAATAACTCCTTACTGGATGATATATGGCTTGAAAATATTGTCTCCCATTCCGTAGATGCCTTTTCATTTTGTTGATGGTTTGCTTTGTTATGTAGAAGCTTTTTAGTTTTGATTAGTCTCACTTCATTTTAGCATTTGTTACCTTTTGTGTGTGTGTGTGTGTGTGTGTGTGTGTGTGTGTCAAATCCCAAAAATCACTGCCAAGACTGATGTCACGGAGCCTACTGCCTATGTTTTCTTCTAGTAGTTTTATGTTTTCAAAGCTTATCTTCAACTCTTATTCCATTTTAAGTTGATTTTTGTGTATGGTGTAAGATTAGGGTCTAGTTTCTTTTGCATGTGGATATTCAGTTTTTCTAATACCATTTATTAAAGAGACTATGCTTTTCCCTTTGTGTATTCCCCTTTGTGGGCTACCTGGACATAGATATCTGTTTCTTTTCCCAGGTTAGGGATGCTTTTTTGGCATTATTTCTTTGAATAAGTTTTCTGCTCCCCCCTCATTTTTCCTTCGGGATCCCTATAATGTGTATACCAGTCCTTTTGATGGTGTCCTATAAATCCCTTAGCCTATGTCTCTCTTTTTAATTCTTTTTTATTTCTTACTGTGATTGGGTGGATTCTATTTTTTGTTTTTTTGTTTTTTGTTTTTTTTTTTGGATTCTATTTTTTGATCTTTGTTTTGCCCATCCCCCCCCCCATTGTCTAGTCTGCTGTTGAAATCTTTTATAGAATTTTTCAGTTCAGTTACTATATTCAACTTCGATTTTTTTTTGGTATTTCATAACATTTTTTATCTCTTTATTTAAATTTTCACTTTGCTCAGCATTGCTCTTCTTGATCTCCATGAGCATCTTTATGGCTTTTATTTTGAACCATCAGGTAAATTCACTTGTCTCTGTTTCATTAAGATTAGTTTCTGGAGATTTATCTTATTCTTTTATTTGGAACATATTCCCCTGGTTCTTAATTTTCCTCAATTCTCTGTGTTGGTTTCTGCACATAAAATAAAAGAACCACCTCTTCAGTGTTGAAAGACTGGTCTTGTGTAGGAGATGGACCTTCTCAGTCAGGGTGACCCAAGCTCCTGGTTGTCTCTCAAGCATTTGTGATTGTCCAAGCTGCCAGTTTTGTTCTTAGTGTCTCCTGTAGTTAAAGATGTGCCAAGGCCCATCAGAGTCCCAAAGGCATGGGAAATGCTCATTAGTAGTTCCTGGAGGGCTACTAATTGCCTATCCCTTTACCTTGCTGATACATGATAATTGGAAGCCCAACGTTCAGACTGCAGATGGGCTGCAGAATGTTAGATTTACAGTCTAGCCCCTATTAGGGATAAACCAGGAGCTGTTTTTCCTTTTTTTTCTTTTTTTTTTTCCTAGACTCACTCTGTACTGAGCCAGACTGAATAGTCGTTGGGAGTGTGTGTGCACCCAAATAGAACTGTTTCTTTGTTTTGTGTGGTCCTGGGGGAGTTCATGACTTCTAAGCTCTGTCAGCTTCTAGAGCTAGGTGATTTGGGACCCAGTCCCTTGGGTGGCAGCCATAAGAGTTGGTGTGTTAGATGTGTAGATAAGTTCCTTTCAGGAAGAGGCTGGAGGCTTGGTTTTGTTGTTGGAGTGATCTGGGGAAATATGGGGTAGGGGAACCATTACCATCACCTCTGTAAGTCTCCTAGGAGGATCCTCATTAACTTCCCCATGTAGGATTATGGAATCTCAGGTAGTAGCTGGGAAAATAGGCAGTGAAATCCCTTCCAGGGAGAAACTGAGAAATGGATATTTTAGCCTGCTCAATATATGCTGAGTCTGGGGAAGAGAGCTGCAAGGAATACTTGCACACCTATATGAAAACTGTTGCTTGTTTGTTTAATAAGGTCCTTTGGGACTCTTGAATGCTGGGTGCTATGAACTATCAGAGATAGGTGATTGAAGGGACTCTTCTTCAGGTTGCAGCTGTAAATGTTGGGGCTCTAGATGTATGGATAAGTTCCTTCCAGGGGAATGCTGGGACTTGGTTTTATTGTGGAGTGAGTTGGAGGGAGAATGGGGGGGAAGTGCCCACAACTCTTGGGCTTTGGAGAAGGATCACAGTCATAACCTAGATTAAAGGCTGAGTAGAAGCAGAACCCTCAGGAAGCCATTGCGAAAGTATGCATTCAAACCCCTTCCAAACAGAAGCTGAGAAATGGACATTTTTACTTGCTCAGGTATATAGCTGTAAGGGTGCTTCTGTGCTGATTTGAAAGCTATTTTTGTTTGCCATAGTCCTGTTGGACTCATGAATGTATGCCCTTTTAGCTCTTAGAAATAGGTGATTTGAAAGCCCATCTTTCAGTAGCAGCCTCAAAACTTTGGGTACTAGATGTGGGGCCCAAATACTTTGCTCCCCAGGGAGAGGCTGGGAGTTGGGGGCTCTTTTTCAATTGCATGGTACCATGCTGAGGGTTGGGGTTTTTGGTGACAGTGTGTCTCAGCCCTTCCTACGCATTTCAGTGTGGATCTTTAGCCAGTCACCTGATATGTAGAAGTCACTCAACTAGTTTCTGAATTTCTCACAAAGGAAATTGCTCCATGTGTAGTTGGATATATGGCACATCCATTGGAGAGGGCAAATTCAGAAGACTTCTATGTCACCACCTTGGTGAAATTCTCTTCGACTTATTTTTTCCCAGATGTTGGGGTTGTGTTCGATGAATAAATGAATGTCATTTAAAGGCCAATGGGTATGTGGCAAATACCTATTAAGAGCTTCATTGGATATTTGAATAGTCATTTGAACTCAAACCTGTAATTAATTTCTTTGAGTTCAGAGTTCATATTTAATAATCTCTCTCTTTCTCAATTTCTCTCATTATTTATGATATTTATGCTCAGTTGAGTACCTGGCATATAACATGTGCCCCCAAAATATTTAGTGAATAAATAGATGGAGATATTATAAAAAACCATTACATCACTAATAATATTGTCAACATTTATTGGGTAACTATTATGTATCGGGTAGCATTTTGAATATTTTATATATATTAACTCATTTAATTCTCTCAAAAACCTCACCATTATTATCTATTTTTTCAGATGAAATACAGAGAAATTAAATAAGTTGTCTAAAGTAATGCAGCTATGATGGAGGACAGTCAAAATTCAAACTCCAACACCCCAGCTTCAGAGCTTGCTCTTTGCCACTAAGCTACCTTGTGGTCCTAAGGTTGCTGTGATGAATAAGATCAAGTCTTTGTTTTTAAGATACTCATATCTAGGGGGATAAAAGGAAAATGCATTAATACTGCATGGTGGAATTTAGTGTAATGTATAAGTTAAGAGCTTGAGACCTGAAGTCAGAGAACCTATTTCACAAAACAGTGAGATTAATTTCAAAAAATTTTATAAATGAGTGAGAAGATAACAGGCTCATGAACCTGAATGACTATAGGAGCTGAGAAAATAACTTCAAATGAGTCAAGTGGGCTGGGTATACGACTGCTTGTCTGATTGACATAGGGTATGGTAAGGACTACATATAATTGGAAGTATAAGGCCATTGTTATGGACTGAATTGAGTCCTTCACAAATTCATATGTTGAACCCTAAGTACCTTAGGATGTGACTGTATTTGGAGATAGGGCTTTAAGTTCATGAAGCTTTTAAGATGGGCCCCAATCTGGTCTATTCAATCTGGTCAATTTCCTCTATAAGAGAGGAAATTTGGACACACAGGGAGAAACCATGGGAAATTCCATGTGAGGATAAAATAGAAGGTGCCTCTCTGCAAGCCAAAGAGAGACACCTGCTGACACCTTGATTTTGGACTTTTTGTTGCCAGACTGTGAGAAGATAATTTTTGTTGTTTAAAACACAAAGTCTGTGGTACATAGTTATGGCTGCCCTAGCAAACCAACACAGCCACTGAGGGGAACGGCCACAACTCAAGTATAGCTTATTGCTGCCACATTTAGAAATGAGGAATTGCCAGATTTACTATTTTTCAAAGGAAGCTATAAATCCAGATTTTTCCTTTGTAGTATCCTGATTAAAAAAATCATGTTTAATAACATATCAAACTCAGTTCAATCAAACTAAATACCCATATATTAAATTTTGACCCATAGGCTTTTGCTTAGAATCTCTGGTATGACCCATACAGGCATTTAGTACAGTGTCTTAGCTCATAATGAGATCTCCATAGGTTATGTGATAGAGCAGGCTTCATAAGAGTGCCAGATAGTCCAGCCTTGGAGGTGAGGGCATCAGCGACAATCAGTGGTCTGCAGATTCCTTCTTTTAAAAGGTTATATTTGAATAGGCACTTGGGGAATGTTTTTTAATTACCTAGATAGGAGAGGAGGAGTATAGCAAGAAAGTGTTTTCCAGGTAAATGGAGCAACTATCTACAGATGCTAAGAGTAGAGAAATATGGTCTTTTGGCAAACTACAAGTGGTACAATATGTTTAAGGCATAGAGTTAAAAGGTGAAGAGAGGTAATGCTTGAGGCAGAGAGGGAAAGCAGGAGCTCAATTGTGAAGGGACTCTTACAGAAAGTAATGAGTAATAAAAGAGTTTGAAGCAGAGCAGGCAATTAGACTTGTTTTTTATGGAGGTTGCCCTTGCTCTACCATGAAGGCTGATTTGGAGGTAGTCAGGATGAAGGAAGGGAAACAGACAAAGCAAGAGATGATGGTGGCTTGAACTTAATGGCAGTAGAAATGGGACAGATTGGAGAAACATCAAAAAGGGAGAACTGACAGGACTTGTGATTTGTTGTTGGATGTGGCATAAGGGAGAAGATGAGTCAAAGGTGACTCCTAGTTTTCTGTTTTGGAGACAAAAAATGGATTAACATGTCATTCATTGAGCTACAGAGCACAGGAAGTTTGGAATCCAAAGGAGAGGTGAGTTTAGTTTTACATGTGTTGACTTTGAGGTGTCCTTTGATCATCCTAGTAGTGGGATAGAGAAGCATGTACATTGAAACAAGGGATGTGGGCTTAATATACACATTTGGCATTTATCAGTGTAAAGATAATGCCTGAAGTCCTTGGGGATGTGTGGAGTTGAAGAGAAAAGGGGTTAGATAAGGATCAGCTACACTGCAGAAGGGTCTTATATTATCTGTTACACAACAAGCTCATACCTCAATTTATTTGTCCCCACTTGAGCAAGAATAACTGAATATCAGGGAAAGTCCAGCAAGATAGCATAAAAAGAGATGAAAATATAAAGATGAATGCATGAAGATCCAAAGAAGGAAAACAAACTTCAAAGAGAACTCTGTATCTATCAGTCTATCTCTCAAGAGATGGGCATATTTCTACTTACATCTTGGTAAAGGGTTGATTTCCTGCCTCAGGGTAATTAGTTCTAATGCCAGGTGGTTCCAAGGATTTTCTAATACAAGATTATAAAGATTCATTATGTATTAATACATCATAGGTGGGACTCCCCTTTCAAGTAGAGCCAGCTTTGGAACCACAGGGATTAATGTTAGCAGAATAGCAAGTGTTTGAAAAAGAGAGATGTTTCAGAAATACTGACACCATGGATGTTTCCAAGGTCAATTTTACTCTTTATTGGACATTGCAGTGGCAATTAGTGAATCCTTTTCAGACAGTTTCTGGAGTTCTGACTGAGATGGCCTTGCCTCAGCTGGGCCATAAAGCCCATTTTAGGATTTGGACAAGACCCAGGCAATTTGAAAAGCTCTGTATCATCTGCTTTTCATCTTCATCATCACTAAACCATGCACAGTCTGGAAGGCTCCTTTAGTTCTACATTTTTTTATGTTATCTTCTTTCAAACAGCACTTGGGTTTCTATAGCCATAATCTTCTAACTTTTTTTTTCTGTCCCAGAAATGAAGAGGAGGAAATATATTATCTCATCTCAGTCAAACCCTCTAGGTAACAAAAACCTCTCTCCTCCCATTTCAAGGAGCTTGTATAAGCACAAATGAAAGACAATCTGTGTTTTTGCTAGCACACATGAGAGGAAGCTTTTACAACAGAGGAGATGAAATAAAAGAGGTCACCGTTCAGTGGACCCATCTCTTGGGTAAGCAGCTCTGCTGTCAGCACTTTATGAATGCTACAGCTACCTCATCCCCATGGTTACCAGAATATGAATTGTATGGCCTTGAAAATGCCTAATGGTGCTACCTGTCCATTTTAAGTTTAAAGGTATATCACTCTTACAACTTGGACTTGGTCTGCAATGTTGAGTCCTGGAAAAGCAGAAACTGAGCTGTTCTCACAGCTTGAGGTGATGAGTGAGCTTCTCAAGGCAGCATATCATTGTTATGGATGTGGGAGGTGGAAATCTCTAGTCTAATGGGCATTTTATGGGTTTGTTTAGATTGGTTTATTTTCCTCCAGCTGAGCAATCGAGTCTTGGAATATGTCATCTTCAGCACTTGCCTCTCATCTTCAGTATCCTAGAGTATCGTGGTTTTTTTTTTTTTTTTTTTGAGTATCATGTTTAAACCAGAACGTACTATTGGGGTGAAGAACTCAGAACGAGATGGTTTAAAATGGGAATACCATAAATAGTTTAGATGAATACCCATGCAAAGTGAGAGGCCCAAAAGCGGCTGAAGTTTTACCCAGAGTTCCAAGTGGATCTCAGAATTATCATAGATAAATCTCAGCTATGCTGTCAGGAGAGTTTCAAAGATGATGGCTAACGATTCTATACACTGGCAAGATGAAGTTTATATGTTGAGTTTTCCTGTTTGTATGTACCATGAAGCAGGTAGTTTTGCCAGGGTCAGTGGGAGACTCAGAGTTTCTGTTGCATATACCTTATGTGGTATATGCAGAGCCACTTTATATGTTCGTGCCTCTGCTTTCTCAAGTCAAACAAACTAATGGTGGAGATAATTGACTCCCAAATCCCTTTTTATTCTGTCTATGATTCTAAGACCTCAGAATTTTGTTTTCTTTGCCCCTAGCTGCATACTTTATATCATGGATTTCTTAGAGGTATAATCTGAGAATGTAGAGCAGTGCCATCTGATGATTGCTTAACATTTGCTTATTCATTGATTTCATTCAACAAATATTTATCAAGTACCTATTATGTGATGGGCACTGATATTATAGGCATTGGGGTTATACTGATGAAGAAAAGGAAGCTTCTGCCAACAAAGAAGTCTTTCTGAATGGGGAGGATGGTCAAATAAACTACAATTCTAATAGAGCAATGGAGTGGTATCTATATAATATTGTATTGGTGGTTAATGGAAATGATTTTTTCCCCCTAAGGGACATTTAGCAATATCTGGTGACATTTTTGGTTGTTGCAAGTTGGGCAGAGAGTACTACCAGTATTTCATGGGTAGAGGCCAGAGATGCTGCAAAACACCCTGAAATGTACAGGACAGTCCCTACAAAGAATTATCCAGCCCAAAATGTCAATAGTGATAAAACTGAAAGACCTTAACTTATATGAACAACAAAAACATGAAACCAGCCTAATTAAAGCTACAGGTCCCTGGAGGCTCATCTGCTTTCAAACAAATTCTGCATGAGTGTAAAGGGAAGATAGCAAAAAGCCTCCCAATGATTTAATGTTTCAGTTGAGTCATGAAGGATGATTAGAAGTTAACTAAGTGAATCAGTGAAGAATGGGAGGGAGGATGTGTAGAAAAGCTCTCCAGGGAGAGGAACCACTCAGATGGTGGGTGGGAGGGAGGGGGTGTGGTGGGGGCACGGTGACAGGTCCTGGTGTCCTGACTGATTGACAAGTAGGTCTATACAGCCACAGAGCATGGAGGATCTGTGGGGGCAGAGATAGATCAGAGACAAAGTGATGCATTGGAAGGGCTTGTGTGTAATACTAATGAGCTTGAATTTCTTCTTGAAGGTGATGAGATCCAGTGAATGATTTTGAATGACAGTGGCTTGATCAAATCTCAGTTTTCTAATGATCAGTCTGTTGAGAGAGGGTGGTTCTAAGAGGTGAGATTAAGGGGCAGTGAGGAGACCTTTAGATATAGCCCAGGTGAGACATGCTGAAGGCCTGAATGGGCAGTGACCATGCACATGGAGCTGCTGTCACAGGCTTGAGATCTTTAGAGTGTTAGGATAGCTGGCCAGTTGGTTGTGGATGCTTCAGAATAGAGAATATCAGAGGACAACTCTCAGGTTCCCATGGCACCAAGTATCTAGTAGTAGATTTTACTAAAATAGAATATACGAAAGGGGGAGTGGGTTTGGGCAAGAGAGAACAGTGGAGACTGAATGCCTACCATTTTGGAGGAAAACATGAAGCCAGCATAATTAAAACCATAGGTACCTGGGAGCTCATAGAGCTTTTAAGCTTGGTTTTGAATGGAACACATGGAATGATTTCCTGAAAAATAACCTGACTTGTTAGCTTGGTTTAAAGATGGAAATACAAGGAGGCATCTATTCTGACAGGTTTACAAGCAACACAAACTCATAAGGACATCCCTGTCAGAATTGTATGTTTGGCCTTTACCGGAAGCAATTATTCTGGACAACTGAAGCATATTTATAAGGGCACCAGCTAGAAATGACTAGGCTGCATTATCTTGATTGCTACTCATTCTTTCTCTCCATGTAGACAGTGATGTGATCACAGGTGGAGGAAACCCTGGAATCACAGTGGCTCTGTGCTCACTTGATTGGTTACTACAGTGAGGAGGAAGGCTCAGCCCCCAGTGGACTAGGGCCTCTGGGCTGATCAGTTTGGATTACTCCTTTCTCAGTGCTCTGGAGGTTTCCTGACCTCTTAAAATTGCAAGAGATTTCAGTCTTTCTGGGATTGCTTCTGATTGTCCATACTACAGGCATTTTCTTTGGAGGTAAAACTATCCGGCAGGAGATTGGTTTGTTTGTAGTTTCTGAGATTTGAATTTATGAGCTTAAGCATGTTATTTGGTGTTTCCTGTGCAATTCAGTTGCCATCTTGAATTTGTACTTTTTTAGTTTCCAGAAATTGGGTGGGATTTTGTAGTTGGTGCAAGAAGATTTATGTCAGCCCCACTTCCTAAAACAGTATCCTATGTAATAGCAATAAAAATCTACGCTTTCATACTTGCCTGAAAAATTCTAACAGAAACAGGTGACATTATAAATACTGATAATATGTCAAGCTTTTGTATAAAATAACTCTCAAAATCTTCCTTGAAATAGTTACTGTCCCATTTACAGATAGGGATACTGAAGCTTGAAGACATTGATAGCACTAGCCTTGACTTCACCTGGCTCAGTGTTTGCTTTGTATCTATTGCCACTTGACCTCTTAGCATCCTCTGTCCTGGAACAACATAGATAGTAGAGCTGTGATTATGATACAAAGCCTTGCCATACAGAAGGCAATCTTCTCCCACCTAAGTGGCATTCTATATGTCTTTCAGTTTGAAAATTGCTCTATTTTGAATTTTACTTGTATATGTGCATGTCCTTCCCTACCAGCCTAAGTTCAAATATATGGAATTGTTGTTAGATCTGTTTCTTCCATCTGTGGTTTTGTTCATGCTTGTACAGCCTTAGTTTCTTGCATGAATGATAATATAACTAATTGCTCTTTCTTATTTTTAAAAAGTTTTTTTTTTTTTTTTTTTTTTTTTTTTTTTTTGTGGAGGTAGAGAGGCTTTCTGCTTATTCTTGCCTGGTATTGACAAGCACCTTCAGATTGACCCACCATGGCCTGAGTTCAGGGTTGGGGAGCCCCTGCCCATGCCTACAGCACCTGCTAATGATACCCAAGATTATTGTATATTTCCCAAGAGCCAATGGGCAGCTACCAGGGAGGGCTTCATTTTCTTTTGTCTCAGTTTTCCTTTCCCCTTTGGGCCTGCCCAAGGCAGCCCTCCTTGAAGTAGTTGGGGGAAGAAGAGGAACTGTTTAGGTTAACTTGATAGAGTGCCACTGCGGGCCTCAGCTGTTTATGAAGAGGGTCTCCAGAAGTCCCCCTGAATTCCAAATCTCTAGCTCCATGTGGCCAACATCATCTACTTGAGCACAAACTTGGTAGTATCAGCAACTTCCCTCTGGGCACACACATGTCTGGCATCCTGATATTCACCTAACCATCTCTGCTTACTGTCTCTCTTCCAAAAACTGGGCTGAGCTCTCTCCCTTGTTTATTTGTTAATATCTATCTATCTATCTATCTATCTATCTATCTATCTATCATCTATCTTTCTATATATCTATCAGAATAATTTTTTATCCAGTGCTTTATCTTAGGTCTCTGAAAAGAGGTTAGAGAAACTTGAGTATTACTAACAATAACAAGGATTGTGCTAATAAAGCCAGAGTCCAGAAAAGGAGAGTTGTGTATTTTAAGTTATACTAGAAACTTATAAGGAATGAGTTTGAGTAGATCCATAGGGAAGTGCAAGGAAGGATAGTGGCTTAGATTACTGGAAACCAGCTGAGATCAGAATTCAGGTCCAAACTCTGGGATGTCATCAAGTAACCCAACTGAATATGATCCTGAAAAGCCTATCTTAATAAAATAAAGGGACTGAACACACAGGAGACAAAGTCTTCTTGGGAAGCATGGAAGACAAAGGATTTAGGGAAAGGACTAGAATCTGACCAACCTGATGTCTATAATAATATAACCTGTATTTGCATTGCATTGTGTTGTTTGCAAAGTACTTTCAAGTACTATACAATTTGTTTCATTTAATTCTAACAATACCTCTATGAGGAAGGTTATTATCACCATCATTTTACAGGAAATGTCACGAAAGTCAGTCACTTGCCCAAGAGCACGTAGTAAGTGGCAGACTTTGATAAGAGAGCCCTGGTCTTCTGACAGGAAGTTCAATATCCTCCCCACTACATCCATATTCTATCCATACCCTGGAGAAAAGTGGTTTCTTGCGTTCTAAACTGTCAGTTGAATGTGATGTTATTGATGAGTTCATACTGAAAAAGGGACATAGAATACAATTAAGGACAAGAATTCTGCTGTTTGGGGATAGTTGTCACAGTAACTCAAGAGATTCTTATAGATTATTAGAGTTTAATAGGAAAGTTTTCCAGAAGCACAGTTCTGATTTCATAGCTTCTTTACTCTGAAACTTAGAGCATCAGACTGAGGTAGAGGCATCTACTCTCTGGCTGATACCTATGCTTCCTGCTTTTTTATTTCCTATTAAATGTATGAGTCATGCAATCATACCAGACTTCCAGACATAATCTTTGCTCTTTCTTGCCTTTGTCATGCTACCAATATGGTTCATTCCTTTAGGGACATCTTTTTCCTTCACTCCTACCTGTACAGTCCTGACTGTCTGTCAACACCTGACTTACATACTACCTCCTCCCATGCATCCCAATTTCCTCCTACCCACCAACTGCCTGTCCATTCTGGGGAACCGCCACTGCATTTTGTTTTCATCTTTCCAGCACAGGTTGCAAATTCAAATCTATGAAGGAGCCAGATTACTCTCCAAAATAAAGGAGGTTGTTAAATAGTGAAAAAATGGAAATTATGAAGACTGGTGAATTTCTCCAGTTCTCATCTAATTGGTAGTCAGGACCAATTCTGGGCAGATTATGGGCCAGAAATTGAATCCAATCGTGTGTGTGTGTGTGTGTGTGTGCACGTGTGTGTGTGTGTGTAATCACTTGGTTTGAAAAATATTGGTAAATAATTAAAATATTTTTGGAAAACTGTGTGGGCTAACCAAAAATCTGCCTGAAGGCTATGTTTGTCCAATAGCCCTGGTTTATGACCCTACTTTTATATATATAGACTTTGGGGATAAATGATACAAGAAGGAATATAATGTCTTGATTATTGATTATAAATACACTGAGAGTGAGAACTGCATGTGATCATCTTTCCAACCATAGAGCAACTGTTCTAGAACAGGGGTTTAGCATATTTTTGTTAAATTACAGGAAACTTTGGGAGGGCAAGGGCTGAAAGGGGTGAGGAAAATGAGCTGGCTGGGTTGCGCGTGCTATTTTAGACTAGACAATTTGAGACTACTTTTTTGTAAATTGTTTTATTTGAATGTTTTATTAATCACTGCTGCTGGTGAATTTAAATATTTTAATGATTGGTGGATTTTACTCTTTGCATGCCCTGGGGCCTTTTTTTTGTTGTTGTGTGGTTAAAGAAATGGTAATTTTAAAAAGTTAAAATAGAATCTGTTCAATCAGCATTCAAACTGCCTGGTGACACTCAGGTGCTTACTCTGCTCTAAATCTGGGTCAGTGTGGCATTCGGTGACTGTGGAAACCTGAATTGCCTTCCCTAGCAAGTTTTAGCTATGCTGAAATCAGGCCCTTTAAGTAATTTCATCTCTCATGCCAGAACCCTGAAAATGATCCCATGAAACCATTCTCTGTTTAGAATGTGCATCTCCACACTTCCAACATAGCTGGGAGGGAAGAAAAAAAAGACAACATTAATACCCACATTGAGATCTTGCCTTTCTTAGAGTCTCTTTTCTAAGTTAGAGTGTGTCTGTGGGGAGTCTGTAGTGAATATGAGTTCAGACCTCCTCAAGGTTACTAAGCATTTATTAAAACAGAGGTTGGGGAAGGTGAATTTATTTACCAAACCTTAGAAAAACCTAACAGTTTTTTAAGGATGGGAATTTTTGGGATTTGATTTTAGTTAGTTTATTTCTAGTGGCAAGAGTGCTTGTTCCTGTGCTAGCACTTTCTCCCCATTGACTCAAAACATCAAGGCTTCCAACTTGGCCTCTTCTGCCCTCTTCCCTCCTGCAGTTAATCCAGGACCCACCCAGGGACAACTTGTGGGGCCATGATCTAGAATTGTCCCTACAAATCCTTCTACCTCAATGGCTCTATTTGTCATTTTCCATCATCACCTCAATCTTGCCTTTTTCAGGGCCAGGATTTGCTAATTTCAACCACTCTCTGTTGCTCCTCAATCCTGTAAGTCACTGACAGGCAGGATGTGGAGCCCAAGTCACATCACAGAATTGTGATTTTTTCATACCCTCCTGCTCCACCATTCCCAATTGTCACTTTTCAGCCAAATCTTAGACATGAAGTTTAAAAAATACACAAACAGCTTTGTGACTCACCTGAGGGATTCTTTGACCTTTCATTTCCATTGTTTGCTCTTTTTCTCCCCCTCAGTTAGAGATCAACAGTCTGCATTTTAAAACAAAACTCATTGCCCCATTCTAGGAAAGGTGAAATAGTAGGAAGGATTTTAAAAGGCTCCACAGGGAAGAGACTGAGAGTGATTATAAATAGGAAGGAATAAAAATGTAGACCTGGATGTTTTAAAGAATATAAAGATAGACCTTTGCAAGCCGATCAAGAGTAAAAACATCCTTGGCTCCACCTTCGGCCCTTTGGCCACACAGAAATAGACCCCCACGTTATTCAGTTTCCATAAAACTACATTACCCTGAATTCTGACCTAGGGAAGGATACACCATAAAGCTAATACAGCCTATCCAAGGCTCTGAGAGAGTTCCCAGCACTGTGTTTGCATGGTTTACATGCTCTGGAAAATTTGTAAAAGTAAGATATTTTTAACTGCAAATAGTCTTTTTCTTTTTCAACTTTCCCAGTAAACCACTGTCCCCACTGACTGGGCATTTCAAGGATCTCCCTAAGGGAAGTTGAGTTGAAGACATATTTAGTTGAAACTACATTTATGTGATTATCTGTTCCTTTCCTGCAGTTAAGTCACTGTCAAGTCAACCCAGTATAGGCTTCTAGGAACACTACCACCAACTGTGCTGCCTTCAGGGTTAACTGGGTAATTAGAAGGTTGTCACTTAAAGGAGGATTTAAGGTAGTCACTACACAAGAAGACTTAAAATGCCCTGCAATCTTACAAATTCAATATAAAGGAAGCTTGAAGAAGTTTCTCCACACACTTTATCCATACATCTTAAACGTATGCGTGACATCATTAATATTGAGTTGCAATGCTGACACTTTTCTAAACTATTGGTGATGAAAGGGAATTTTGAGCAACCAAAGCTAAATGAAAGATTCCATTATCTTTTCTATTCTCTTTATAGAAAATTCTTTTTCTAACATTGTTATCATATGAAGAGGTGATCAAAGAGTAAGCAGTCAGAACTGTGGGAGAAAATATTATAGATGTATGCTACAAGGTTAACTAATGAAAATATGTTATTTTTTGGATTTCTGTGATGTTTGTGGCATCTGACAAGTTAAAAAAATCTTATAATTTGTTATAATTTCTTTCCTTATTTATTTGTGTGCCCTAATTTGTATGCTTTTTCTTAAAGGAGGCCTTCAAAGTGGTAAAAGCTTCAGGTCCCACAAAGCCTGGATCCTTCCTTGATCTGAGTTCTCTATAGTCAGCTCAACAGGTCCTATACATCAGCTAAATGTGGCTGACTGATATGTCCAGTGGTTGTATGAAGTTAAACATTCAGAGCAGATTTCAGATTCTGGAGACTGGGCCTCTAGCCAGGGTATTAGCTACAACCTGGTGGTAGGCATGATTCATATTCCTTCTTGTCAACCCTAGATTAGCTATGTAGGATCAGAATGTTTTGGAAAATTTCTGGACACCCTAATCTGGACTGGTTTGGAAATGGAATCATAATATAGGTACTGGGGAATCAGTACAAACCATCTAGTACCTTTGTCTTGGCACTTTGAGACTAAAAAAAATACTTTTAAGGTGAGCAGGAAAAAAAAAGAAATATTAGGACAAGGTAGGGTTAAGATACAATCTTAATTTGAAATGCACTAAAATTTTTTTTTATGATTAGAATTCTAATATTCTATCAACTAAGTGAATATCTGACATAATTTCTCATCACTCTGCTTTATGTGGAATTAATATACTTACTATAGCTTTCTTTTGATTAGTGTTAGCATGGTATATCTTTCTCCATACCTTTCCTTTTTTTATTGATATATATTTAACATAAAACATGGTATAAATTTAAGGTGTATAATATGTTAGTGTGATACATTTATATATTGTAATATGATCGCCATTATAGTAATAATTAGCACCTTTATTATATCACGTAATTATTTCTTTTTAGTGGCTGGAGTAACTAAGATCTAGTCTTTTAGCAAATTGGAGGATTATAATACAATATTGTTGTCTATATTCACTATACTAGACATTAGATCTCTAGGATTATTTACATTGCAAGTTTGTACCTTTAAAACAACATCTCTTTTATCTTCTAACCCCTATCCCGTGGTAACCAGCATTTTACTCTTTGTTTCTACAAGTTTGACTTGCTTAGATTCTACATGTAAGTTATACACTATTTTCTTTTTCTGTCTGGCTATCTCACTTAGCAAAGTGTCCCCAAATTCCATCCTGTTGTTGAAAATGGCAAGATTTTCTTTCTCATGGTTGGTTAATATTCCATATAGGTACACACACATATTTATACATATGTCACATCTTCTTTATCCATTCATCCATCCATGAGTACTTGGTTGTTCCTATATCCTTGCTGATATGAATAAAGCTGCAGTAAACATGGGAATACGTATATCTCTTTGATATCCTGTTTTCATTTCCTTTGGGTATATGCCCAGAAATTAAATTGCCAGATCATATGGTAGATCGATTTTTAATTTTTTGAGCAACCTCCATATGGTTTCCCTAATAGCTGTACCAATTTAAAGTATCACCAATAGTGTACAAGCATTTCCTTTTCTCTACATCTTCATTGGTATTTGTTATCTCTTGTCTACTTGATGACAGCCATTCTAACAGGTGTGCAGGTGTGAGGTAATATATCCTTGTGGTTTTGATTTGCATTTTTCTGATGATTAGTGACATTGAGTATCTTTTCATGTAGCTGTTGGTCACTAAGGATGTTTTTGGGAAAATGTCTATTTATTTCCTTTGCCCATTCTTAAACTGGATTGCTTGTTTGCTTGTGATTGAGTTGTATGAGTTCTTTATGTATTTTGGATATTAACCTCTTATCTGACAAATGGTTTCAAATGCAGTAAAGTTTCAGGGCATTAAATAAATATACAGCAATCAGTTATAATTCTATATACTAATAATGAAACATTTGAAAAAGAAATGAAAACTACGCCATTCACAACGGCCTAATAAACAAGAAAATACCGGGGTAAGAGTAACCAAGGCTGTATAATATCTATACAGTGGAAACTATAAGCTTTTGCTGAAAGAAATTGAAGAAGATACAAACAAATGGAAAGACATTTTGTATTCATGGACTGGAAGAATTAATGTTGTTAAAATGTTCATACTACCGAAAACTATCTATATATTCATAGCAATCCCTATCAAAATTCTAATGATATTCTTCACAGAAATAGAAAAAAAAAATCTTAAAATTTGTGTGGAATTGCAAAAGACCCTGAACAGCCAAAGCAATCCTGAAAACGAACAGAGCTAGAGACAGCACACTTCCTGATTTTGATCTATACTAGAAAGCAATAGTAATTGAAACAGGATTTTTACTGGCATAAAAATAAGAACATTAGCCAGTGGAACAGAATAGAGAGCCCAGAACTAAATCCCTTCATATACAACTAGTATTCAACAGGGAGCCAAGAACACTTAATGGGGAAGGCATAGTCTCCAACAAATGGTTGTTGGGAAAACTTGATAAACATATGCAGAACAATGAAATCGGACCCCTATTTTACATCACTCATAAAAATTAACTCAAAATGGACCAAAGACTTAAACATGAGACCTGATATAATAAAACTCATGAGTAAAACAAAGGGAAAAAGCTCCTCAATATGAGTCTCAGCAATGACTTTTTGGGTATGACACCAAAAGCAACCACAAAAGCAAAAATCAACAAATGGGACTATATCAAACTTGAAGCTCTGCACAGCAAAAGAAGCAAAATGAAAAAGAAACCTACAGAACAGAAGATAACTTTTTCCAATTCATCCTTTTACTTTTAATCTATCTGTGTTTCATAGTTAAAATTTTCTTGTAAACAATATAAAACTGGATCTTATTATTTTATCCACTCTCACAACCTCTGTCTTTTAATTGATTTACACGATTTGTATTTAACGTGCCATTGATATAGGTGGCTTAATATCTACCATATTTGTAATTTGTGTTTTATTTGTTGCTTTTGATTTTTGTTTCATTTTTCCTCCCACTCTTTTTCTGCCTTGATTTTAATCAAGTACTTTGTATGATCCCATTTTCTCTCCTTTCTTGGCATATCTTTCCTGTCACTTGTAATGTTCCTGTCACTCATCTCATTTAAGCAAAAGCTATAATCACTGAACACATGGTAGGGCTCCTAGAGGTAAAACTCATAAAAGTATTGTGGGCTTCCTCTGATTGATCCCCTTCCAAGTTCACAACTCTCAAACTAGGCCCTACTCAGCCTCTAGTAATTTGTCAATTATACTTTAAAGTGTTCCTATCAATACTGGATTCTGTATGGGATTCTGTTCCTGGGCTTCTGTTCTGTTTAGCTATAATTCTCTGTATTTTTCTGTCTGTCTCCAAATTTGGTAGCAGCAGTTTTCCCTGAAGCCCTGATTTTCTGATGGATCTAAGAAAGTTTATTGATTTGCAGTTTGTTCAGAATTTTCCTTGTTGTGAGAATGGGAGCAATTACTTCCAAAGTCTTCATGAGCTGTGCCAGAAACTGGAAGTCTTTCTTTACTTTGTAAAATGTCTCCAACTTGTTGCAAAAAAGGATCTTACTTTAAAAAAATTAGAAATTTCTTTGATAAAAGAACTACATGAGGAGCTAGATGAGACAATCAAGGTTGGCAAGTTTGTGTCTCATTTGATTTTATGTTAGATATTAAGTGTCTAAGATAAAAAAAAAATCTGTTTTCCTTCCTACCTTCCTCTTTCCCTTTTTCTCTTCCTTTCTCCTTCCTTCCCTCAACAATATTTTTTAAAGATTTCATTTATTTATTCATGAGAGACACAGAGAAATAGAGAGATAGACAGAGGGAGAAGCAGGCTCCCCACAGGAGGCCCAATGTGGGACTCAGTCCTAGAACCCTGAGATCATGACCTCAGCCAAAACAGATGCTGAACTGCCGAGCCATCCAGGTGTCCCAACACAAAAATTTTTAAACATATTTCCAATTCATGGTAGGCCCTGGGGAAAATGACAAATAACATATGGGGATCCCTTGCCCCTTGTAGAAGTCATGTCTTTTATTTTTTTAAAATTATAAAGTAATCATAGCTGGAGAAGGGCTCTTGCCTTTCTGTCTATCTTCTGCCAGTCACCCCTCTACTGAGGGTGAGTGGTTGCACATAATGAATCAGTCCTTTCTCTGTTTCTAGAGTCAACATCTTAGTGAGAATGGATCTGGAGGTTACTTCAGAAGAGTTACCATGCAGGTCAATTAAGTGCTGGTGTAGCGTCATCCTAGGAGGGCTTGATTATAGGAGCATTTCAGGGTGAGGTGGGAAAGATGATTAGAGAAAATTATACTAAGTCTCTTAATCCACACAGCAGCTCTGTCAAATAAATACCCTTGATATCCTCATTAAAGAGGTAAAAATTGAGAGACAAATGAGAGACAAACGAGTAAAGTGATAGACATTAAGCAACTAGTTCCATTTATGCAGCTAGCTAATCTAAATGGTAGATTGCAACATAGAGACAGTAAGTCTATGTCCAGAGCTTGCCCACTTATTTATGAGGTCATACAGTCTTCCAGGGAAGGCTATTTGGGTAGACAAGGTTCGGAGGGGAGAAAGGTTCTTGATTATAGAGTTATGGTGAGATTGTATCTGTACAACATGGGTCTTCTCTCTCTCTCTCTCTCTCTCTCCTTCCCTCCCTCCCTCCCCCCCCCATCTGAAAACCGAACTCTCTCTTTTTTTCCTTGATCAGTCCTTTTCTGAATATCAGCTTGGGTGTTTGGGATATTAGTTTGGATTTACTACATTCTGGGGCAGCACTGGGGGTTGGTTCCTACCTGTCCGGAAGCAGACTGAATTGTTTACCTGCCAAATTTATATATTGAAATCCTAACTCCCAATGTGATTGTATTTGGAGGCAGGACTTGTAAATGAGGTCACAAGGGTGGGGCCTTAATCTTATAGGACTCTTGTCCTTAAAAGAAGAACAAGAGATGAGAGAGGTCCTTCTCTCTCTCTGCGTGTGCACAGAAGAAAGGCTATGTGTGTATACGGTAAGAAGGTGGCCATCTATGTGCTAAGAAAATGTGTCTCACCAAAACCAAACCCTGCTAGAGACATCTTAATCTTGAACTTCTACCCTTCAGAACCGTGGGAAAATAAATTTCTGTTTATGTCTATGATATTCTAATACGCAGCCCAAGTAGACTAATATATTACCTATTTTATATAATATACTGGCAAATTCAGGAAAGAATAGTTTCCTAACTTAAGAGTGATTGATGTATACTAGAATTGAAATGATTGCTTTCTAAGAATTTGCATTGTGTTAGATGTCTACCTTCTTTTAAAGAGTCCTTTGAAATAATAGATATCCAAATATGGGTTTAAAAAAAACAAAGAAAACACATCTATAACCTTACAAAGAGAAAATATAACCTCCAAACTTTTCTTTTTATCATGATCACTTTGCAGAAAGCCAGACTTCTGCACTAATGCTAACCCAATGGGCAACAAAGAGAAAGAAAATGAAGGATGTAGTTTATAAATGAAGATCTATCAAGCAAGGTAGAATGAAAGGAATGCAGTCAGTTACGAGCACCTACTACAGAGAATATTCACAAAATCATGTGAAGTGATAGACAACAAAGTTGAGTATGCTCCCTGTATTGGACAGAGCCTGGGAGAGAGAGAGTCATGTGCCCTGATAAGGAGGAACAACTCCAACAGCCACCAGCACTGTGTTTTTGGTAAGTTGAATAACTCCTCTAGTTTTATTTTTCCTGGAGAAAAATAGAGATGACCACTTGGTCCTGACTACCTCACAGTGTATTGGAAGGGAGTAAGTGAGATTGTGTGTGTGGAAAAGCCTTGGCTTCTCACAGCACTGGAGAGTGTGTATTGCCACAAGGATGAAGGACATGTATAGGTAAAAGCTTCTTTTTTTATGAATTTATTTTTTATTGATGTTCAATTTGCCAATATATAGAATAACCCCAGTGCTCATCCCATCAAGTGCCCCCCTCAGTGCCCATCATCCAGTCACTCCCACTCCCCCACCCACCTTCCCCTTCCACCACCCCTAGTTCATTTCCCAAAGTTAGGAGTCTCTCATGTTCTGTCTCCCTTTCTGATATTTCCCACTCATTTTTTAGGTAGAAGCTTCTAATGTAGTGCTCAGCCCAAAGTAGGCACTCTATAATGGTTATTGAATAAATGATGAGTATTAAATGGCCTCTGTTGAAACCCTGATATTCTGGATTCTAATCTTTTGGGGGCTTTATAGAGATGCCCTAGGACTTTTGCAAATGTTACTGGTATGGTGAATGTAGAACTATGATGTAATCAAAATACCTTCTTGATTTTTACCAACTGTGATCCATTAACAATCATTCCATGGGTAAGTTATTTTTCTTTGATTCTAGATGGAAAATTTTGCATATCTCACCTTTTTCTGCTCATTCTTAGGAAACTGACATTCATATGATCACAGGGGAAAAACAAACACACACTGCTTTTTCTTGGTAACTGGAATGCATCAGATCCAAGATATTAATCAATTTTCTTCAACCTTCCACTAAGTGTCCTCCTTTCCCTTTCCTTTCCCTTCCCTTTCCCTACCCTTTTCTTCTCCTCTCCCTCCCCCTCCCCCTCCCCCTCCTCCTCTCCCTCTCCCTTTCCCTTTCCCTTCCCTCAGTGTGTAGTTGGTTATAGCTTTCTTTAGGGTTGGCTTCTTTTACACTCACTCTTTTACATGCTAGCAACTTCTGCTATTTTGAGTTCCTGGTTGGGGAACAAAAGAATAGGTTAAGGGATAAGGCAGGCTTGCTTGACTGGACTATTTCAAGGCTCCCTAGACCTGGCCAACGGTTGGAGTTGACTCCCTCTTGGTACTTTAAGAGATTATTCAGACCTGCCAGTAGTTGGCAACTCCTAAAACACAGGTGATGAATTCTATTTCTCAAGCTGTCACATACTGTTCAGCACCTGATTCTTTGGTGGTTTACCCCAATTGCTGTTCTCTTGTGTTCCCATTGAAACATTTTGGGCAGGATTTCAAAGAGCTATGGGCCAGATCTCTTTCTTGTGAATAGTCCATATTTGATTCAAGGACATACTGTTTTAATCTTTTTTCTTGAAAGACCACAAAAGTATATAGAAATCTTAATGAAGCCCCCTCTTCCTACTGCCATAGGATAGTTACTTTAGCTTCATTAGGATTGCATGGAATGTACAGCAAGTGCTTTTATTTTTTTTTAAGATTTTATTTATTTATCTATTTATTTATTTGAGATAGCAGAAGGGACTAGCAGAGGGGAAGAGAGAGGGACAAGCAGACTCTTTGCTGAGTATGGAACCCATGTATGGCCCAATCCCAAGACCCTGAAATCATGACCTGAGCCTAAACCAAGAGTTGACCGCTCAGTTGACTGAGCCACCCAGGCATCCCCAGAAAGTGCTTTTAAAGTTCCATCTTATTCACTTCTTGGGGGTAATTATTAACATCTGTTTTGCCAGTCTTGCCCTTCCTCCCCATTTTGCAGGGAAGGATTCATCAGATCCACAGCTCTCGCTAAAGAATGTCACAAATCCTTTCTCTACTTTCCGAACCTGTTTATATCCTTAATCTTTCAGAGCAATACAAGATTTATGGAACTTTGTCTCAATCATCTGCTATAAATATAAGTGACATTCATAAGGATCCTTTAGTTGAAACTTCTGTATTTACATCCTATTACCCAAACAATAAAGTGATAATCTACAAAACTATAGAGATTCAGTCCTTCTGAGGGAACTGTTCATTGTTTGTTACTGTTTATGTAAGGGACATCAACAAAGATTTTATTTGTAAAGAGCCTCACTGCTAGGAAGATTGGAAAATGAGTGCATTAGTGAAACCACTTTGTTCAGGAGTTTCTCCATATTTCTTAGTTGAATGACTGTTCCTCATTTAATAAAATATGAGCCACTTATGTGAATAGCATTGAACTA
Organism: Canis lupus dingo; assembly: GCF_003254725.2. Classification (NCBI taxonomy): domain Eukaryota; kingdom Metazoa; phylum Chordata; class Mammalia; order Carnivora; family Canidae; genus Canis; species Canis lupus. The sequence continues at coordinate 31,800,414 of NC_064258.1, read as the reverse complement.
GTTTCTGGGTTGGTATCAATGCCATCATGACTACTATTAAAACCAACATTAAGGCAACGGAAAGGTCCCCTAAGGGTTCTGTTGCCCTTCAGATCTGAGCAAAACATTCCATCACTTTGGATCCCCTGGCCCCAAACCCTATCATCTTACTTTCAATCATTCCAGGTGTTTAGTAACTTTGTTGAAGATATGAAGGCTGCTCATGTGGAGAGAGGGTTACAAGGAAGGGTCACATGAAGAAATATTCAGCTTTCTGATCTCACACAAAATCCATCCCTTCGCCCCCCAAGAGAAACTGGCCATTTCTTCAGATCAATTCTATCCTCAGATACTCTTGGAGTAGTACCTTCTATATTCAGTGCTTTTGTAGGAGATACAGTTCACTTAATAAGGGATGTTTTGGTATATCTAATGTATCCCCCACATTATATTAATAATAACATAATCCACAGTTTTAGAACACTTTGTGCTTTCTAAAACACACTTCAATCTACATGGCTTCTTGATCCTTATCATTTTCTTAGTGTGCAGATAATGTAGGCATTATTATCTGCTCTTTATGGGCATAGGGACTGCTAAAATATATTACCTGTACTACTAGAATTTATAATCTAGAGAGGAAGACAGACATACAAATTATAAACTATGGGAAATAGACAAGTTTTAAAAATATGCTTTTTTGAAAGTTGCTAGCACAGTAGTTTTTAAAAGTTCTCATCACAAGAAAAAAATTTGTAACTGTATTTGGTGATGGATGTTAACTAGACTTACTGTGGCAATAATTTTGTAATATATACAAATATTGAATCATTATATTGTAATCTGAAACTAAGATAATGGTATATGTCAATTATGCCTCAATAAAAATGCATACAATAGTGTTATAAATAATAGATTAGACAGCAATTACTTCAGATTTGATAAACCACAAAAAGACTTTGGGAAAGAGAAAATAATTGAGCTGACTACCAAAAAAAAAAAAAAAAAAAAAAAAAGAAAAGATATAATTTTGTCCAATCAGTCAAGAAAGGAAATTTTAGGCAGATAGGTTAGCAAGAGAATATATATATATATATATATATATATATATATATATACTTCCTATATATATATGGGAAAGCATGTAATGTGTTTGGAGCACTATTTAGAAGCTGAACTTCAGAAGGAGGGTTTGTGGCCAGTTGGGGGAGAGAGAGTTAAAAGTATTGTGGCAGTTCTTCTCTTGTTTAAGGTCCTATTTTTGTTTCATTAATCATTTAATTGTTTAATATTAAATTAATATTAATCAAATTATTTAATATTAATATTGATGAATATTCTATTTTAAAATAGATAAAAACTGCTATTAAGTGGGTATAACCAGATTCATGTGTGGATTTGAGTTGGCACAATTGATGATGTAGTCTCTGTCAGAAAACCAAATCTGTAATATCCAACAGGGCTACTTGGAATTTTTTGTAGGAAACTTCGATTCCTATATGTTCATGATCTTTATGCTATCGGCAAATTTGATATGAGAAGTCTACACATGCACCTACTTTCTGGAATTCTCTTACTGAAGAAGGGCATTTCTTATCTTTTTAAATAAGTATCCTCCCCAAACTGCAGGCTCTGTCCTGTTACAGAAAGTAGTTACACACACACACACACACACACACACACACACACACACACACACACACAAAAGTAGTTATAGTAGTTGTATTGTTGATGGTCTTATGAGCTATAGTAAGGTATTTGTATTTTATTTGTGTGTCTAAGAGAGCCATTACAGGTTTTGACAGAGAAGAAAATTGTCTAACCCTGCTAGGTATGAGATAGTCGAGTAGTAGGTTCCTTAGGATGACCAAGAAAATAGAATTTTCAAGTAATCTCTATGCCCAGTGAGAGGCTCCAACTCATGATCCCGAGAGATGAAGAATCACATGCTCTACCAACTGAGCCAGTTAGGTGTCTCAAGAAAGTAGAATTTTTTAACCTGACTATAATTTAGCGGTGGGTAAGAAGGTGTCTATATAATCTTTCTTTTGACAAATGTTATCTGAGCACCTACTATGGTCAGACACTCTTCTAGGGACTGTTCAAAGGGATGTGAGGATACCCCTTTCTTGTAGAGGCTCTAACAAAGTATACATGGATACCTAGCCACATTCCCCCTTCTCACTTGCAGAACTGTGAAGAATTGTCCAGGACCAGATTTGCAGCTCATCCTAGTGCACTTACTTCTAAAACTATTCTGTTGAAAGTGGTATCTGCCCACCATATGTGCCCATGAATACTTGAAATGTGCCTAATACATGTAAAGAAAGAAATTTTACCTTTTTAAAAAATATTTTATTTATTTATTCATGAGAGACACAGAGAGAGAGAGAGAGGCAGAGACATAAGCAGAGAGAGAAATAGGTCCATGCAGGGAGCCCAATGTGGGACTTGATTCCAGGATCATACCCCGAGCTGAAGGCAGATGCTCAACCGCTGAGCCACCCAGGTGTCCCTTTACCCTTAACTAACAAGTTTAAACACTGATATTTGATTTAGAACTTGAAAACTTTAAAAAATGGAGCAGTTGCAAATCTACTTTTTTGACAGTAAATTTTATTTACTGTCAGGTATTTCCAATAATAATATAGTGTCCAAAATAAGACCTGATATAAAGGTAAAAAATTGAAAAGATTTAATAAAAACAATGTGAAATATCTTATTATAATTTTATGTTGATTACATATTAAAATAATACTTAGGTGTGTTGCATTAAATCAGTTAAAATATTAAGGTTGACATAACTTTTCAATTTTTTAAAAGCTGGCTATTAGAATATTTAAAATTATATATGTGGCTTCTTTTGGACAGAGGTGCTTCAGATCATTACTTGAGAAAATAAATTCCAGTCTTTTTGAAACCATTGAATTTTTCTTTCTTTAGTTTGTAGCTAAGCCTGTACCCAAACAAATGCAGCTATTTTTATAATTTTGTGTATGTGTTTGATATTCTACAGCTTCACTATAATATGGCTAAGTGTAATTTATTTATTTATTTTTTTATTCTGCAGGGGATTTGGTGCACTTCTTTTAATGTGTCTTTCTTAAATTCCGGAAAATTCTTTTTCATTAGCTTTTTGAATAACAATTCTCTCTTTTTTCTCTATTTTCCCCATCAGGAATGCTTCTTTGATGTGTGTTGTGCCTGTTTTTTCTCTAGCCCATACATCTCTTAATTATCTTTCCTATGTGCTGAATTATGGATGATTCTCTCCGATTTTTCTTCCAATTCATTAATTTTATTTTTGTCTGTACTGATAAAACCTTTATTATGTTTTAATTTCACGGATTGTATTGTTCATTTATGGAATTCCCTCTGCTTCTTAAAACTCTGCCAACTTTTTCATACTATTCTGTTTGCCTTAGGTTTCTATTTGTCTTCTATCTTTTTTAAACTTTTTAAACATAATACTTTCAAAGCTTCTTTCATATTGGTTGACTATTTTTTAAAATTTTTTGGCTGCACGTTCTTTCATCTACTTACGTTTCCTAATTGTTTCCAATTACATTTTATTTCCTAACGCTACTTATAATATTTGGTTGTGAAATCAGATTCAGTGATGGCCTTTTTCCATGAAAGTAGTAGCTATAAATCCTACCCATGGAAGCAGCCTTACAATGCAGTTTTATACTAGTTTCTGATAAAATCTGGATCAGTTTTTAATGTACATTCCTTGGTTTGTAATTCATGTATCTTTTGAGTATGAATTTAGACACCTCACCTTGCAAATGATATTGGCCTCAATTCAGACACTTTTCCTTAAGATGGGCTTAAATGGATAGAAGTCTTCCTTGTCACATCCCTCAGTGTCAAGTGGTATTTCTTAAAATTCCTGTTTTACAAGTAGGACAAGTCTTTGTGACTCTTAGCTTCATGCAAGTAGCATAACTCTCGGTCCCTATGCTCTTAAAGGTAATGGCATGGGCTTTTTTCTCTGCAGGACTCAGTCTCCCATTCCTTAGGGTTTTGTGGGTTTTTGTTTTTAAAGATTTACTTATTTAAGAAAGAGAGAGCATGAACAGAAGGGGGTAGAAGGGAAGGGAGAGAGAATCTCAAGGAAATTCCATGCTAAGCATGACCCTGAGATCATGACCAGAGCTAAAACCAAGAGGCAGATGCTCAATGGACTGAGCCAGCCAGGTGCCCCTCCCTAGTTTTTAAAGCCTCTTTTGATTTCTAGAAAACTGTGAAGCACTTTTGATTTCAGTTCTTATTGTTGTGACTTCCACGTCCTTTTGTTTCCAGAACTTGGGGATTTTTCTTTCTTGGTGTTTAGTGTAGGTATGTTTCCAAAAACTTAAGTTGTTGTATTTTATTCAACTTTCTCAATGTCTTTGAACTGATAGTACATGTATATCTCAATGTTAGTTTAATATATCATTTTAGAAGTACCTTGGTCAATGATATTTTCTGTTTTTTTCCAGTAATCAAAAAACTTTAATGATTTTGCTATGGGTTAATCATAAAAGTTGAAAACAAACAGAATTTGCGTTATTATAACTGCAAATATTATTTACCTTCAGAGCTGTCTAGTGAGCTAAGATAGTACTTATTTCCTTTTGGATAAAATATCATTGCCCCTATGTCATCAAAGGAAAATTACTCTGTCACTAGGTTTAAATACAGATAGGCATAGCCATAGGTCCTCGTCTTGGCTCATGAGACTTTGTTGAGAGAATTCTTCATGGGTTTCTCATGCCTCTGCATGTCTTAGGAAGAGAGGTACTGATTGTCCTTTGTCTTGGATTATTTTTTCAAGAATGTATAGAGCTCAGCCTTGGAAGATGGAAATAGTGTCTACTACTAAAGTAAATGGCAGGCATGCCTAGTGCCCATTATAAAAGACTGGGGTTCCCTAAGCTGGGGGTTTCTGTCTTGTAATGCAACCCATTTCCTGTACAGGCATCTCTCTGGTCCCACTGATGTCACTCTTGTGGGACTTGGGAGTAAGTGGGTCTTTTGCTCCCATACAAATAGGCTGATACTTATGATGCTTGCTTTGCCATGGATAATAAAGGACTTTATCTATGAGCCAGGAGTTTCATGTTTTCTGCCAACATCCATGAACCTGTGATGGGTTAATGTGTGGGCTTGCAAGTAGGGTAAATTCTTAGAACTTTTCCAGTTCTTGACAGAGATTTACTGAAGTTATGCTAGTCGGCTTCTGGGACAAAAACATTTTCTTTTTTAAGAACAGGTTTTGGTACAACTTCTCGCTTTTCTACCTGCCTACTGCCCATTATAACCCCGAATATGGAGAGGGCAGTAGCTGATGAATTTACCTGTGGCTGATGAATTTACCTGTGATGGCTGGTAAATTCAGCCATCACTGACTCAATGAACAAATGTTAGCAGATCTGTAGCTCACCGTTATCAATGCTTCACGATAATGTAAAGAAACAAAAACATCATATGAACAAAACCAAACTCCCAAGTCAACAAGACTGCAAAACAAACTGTTTAAACTGTTAGCTAGATGTTACAGTTCTTTGACCAACACCTTCACTACCGTTATTGATTATTTCCCCAAGGAATTGATGTTTATCCTGTATGAAATATTGGGTGAGGCACTACAAAGGATGAGATATTTGTTATCATTGAGGAGGATACGACTTTTTGGAGAAAACAGTAATTAGCCAAATGAGGCAGTGCGGTCAACTTCCATGAAGTGCAGCGAGTAATAAGAGCTGTGCAAACTGTGGGGAAGGGGTGTCACCAAGCTTTATGGGCTTAGAGGGCTGCCGAAGCTGCTGAATATGGGCAAGCCTTTCCTCATCTATAAGGTGAGAAAGCTGGCTAGAATCATGTTTTTGAACTGTAGTTTTAGTAGCAAAGCTATTTTTACTAACGAAGATTTACAAAGACCTTTAATCTGCAACACGGGTAAAGATTCAACACGGGTATAGATTCAATCGCAGCTTAAACCCAGAGTCTGACACTGCACCCTCCTCCCCCAAAATGTCTCCACACCCTTCCAAAGTCCACAGTCGTCCTCTCCGAAACCCTAAAAGTCACAAGATACAGTTTGAAAATCATCAGGCATGATGACTGCAGAGAATTACAGAATTAAAAGAAATGCATTCTCGAAAGATTAAGCACCTCTGAGCCTCAGCTGGGTAGCCGTGCAGGCCCCATTACCCCAGGGCCAGAGCCCAGCCAGGCCTTCCATTGCGGGTGAACTTGGCTGACTGCTTAGTCAGACAGCAGCCTGAGCAGAACTAGCCACTCTTTAGACACGTATGATTTGCTCAGAGCGGGGAGAGGTCAGAGGATATGAATGAATGAATTGGTTCAAAATCTGTCTTCACTAACTAGAAAAACAGCTCACGGCTCATTCCTTACTGACTGTGGGTCCTTGAGGTATCTCTACCTACTAAGGGAGTTCAGCTGTTGCTTGGAAGTGAGGTTTCACCAAACATCATGAAAGGAAAAATGCTTTTTAGATTAGCTTCCCCCCCACACACCCCCACTGGACCCAGAGGGGGAGGCTATTGTGGTCATTAGCTTTTCCTGCATTAAATCTGCTTGGTGCGACTAGGCCATTTGATTTCAGGTTTATCCTAAAGCCACAGAAATCGAGTTGCCGGGTATTTACTTGGGATTAATGACCAGTTAGGAGAAGCTGTGCTTTATACCATTAACCCGAGCCAGGTGCTAATTCCTGGAACATGCCCTGCAAGCGAGAGGTTATTATTGCTATTTGAAGCTGTGAATGCTGCCTTAGAGACTACAGGCTTTATTTAAAGAGGAAGCCATTTTGATTGGTCAACATGGCATATTTCTGGAGAATTAATGCCCTGTGTATAAGCCAATCTGATTGCCTGGAAACATCTCCCAGTGCTCGTGCTGTTCAGCTGATAATCCACTTCTAGACATGGGGCAGCCGGCTGGAAACCGTAGCAGGTTCTATTTTTGGCACCTAAAATCAATGCCCCACTCTGGCAGCCTGGTCTGCTGCCTCATTATCCCCCCTGCCCAGCACGCTGCACGCAGCTACTCGTTGTGGGAGATTAAAGTGAGTCAGGGAATGTGATAAATGCTTTCGGTCATTTCTGCTGTCATTTGAATAATACTAGGTGTCAGGAAGAAATACATCCCCGGCCACTTTTAGCAAACCAAATTCTTTTGATTCTCTCTTTCCCCTTCGTGCAGCAAGAAGCAGCTGCTGAGAGCAGTACAGCCCTCTCCTTCCATAAGTCTGGTTCATATCTTCAGGCTGGGTTGGATGGTCTCTGGAAAGATTCTTTTCATTTTATCCAGCAAAAGCCAGGATGTCCCTACTTGGTTGGGGAAGGACATTTCCTCTATTTACCAGAAGAGAAAGTAGTACCATTTTGCCAGAGCCTTCTAACCTTTTGGAACACAGCATCACGTTTTCTAACTAAATCTTGATCTCTATCTGTTTCAATTGGCCTCAGTGATTACACTTATTCATACTTTGGTTTTTCTACCTATAAAATGGAGGGAAGATGAAGGTATCATTAAAAGGCATAATTGAATGAAGAAGTAGTACATGAAGCATATGTTCTGATCCTTCCTCTCAAGTCATGCAGCCAGAGTTGGCCATGGGCAGCCCTGAGGCAGGCAAAGTGCATCTGTGGTGGCCCCAGGGTCCCCCTTTTGAAAGGCTGTGTGTCACATGAGTCTTTCTTTGTCCCTTCTTTCTGTAAGCCAGAATCCTCCATATCTTGCTAGTCCTTTCTCCACTGAGACCAGATCTCAGGAAGGGATCTGATGGATTTGTTCTCAATGTGATGTTGATGGCAGGAATCATTGCTGGGTGATGGGAGACTGGCACTCCTTGCAGGCCGATGGAGTGGGGCTAACTAGTCATTTAAAACCTGTGAGTGGCTCACAGACACTGGTGTGAGGCATGCTTGGATTCCAAGGATGAATGTCTAAGGGCTCTGCTGTTTGTGCTGGTCAAGTTGGCTATCTGAGTAAAAAAAGTCCTGATTTGTAGCTTTTGCTGAGTTCAGTGGCATAACTGCTGCCTTGATGGCTGATTTCAAGCTGCCAGCGTAAATCCACTAAACATAAAATTGGAACGAGCATGAGCAAAACCTTCTCCTGTGAGCCACTGTGAGTCCTTTCTTGGCCCTTTTTGGGGGAATTGTTCAGTGTGCGTTTGCATTTGCTTCTCTATAGCTTTCTGATTTTACTAGAAATGAGATAGAGTAGTGTTAAGGTTTAGACTGACAACCTTAGCTTTGAATCCTGGATCTCTCCATTACTTACCAAGTTTATGATTTTGGACAATTTAATATCACTGAGCCTTTATTTCCTTGACTATAAAGTAAGAATAATACATAACACTCAGAGGTGTTCTGAGAATGAAATTTTATAAAGTATGTGAAAGAAGCTCGCACATTAGAGGCTCAAAAGCTGTTTTTAGAATTCGCCTTTTAACATTATTTCTTTACTTCTGTTTGATCTTAATAAAAAAATAGGAAATAGCAATCATTGGGGACATATGTGGAAGTAGCTGTTGCTTCTACATAAGGATGCTGGATCATTTCTTTCTCTGATTTTCCTTTTCTTAAATCTATTCTGGTCCTTGGTGAATCCCAGATATGGAACTTAGTCACGAACAAACATGCTTCCTTTTTTGCTTGGTGATGTTGTGACAAATATGATTGTTTCTCCTTCTTTTTGCCTGAATGATAACTCTGTATCTTAGTCTTGGCAACTGCTCTATTTGATTTTCAAAACTATCCAGTACTTCCATGAAAAGATTTTGCTTTTTAATAAAGATAAGAATTTTTAGTCAGGAGAATGGATATAATAGCTGACATCCTTTCATGCTACTACATGTTGGAGACTCCACTAAGCCTTTTTTTTTACCAGGGTTATCTCATTCGGTCCTCACAAAAACTCAGTGAAATGGACACTATTATCTCATTTTACAAATAAAAAAAACACGAGAATTAGAAAACGATAAGTAATTTGCTCAAGGTCACAAAGCTGCAGAGTGATTAATTATGGAATTTCAAGCATCAGTGAGTTTGTACATGAGGCAAACTGGCAAAAAAGAAACCTCTTTAGAGTCCCAACAGTCATGACTCATGGGTAGTCTTTGCAGGGCTCACTGCGTTAATACTTGACTAAAATAAGCCCTTCAAAGGCAGGAATCATGTTCTCTTCATTGCCACATCTTCTCATCAGTGGCTGGCACATTCTTTGGATAAAGTAAGTGCTCAGTAATGGATTGTTGAGCTAGCCTTCAATTTACTCAATACGTTTTCACAAAACACTTATTATAGTATTATAGATACTATTCTAGGCATTGGAGATAGCATGGTAAAACAAAAATCAGAAAAAAATTCTTTGTCCTTATGGAAGTTAGATTCTATTAGAAAGAGGCTAAGAATATAATTAAGAAGTCAATTCTTTCATATGTTAGAAGCTGATAATTGCTATAAGAAAGTAAGGTAGGATAAAGGGGAAGGGAAATCAGAAGGGAAGTTCATGAAACTATGGCATTTGAGTAAAGATTTGAAAGAACAAGAGAGTTAGCTATGTAGACTAGTAGGCAAGAGTGTTCCAGACAAGGGGAAGGCCCTGACATGAAAGTACATCTAACCCATTTTGGAACTGCAAGGAGGTCTCTGTGCCTGGAGCAGAATAAGCACAGAGGAGATGAGTCAGAGTTGGGAGATATCCACTTTGCAGGGGCTGTAAGGACTTTGGCTTTTACTGTGATAAAATACAAAGTCATGTCCCATTGCAAGCCAGGCACCAGTGACTTTACATCTTTTGTTTATTGATTGATTGAAATTTTTTAACAGACTATTTCACTGCTCTAAAAATCCTTAAAAAAAATCCTTTATACTCTGCCTATAATCCCCTTCCCTTAATCTCTGGCAACCACAGGTCTTTTTTTTTTCTGTCTTCTGCTACCATAATTTTGCCTTTTCTAGAATGTCAGATAATTGGAATCATGCAGTATATATTGTAGCCTTTTCAGATTGGTTTCTTTCACTTCTTGGTATGTATTTCCTCCATATCTTGCTAATATCAATAAGAAAAGTTCTATCAAAATGGCCTTGAAGAATACTTGCCAGTCTTGACATCAGAAATGCTTCAACATTGTCAGATAGCCATCTAACCTAACATTGATTGCCATGTTGAGTGCAGACTATAGAGAGGAAAAGGTTGGAGGCAGGAAGACAAATTAGAAGACCACTGTAATAATTTAGGTGAGTTATGATGGTGGCTAGGACCAGAGAGGCAGAAGTAGAGTTAGTGGAGTTTGAAAGACAGGAGTCAAAAATGATTCTGAACAGCTGGAAGGTTGGGGTTACCATCATCTGAGCTGGGGAAGATTGTCAATGGAACAGCTTTTAGAGGGAAGATCAGGATTTCAATTCTAGACATGTAAAGTTTAAGATGTCTATTGGGCATTTGTCTTACTGGGCAGCTGGCTATAGATATGTGGAATTCAGAGGAGATACTTGGATTGGAGATTTTTAAGATAATTGGGAGGGATCAGGATCTGGGGAGAACTTAATGCCAAGAGATTGGAGGGGAACCCCAAGAACAGAAGGTGTTCAAGGACTAACCACTTAGACTCTGCAGTCAGGGAAAAGAATAGGGATTTACAAAGACAATAAGAAAGTGTGGTCAGAGTTTGGAGAAAAATCAGAGCTACGTGGTGTCCTGGAGGAAAAGTGAGAAAGTGTATCTAAGAGAAAGTAGTGAACAATTGTTAAATGCTGCTGGTATGTCCAACAAGATTAGAACCAACAATTATCCCAGGATTTTGCAAAATGGAGGTCACTGGTGACCTTAACAAGAGAAGCTTCTGTGGAGTTTTAGTGGCAAAAGCCAAAGTGGAATGAATTTAGGAAGGAACGGGATAAGAAAATTGAATAGAAAACTCTTGCAAGGAGTTTTATCGTAAAGGGGAGCAGAGAAATGGGGACTGCAGCCAAAGGAGGAAGAGGGACTGAAAAAAAAGTTTATTATCATTATCCCTTAAATTGGAGAAATAAGGTGCTTAATGCTGATTGGAAAAATACAATGGAGATGAGAAATGGATGACATAAGAGAGACACAGGTTATGTGCCCTTGCAGGAGAGGACAGATGGGATGCTGTGCTAATGTGGAGGGGCTGGCTGTAGGTAGAAGCATGAGGGTTCGTTCAGAGTGGCAGAAGGGAAGTCAAAGTGTATGTGTACCGATTCTTCTGGGCTTCTTTGTCAAAGATTGATCAAAGGTTATTTATGTATTTTCCTGTGAGGGGGGTGTGTGTGTGTGTGTGTATGATGCATATATAATATGTATATAATGTAAAAATTCTTCATTTGGGATATATATATATATATATATACATATATATATATATACATACATTTATATACACCTCTATAGTGATATTCTCTGTAAGGTGAAAAACAACAAACAAATTCTTATTCCTGGAGATTTCTAGTAATATGAAGTGACTTAAAAATATCCAACCTTTCAAAGGAATATTGTTAAAGCTCAATTAGTTTTTTTTTCCCCCCCTGTACTTCCCTGTATTAATTTAAAATGAAAGAGCAGTTAAGTATATTTAGGACACTTTATTTAAAGTGTTTTCCAATCAATGATTTTTTTTTTTTTAATAGAGTGAATCTTTGAAGTGAGTCAGCTGCAGCTTCCATCTCCCATAATTGATGTGAGAGAGAATTATATAGAAAGAGGCCAGGGTGCTCTTTCCACCAGACAAAGCTGCGATGATTAGAAGAATGAATTGCAAATGAGGAAGACAATGGGGAAGAAGGTTCTTTTATGGAGGCAGAGAGGGTGGGTATGGCAGAAAGGACTCCTAATAATTACAATCCAGCTCCAGAAAGCACTGGGGGATGTGAGTGATTCTGTAGCCATTAGAGAAAAAGGAAACCTTTGGAAAATGTCAATGTGCGGACACCAAATTGTATAGTGTGGGTGCAACATCTGTGCCCTCCCGAATGGACCTTGCTGATCAGGGAAAGACAACAAGTGCAGAAGGTTTACTGAGCACTCCCAATTAAGAAAGGTGCAAACACAAAATGATTTTGTGTTTTTTTACAATTACTCTCCCAACTACTCTATGCCAAATCTCCCTTTTCTCTAGGTAGATCCCTTTGTTCATTTGGGTCAGATTCCATAATTTCCCAGATTCTTTCAGTTATTAAAGGCTGATCCATTTTAAAACTTTAATATCTCATTTAAAGTTTCCCTTGATATCATTATATGTCAGGCTTAGGACCAGAGGGATAGGAAATGGGGAGGCTGGCGATTCTAATACAATGTCAAGCTGGCTGCTTAGGGATGGTTTAGTATGTGATGCAACCAGTGAATCTCATGGTTATGGATACCCCCAAGACCTCCTTCATGGTGAAGTAGGTCCCTTGGTTAAATGCCATGTTGTGTATGACTCTACCATTTATTATTATTATTTTTTTACTTTTAAAGATTTTATTTATTCATGAGAGACACAAAGAGAGGCAGAGATACAGGCAGAGGGAGAAGCAGGCTCCCTGCAGGGAGCCTGATGTGGGACTCTATCCCAGGACCCTGGGATTGTGCCCTGAGCCAAAGGCAGATGGTCAACCACTGAGCCACCCAGGTGCCCCTGATTCCTCCATTTATATTGGATGAACAAATGGCTACTGAATGCCATTTTCTTCGCTTCCAATCTTCTCTAAGGCATTTGGCTCTGCAGAGTAGAACACCTCTTTTCCTTCCCCTACAGGGAACAGCCTGGCTCCTACCACTGGAGAATCTTGGGATGTGGCACAGTCATTGTCTCTTGGTCCTCAACTCTGGTTTCTGGTCACCAATTCTAGGGGAATAGAAATGGCAGTTCCCTCTCATAGTCAGTAGAGAACAAATGGGCAGGAGAGCTTTTAAGGAGTCTGCATTTTGTGCTGTAAGTATACAGAAGTCTGCTCAGCTTGACTTCTTGGTTGGTGATCATAAAGAGTAGAGCCCATCCTGTGGGAGAGCCGCTTCTCTAGTAGCAGGGAAATAATGTCTGGGGAGCAGAGTGATGTTTTGGTGGGAAGAGCCCACATGGCAGTCATTAGGAAACCCACATTAAAATCTGAGACTGCCACATACTTACTGCTTGATATTGGGAAAATCACTTGTCCTTTTTGAACCATACCCTCATTTTTGAAATGGGTGGATCACATTTCCTATATGTCGTAAAAGACTGTTTTGGGAATTAAATTGCTTTATGGGTATGCAAACACATTGTAAGATTAAAAAATTGTTTTCCAAAGGCAAAGATAATATTCTTGTGAAAATAAATGATTGTCAAGATTATTTTTGAGGGTCAAAGTTGATTGAAAATTTTTACTTGTTAGGTTAAAATTTCCACCCATCCACCCATCCATCCATCCATCCATCTGTTGGTTCATTCATTCATTCTTTCATTCAACAATAACTGAACAATACTCATGTGCTGCATACTAGAGATATAAAGATGAATGAAACATGCCTCCTGTCTTCAAATAACTGATAATCTAGTGCATGAGGAATACATATAAATAAATAGAATGCAGTGGGATAGAGGTTGTGTTTGTTTTGTTTTGAGGTTTTTAAAATTAGTTTATTCATGAGAGACACAGAGAGAGGCAGAGACATAGGCAGAGGGAGAAGAAGCAGGCTTCCTGTGGGGAGCCTGATGAGGGACTCAATCCCAGGACCCCAGGATCACGACCTGAGCCAAAACAGACGCTCAACCACTGAGCCACCCAGGTGCCATGGGATAGATGTTTTGATGGAGGGAGGGTATGGCGGTATCAGAAGCACGTGGAGGTTCCCTAAGTCCTGGGAGAGTCTGATGCTGTGAAGGTACCACTACATGTAAAGGTTGGGAAAGTGAACACATTTTGAATTATGCTGGACATCAGAGAATTGTCCCATGATGAAAATTACCTCCTGGTTTGTATTCGATGCTGCCAATTTCCCTGCCAGGCAACATCTGCTGTAGCACCTGTAAGCCTTATGCTAATGATTATTAATGATGCTCTCTCCCTGCCTTGTGGTCAATTGCAGTGGAAAGCACCATCAACGGCCCCACCACACAGCTTGTGCCTTGGCCACTACTAAAAAAAACTGGCCTTGTGGTGCCTGGGTGGCTCAGTCAGTTAAGCATCTGCCTTTGGCTCAGGTCATGGTCCCGGGGTCCCAGGAGCCCAAGCCTGAGCAGGGAGTCTGTATCTCCCTCTGCCCTTCACACTCATGCTCTCTCTTTTTCTCTCTTTCACACACTTCTCTCTTAAATAAATAAATAAATAAATAAATAAATAAATAAATAAATAAATAAATAAAACCTTAAAAAAAAAAGGTCTAACCCTGGTGCTGTTGGGGAGCAACCCATCTCCTTCAGATCATCCTTGTCCTCAGCAAGCAGGGCCTTAACTTTCCATGTGACTTTTCTTCCTTGACTGTTTGTTTTGGATTTTAAACTCTCGCAGAAAAGGGACGTCCCCCCCGCTATTTTTGATTTTTTTCTGTCATCCATAAAAATACCATGACCACCAATGAAAGCAAATTCCCACATGCGCTCACTAATTCAAAAAATTTGTGCAATAGCGGGGGTATGAAAGCAGTGTGACTGATTGACTAATCAGAACAGCCGCTGTGTTAGCCTCTCATGTGTGAGAAATAAGGACTTTCCCAACTTCAGTATAACTGTGGGTGTTAGGGACTTTTTCTGAGGTCAGGTGGAACTGGGCTTGGATCCTGGGTTCAATATTCTAGCTGTAAGGCTGCGGACAAATCGCTGATGTCTGCAAACCTTAGTTGCCTTCTATAGTCCTATTTCCACAAGATCTTAAGGAGGATTAAATGGGATAATGTGCATAAAATACTTATCTCAGTGTGAGCACATCACAGGAGCATGATAAATGAAAATATTATAATTATTGTTGTTATTGCTGTCATCCTGATCTCTCATTGCCTGTTCTTTTCCTCTGTGGTTAAGTATGATATTCAATGGAAGATCCCGAAAGAGAAGAGGACTTTCCAGGGACATCCTGCCTTTGGCACTATCCTCCTTGGCACTATTGTCTGAGACAAATACTATGATGATTTATAGGTCTGAAATGTTAACAGAACTAACACTGTGGGATCCTTTACATATATGCTGTCTTCACCCTTTTAAATCATGTTTTGTTTCTTGGAGAGAGCTAACTCATGAATAGGGCCAGATTTTCCATTCCTTGCTGGGTACCATGAGGCATCTTTCCCTGATCATTAAGGAGCCACATCAGCCCTACCTGAGACTCATTCTTCCTCCCTTGGTGACCACAGGTAATTCTTTTTTTTCTTTTTAAGATTTTATTTATTTATTCATGAGAGACACACAGAGAGAGGCAGAGACACAGGCAGAGGAAGAAGCAGGCTCCCTGCGGGGAGCACAATGTGGGACTTGATCCCAGGACACCAGTATCACACCCTGAGCCAAAGGCGGATGCTCAACCCCTGAACTATCCAGGAGCCCCAACACAGGATAATTCTTTTTCTTTTTTTTTTAAGATTTTTAAAAAACTATTTATTCATGAAAGAGAGAGAGAGAGAGAGAGGGAGAGGCAGAGACACAGGCAGAGAGGGAAGCAGGTTCCATGCAGGGAGCCTGATGTGGGACTTGATCCTGGGTCTCTAGGATCAGGCCCTGGGCTGAAAGCAGCACTGAACCCTGAGCCACCTGGGCTGCCCAAATTCTTAAAGTGAGTATCATGATGTACTCCTGAGTAAAGATACAGAACAACTGATGTGTTAAGGAACTGGGCTATGTTCTAACTGGAGAGCATTCCCTCCTTTCTTCTTGCAAAGCAGTTCTAAATAATGGGGCCTCACTTTTTTTTTTCTGCATGTACATGTGTGTGCATGTTTGTGTGCAAGTCTGTGTGTGTCAGTTGTTTGTGTGTGTGCCTCTCTGGCCTGATACATACTCAGGCGCCGTGAAGGGGACTCACTTTTAAAGCCCGAGTCTACGGGATTATTTGCACACAGTATTTCATTTCTTTCTTAAGAGTGACTTGATTTTGGGTAGGGCCATCATTTTCTTTCTCTTGTTTCTCTTTTCTCCCTTCATTCACAATGCGGTCATTTATTAAAACAAAAGCATCAACAATCAGTATCATGACATCTGCATGTTACAGAAGCAGAATTGAGGCACTCAGAGGTCAAGTATTGCTAAATCACAGGAAGTAGTGGAGACATCTTTCTAATTCAGGCAGCCCATCTCAGGAATCCCTAGCCTCTACCACTATGCACATTTCTCTTTCATTCTTGGTGTTTTATAGTTTATAAAGCAGTTTCATATACTTATTTAATCCTTAAAACCAGCTTGTAATGTAGATATTAATATTTTTTCACTTGATAGATGAGGAAACAGGGTTTTAGGAAGTTTTTGCAATTTGCTCAGTTTCACAGCTGGTAGCCCTTCAACTGGAACTTAGAACTAAGGTTTCTAATGACAAATAATATTTCCATATAGTGCATTTTATCCAGTTTGACAGAAGATGTCAAACAGGGAATTAGCATAACAACTACTCATTTGAGGAGCATTTGAATCTCAAGCCTGTTTGCCCTCTTACCATAATTTTGCATGATGTAAAGCTGCATGTGGGTATTGAAAATGCTTCCCAGCAGCCCTGTTCTCTAAGGTCTGGTTTTTCTTTTTTCTTATTTCCCCCTTCATGCAGAATAAAAAAAAAGCTAATTGAAATTCATGCTGTGGTCTTATGAACTATGAGTCAGAAGAAAAGAAGCACTTAATCACTTAATGCAATGATTGTCTTTTCAAGCTAGCAAAGGGGAATAAGATGGAGGTGGGGGTACAGAGAAAAGTGTGAGAGAGATCTTATGAGAAAGCCTTTGAAAACATGACTCCTTCGCCTCTGCTGTCTTTTTTGAGCCCCCCACCCCGTGTAACTCAATATATTCCTTTCTTATACTCTGTTCAGTAAAGAGGAAGTTAGCTCTCATCCTGCATTTGCTTTGGTGCTAGAAGACACAGCCACATGTGTCTGTGTTCATTATTAGGGTCAGGTCTTCTTTATGAGAGTCCATCTGGAATACCTGGGTTCCCTCTATGTTGTTTGTAAGGCCAGGATAGATTTATTTCTTAGAGTCAAATTGAACTAGTAGGAGGGCAGACTCAGTCCTTGACAGCTTTTGCCTATGCTCTACCACTGTTCTCCTTTTTTTTTTTTTTTTAAATTTTAAAAAAGTTTATTCATGAGAGACGCAGAGAGGAGAGAGAGAAAGAGAGAGAGAGAGAGAGAACACGGGAGAAGCATGCTCCATGCAGGGAGCCTGATGTGGGACTCAATTCTGGGTCTCCAGGATCATGCCCTGGGCTGAAGGCGGTGCCAAACCGCTGAGCCCCCGGGCTGCCCTCTCCTCCTTTATATTTAGGCCTCAAAGTCATGGTTTATGACAAAACTTGCATGTAGTCACAATTACTCTAGAAGAATTCCTCACATTCCCCATGAGGAATACAATCTATAAGTTCATGAACACTGTATTGTCTTAATAAGTCCATTGCACAGCTAGTGCTTCTCTCCAATCTTGAAAGAAGTTTGTTTCCTTGGCTTTTGTATTAGTTGAAATGGTTGACTTGTTGTTAGAACCATGTGGTCTAACCATGTTTATTTTGGGGACAAGCCCTAAGATGGCAGCAGAGTAGGAGGATTCTAGGCTAGGCTTATCTTGTCCCACGAACATCAGATAACTATCAAATCATCCTAAATACCCCAGAAATTGACCTGAAGACTGACAGAGCAAACCCCACAACCAGAGGGAGAGAAGAAGCCACAATGAATAAGGTAGGAAGTGCATAGACATGGTATAGAGAAGAAATGGATCATGGGTGCAGTGGAGTAGAAGGGACCAGGGTCACAGAGAAGGGCAAGAGAGAGAGGAGCACACAGGGAGATGCAGAAGGAGAAACTTTCCCCAAAGCCATTGGCTGGGAAAACAAGAGGAACTGAATTTTGTGAGTTCTTGCAACAAGTGTGGCTTCAAGCCTGGAGTTTTTAAAGTCAGTAGGCTTGGCTAGGATAGAGCCTGGATGGCTCTGTACTGCTCCTGGAGAGAAGGCAGGTAAACAACCCAAGGGCAGACAGCATGGAAACAGCAATCTGAAAAATGCTTAGGGCACTCTGCAGGGAGTTTATTTGCTCTCCTTAGAGCACATCCCTGAGAGGCAGCATTCCTGGAGATGCTTCTCTGAGGACAAAGGAGCTGGCTGGTACCATTTCCCTTCCCTGACTGTCAGCATAAAAACAGAGCTACCTGCAGGAAGCAGTGTAGCACCTACACTGGCTGCCTAATTTGCTTACACCAAGCCCCACCCCCTGTGCTCTGGCAGGACTGCCCTTCTAAGTCAAGTGTGCCTCAGTCCCAGCATAGCAGCCCCTCCCCTAGAAGACCAGCATAAATCCCTGTCCACACTGCATCTCCCAACCAGAGAGTTCTACAGAGCCTCAGTTCTCCTGGAGTTGGTGTCAGGTTTCATTTTACAAGCAGATCAGAGCACATCTAGTCAAAATTCATCATATTCAGCCCAGTAACCAAACACTGCCCTGCAGCAGGCAAGGAGAGCCTCTGTAGATGACTGGCCTGAAGGATAGAGCAGCCATGGTGCAACATAACCCACAAGACTAGTTGGAAATTTCTCAACAGAAACTTGGCAAGTCCCAAGGGAGTGGCATGATATATTTGAAGTATTGAATGGGAGAAATTTGCAGACAAGAATACTCTATAAATAAGACTGTCATTCAGAGTAGAAGGAAGGATAAAGAGTTTCCCAAACAAAAACTAAGGAGCTTATGACCACAAACCAGCCCTGCAAGATATATTAGAGGGGATGCTTTAAATACAAAGGAGAGACCAAAAGTGACAAAGACAAGAAAGGATCAGAGAAAATCCCCAGAAACAACATCAAAACAAGTGATAACAATAAATGCATATCTGTTAATAATTACTTTAATGTAATTGGACTAACTCCAATCAAAAGACCTAGGGCGTCAGAAATGTATTAAAAAAAAATCTACTTATTGCCTCTAAGAGACTTATTTTAGACCTGAAGACACCTGCAGATTAAAGGGAGGGTGTGGAGAAATATTTATCATGTAAATGGATATCAAAAGAAAGCCAGAGTAACAATATGTATATTGGATAAATTAGGCTTTAAAGCAAAGACTGTAACAAGGAACAAAGAAGGTCACTATATAATCATAAATGTGACATCCCAAAAGACCTAACAATTATAAATATTTATGTAATCAAAATAGGGTCACCCATCTATATAAAACCATAACAAACATAAAATAACTAATTGATGATAATGCAATAATAGTAGAGGACTTTGACACTCCACTTACAACAATGGACAGATCATCTAAGCAGAAAATAATCAAAGAGATAATGGCTTGTGGTTTATGTTGTTGTTGTTGTTTTTATAAAGAGAGAAAGCAAGTGTGCAAGTGGGGAGAAGGCAGAGGAAGAGAGAGAGAATCTTAAGTAGGTTCTGTTCTGGGGCTTGATCTCATGACCTTGAGATCATGACCTGAGCTGAAATCAAGAGTCAGCCACTTAACCAACTGAGCCAGCCAGATGAGGAAATTTTTTCTTTGAATGGCACATGGACGATGGACTTAACAGATATATTCAGAATGTTCCACCCTAAAACAGAATACACATTCTTTTCAAGGGCACAAGGAACATTTTCCAGAATAGATCACATATTAGGTTATGAATCAGGCCTCAACAAATACAGAAAGATTGAAATCATACCATGTGCCTTTTCTATCTTTCTTTTTCTTTTTCAAATATTTCTTTGTTGAGAGAGAGTGAGTGTATGGAGGAGAGGGGCAGAGGGAGAGGGAGAGAGAATCCCAAGCAGACTCTGCATTGAGTGTGGAGCCCAACATGGGGCTTGATATCATGACCTTGAGATCATGACCTGAGTCAGAACCAAGAATTGGACACTTAACCAACTGCAACACCCAGGAGACCATGCACCTTTTGTGACCACAGTACTATGAAACTTGAAGTCAACCACAAGAAAAAAAAATTGAAAGACCACAAATACACAGAGGCCAAGTAACATGCTACTAAACAATGAACAGGTCAACCAGGAAATCAAGGAAGAAATTAAAAATACATGGAAACAAGTGAAAATGAAAATATAACAGTACAAAACCTTTGGGATTTAGCAAAAGCATTCATAAGAGGGAAGTATATGTCAATACAGGCCTTCCACAAGAAGCCAGAGAAAGGTCAAATAAACAACCAAACCTTACACCTATAGGAGCTAAAAAATAGCAAATGAAGCCTAAAGCCAGCATGAGGAGGGAAATGATAAATATTACAATAAAAGTAATAAAATTTGCTCAAGTAATAGAAGAGATCAATGAAACCACAAGCTGGTTCTCTGAAAAAATTAATAAAATAGGTAAGCCTCTAGCTAGGTTTATCAAAAAGACAAGAGAAAGGGCCCAAATAAATAAAATCAGAAATGAAAGAAGAGAAATAAAAACCAACACTACAGAAATATAATTATAAAAGAATATTATGAAAAACTACATGCCAAAAAATTGGATAATCTGGAATAAATGGGTAAATTTCTACAAACATATAAATTACTAAAATTGAAGCAGGGGGGATGCCTGGGTGGCTCAGCAGTTAAGCGTCTGCCTTCATCTCAGGGCATGAGCCTGAAGTCCTAGGATCAAGTCCCACATCGGGTTCCCTGCATGGAGCCTGCTTCTCCCTCTGCCTGTGTCTCTGCCTCTCTCTCTCTCTCTCTCTCCCTCTGTGTGTGTGTCTCATGAAAAAATAAATAAAATCTTAAAAAAAAAATAAAACTGAAACAGGAAGAAAAAGAAAACTTGAACAGAGTGATAGCAAAGAAATTTAATCAGTAATAAAAAAGCTCCTAACAAACAAAAGTCCGGGGCCAAACGGCTTCACATGTGAATTCTACCAAATATTTAAAGGAGAATTAATACCTATTCTTCTCAAACTATTCCAAAATAATGAAAAGGAAGGAAAACTTCCAAATTCATTCTATGATGTCAACATTACCCAGATATCAAAACCAGATAAAGACCCCACTAAAAAGGAGAGCTAGAGACCAATATCCCTGATGAACATAGATGCAAAAATTTTCAATAAAATCCTAGTAAACTGAATTCAACAATACGTGAAAAAAAAAAAAAAAAGATCCACCTGGTCCTGTGGCATTTATTACTGGGTTGCTAAGAAGGCTCAATAGTCACAAGTCAATCAACATGATACACCACATTAATAAAAGAATAAGAATCATGTGATCCTCTCAATAGGTAACAGAAAAAGTATTTGACAAAGTACATCATCCATTCATGATAAAAACCCTCAACAAAGTTTGTTTAGAGGGAACAAACCTTAACATACTAAAGGCTGTAAATCAAAAACTCAGAACTAATATCATCCTCAATGGGGAAAAACTGAGAGCCTTTCCTCTATGATCAAGAGCAAAACAGGAGTGTTCACTCTCAGCACTATTTAACATAGTACTAGAAGTCCTTACCTCAGCAGTCAAGACAACAAAAAGAAATAAAAAGCATCCAAATTGGCAAGGAAGAAGTCACTATTTGCAGATAACATGATATTCTGTATAGAAAACCTGAAAGACTCTACCAAAAAAAAATGTTAGAACTTATAAGCTAATTCAGTAAAGTTGGAGGATACCAAATCAATGTACAGAAACCAGTTACCTCTCCATACACCAATAATGAAGCAGCAGAAAGGAAAACTAGGGAATCAGTCCCAATCAGTCCCATTTTCAAGTGAATCCAAAACAATAAGATACCTGGATATAAACCTAACCAAAGAGGTTAACGACCTATACTCTGAAAACTATGAAACACTGATGAAACAAATTGAAGATGACACAAGGAAATGGAAAAACATTGTATGATCCTGGATTGGAAGAACAAATATTGTTAAAAGGTCTATACCACTCAAAGCAATCTACACATTTAATGCAATCCTTATCAAAATACCGATAGCATTTTTCACAGAGCTAGAACAAACAATCCTAAAATTTGTATGGGATCACAGAAGACCCCGAATAGCCAAAGCAATCTTGAGAAAGAAAAGCAAAGCCAGAGGCATCATAATTCCAGACTTCAAGTTATATTACAAAGCCATAGTGATCAAAACAGTATGGTACTGACACAAAAACAGATACATAGATCAATAGAACAGAATAGAAACCCCAGAAATCAACCCACAAGTACATATCAATTAATCTTTGACAAAGCAGGAAGGAATATCCAATGGAAAAAAGTCTCTTAAACAAATGATGTTGGGAAATATGGACAGCAATATGCAAAAGAATGAAACTGGACCACTTTCTTACACTGTACACAAAAATAAATCCAAAGTGGATTAAAGACCTAAATATGACACTTGAAACCATAAAAATCCTAAAGGAGAACACAGGTAGTAACTTCTTTGGCATCAGCCATAGCAACTTCCTTCTAGATCAATATCTACAGAGGCAAGGGAAATAGAAGCAAAAATAAACTATTAGGATTTGATCAAAATGAAAAACTTCTGCATAGCAAAGGAAACGATCAATGAAACTAAAGGCAACCTTTGAAATGAGAGAGGATATTTGCAAATGATGTATGTGATAAAGGGTTAATACCCAAACTATATTAAGAAGTTATAAAACTCAACAACAAAAAACCAGTCCAATTAAAAAATGGGGAGAAGACATGAATAGACATTTTTCCAAAGAAGACATACAGATAGTTAACAGACACATGAAAAGATACTCAACATTCCTGATCATCAGGAAAATGCAAATCAAAACAAAAGTGAGATGTCACCTTACAATAGTCAGAATGGTAAAGATTTACAACACAGGAAACAACAGGTGTTGGCGAGGATGTGGAGAAAAAGAAATACTCATGCACTTTTGATAGGAATGCAAACTGGAGTGAGCCACTCCGGCAAACAGTATGGAAGTTACTTAAAAAGTTAAAAAAAAAAAAAAAAACCCACAAAAACCCTATGATCCAGCAATTGCAAATACTAGGTATTTACCCAAAGGATATAAAAATACTAATTCAAAGGGATACATGCACCCTGATCTTTATAGCATTATCTACAATAGCCAAATTATGGAAAAAGCCCAAATGTCCATAGACTGATGAGTGGACAAAGAAGGGGTGGCATATATACACAATGGAATAGTACTCAGCCATAAAAAGAATGAAATCTTGCCATTTGAAATTAGGTGAGTGGAGCTAGAGTATTATACTAAGTGAAATATGTCAAAGACAAATACCATATGATTTCACTCATATGTGGAGTTTAAGAAACAAAATAAATAAAAGGGAAAATAAGATACAGAGGCAAACCAAGATATAGACACTTAACTACAGAGAACAAACTGATGTTTTCCAGAGGGGAGCTGGGTTAGGGATGGAGATGTACGGAAGTGTTGAGTCACTATATTGTACACCGGAAACTCATTTTACAGTCTGTTAACTAACTGGAATTTAAATAAAAACTTAATAAAACCCTAAACTGTTTATTTTTTTAAATATTATTTTTATGTAACCTTGCATATTTGAGTTTGCTTAAATTAAATGTCATCGTGTCGGGGCAGCCCCATTGGCCTAGTGGTTTAGTGCTGCCTTGGGCCCAGGGCCTGATCCTGGAGACCCGGGTTGGAGTTCCATGTCGGGCTCCCTGCACGGAGCCTGCTTCTCCCTCTGCCTGTGTCTCTGCCTCTCTCTGTGTGTGTCTGTTATGAATAAATAAATAAAATCTTAAAAAAAAAAAGTCAAGAAAAGGAAATTAAAAAAAATGTTATTGTATTGTATCTATGCCATGTGGTATCTGTATGTGTACCCAATGTTGAAGATAACTTATGTTATCTGTGTTGAGTAATTCTGTGCTTAAGGTAGAAGAGGTGGTCCATTGTACTGCCAAAGATATCATACAGTAGGGAGCCATTAGAGTCCAGGAACATTTCACAGCTTGGACAGCTCTTATACTAGACTTCTCTGAACTTCCTTTGTGTATGTTAGGTAAAAGAATGTGTCACGTTCTGTCAATAACCATTGACTCATTTTACTCTGGTAACAGTTCAAAGTTGTTTGTTCTTTACTTGTGGTGAGAGAATTTATATTCCCCAGTTCTTATGTAGGATTGTGTTCATGTAGGCGATATATATACTGTATATCCCGTATTCTGGAAGGAAACTCAAGTTACAGAAGAGTTGCATCTTTGAGTCTAGAATGCATGCCCATATTTTCTTAACTCTAGACTGTGTGACCTTGGTCACATCAGAAATTCTTTGAGCCTCAATTTCTTGTAAATGGGGATTAAAATACCTTCCTTGTCAATTTCAGATTTGTGGTAAAGATTTTCATAAAGCAATATGTGGGAAAGCATTTTGTGAAATAAGTGGAGTTGCTAAAATGCAATGACTTCCTATTATAAATACTGGAATTTTTATTTTATGATTTTAGGATACTATTTTGAATGACTGATATCTCTATATGTGAAAACAAGTCTTTGGACTTTTAGAGGAATAATTTCAAGAAAAAAACCCTAACCAACTGTATTAGACTGTACTAAATTAGTTAAATTTTATAAATACAAAGGAGAAGGAAAATAAATATGGAAGAAGAAATTTAAGTAATACTTAAGGCTATTTGTGCTTACTGTTAAGTAAACATTGTGAACCTCTTGGATGATGTAGAGGGAATTTGTTTAAAGAACTGAGTTGATACATAAGACTGAAGGTGGCATGGCAGTAAGTGTGGGTAAATGATTGAGGGTCTACACATTGTACAGTTTGGATATAGACAGTCTCTGGGATTTGGATAGCCAGAAAGATTTTGAGCATATAGAAGAATATCTCAGACTTCTCAGGAACCTTTTATTTTCAAAGATGGTCTGCTTTTTGTGTGATGAATCCCTAGAGACATTTGTTTTGATAATCATCTTGGTCATCAGATATTGTGTTCTCTCTCAGATATCCCTAAAGGAGCAACTGGAATATTATACTAAACTCCTCAGTGGAAAGGACTGGTACATCAATATACGCTTCACCCTTCCAGATTCAACAAGGGAAAAGGAAATAGGCTCAGCTTATCCTCTCTTAAGGTCTGGCAAATTTAACTACTGATTCAGATAATCTCCTGCTATTACAACTAAAAAAGACTATAGTCAAATTTCTTCATTTTTTATGTATGTAAGTGGTCAGGAAAAGTACTTGCCTAAAGTCACAAAGCTAATTTATTAAAGCCTGGCTTCCAGTCTTTGCTTCACTACTGATTTGACAGAAAAGTAAATAAAAATGAAGCACAATAAATCTGGGACACCAGTTTTCTGCTTTGAGTGGACACATTGATCTGGTTAATTATGAACTTGATAAGTTTCCAGCTTACCTTCTGCTATGAAGGAAACCTACTGGCATTTACTTAGAAATATGAACTTTCTTTGAGCAAAATATCATTAAGGTTTATTTTTTATTATTAAAGTTTTATTAAAGCAACAAGAACATAATTCCTAAAAGTCAGAAAGGTCAGCTTCAAAGCAGCTACCAAAAGAAAAGTCAGGAGATTATTTTATTCTAACTTGAACTTCTTTCGTTGTTATGGGGCAAGAGTACGCTACTAGATCATCTCCCAGAAAGGTTTTGAATTTGAAGAAAACATTGGTTGCTGTGGTAGTTTAAAATATATCCACAGATTCATTGACACACTTTCCTGCAAGACATGGATACTTATTTTATTCCACTGTGGGCTATATTTAGTGATTGTCTTTTAGCAAATAAAGCTAAACAGAACTAATGACATGTGATTTTGGAGACTAAGTCATAAAAAGGCACTGTAAGTTCCTCCCTGAACCCCTTCTTTTATAGCCCTGTCGGGGTAAAGTTATCTTCCATTTTATACAGATACTCATGTATTTACTCATGGAGGGAACCATGTGATGATGAACTGAAGTCTCCTCCCAATAGCTCCCAAGGAATGGAAGCATCTGGCCAATAGCCATGTAAGTACACCATCTTGGAAGCAGATCCTCTAGCTTCAGTCAAGCCACAAGATGATAGTAGACCCTATTGACATTCTCAGTATGATAACCTGAGATACCCTATGCCAGAACCACCCAGGTAAGCACAGAGCAATTAACCCATCCTGGTTTTAACATGAAAATCCCATGTCTCAGGAAAAACCGTATGGTTTGCCACTCTAGTCTTTCCCAAATTCTCAACTCATAGAAACCATGAAACAATAACTTAAGCCAGGGTGTCTGGGTGGCTCAGATGGTTAAGTGTCTGCCTTTGACTCAAGTCACAATCCCAGCATCCTGGGATCAAACCCCATGTCAGACTCCCTTCTGCCTCTTCCTCTGCCCCTTCCCTTGTTTGTGCTCTTTCTCTCATTCTCTCTCTCTCAAATAAATAAATAAAATCTTAAAAAAATAACTTAAACCATTAAATTTTGGATTAATTCATTACACAGCAATAGATACTAATTCTGAAAACACTGTTTATAACTGGTTGTGCTTGAAGTATCAAAATGCAAGAATAAAGATTTGTCTCAGACACTTATTTTTTAATTTGAATTTTAGTTAACATACAGTGCAATATTGGTTTCTGGAATAGAATTCAGTGATTCATTACTTACGTACAACATGCAGCGCTCATCACAAATGCCATCTTTAATCCCCTTCATCCATCTAGCCCATCCCCCACCCACTGACCTTCATCAATCTTCAGTGTTTTCTCTATCATTAAGAATTTCTTGGGTTTATTTCCTTCTCTCTTTTCCCCCACCATTCCTATAGGTTTATCTGTTTTCTTTCTTAAATTCCACTTATGAGTGAGATCATGAGTGTGTATTGGGTTTTTTTGGACTGACTTATTTCCCTTAGCATAACATATTCTAGCTCCATCCATGCTTTGCAAATGGCAAGATTTTATTCTTTTTGATGATTGAGTAATATTCCATTGTATATATGTATACCACATCTTCTTTATCTATTCATCAATCAATGGACATTTGGGCTGTCTCCATAGTTTGGCTATTATAGATAATGCTGCAATAAACATCAAGGTGCATATATCTCTTCAAATCAGAATTTTTGGATTCTTTAGGTGAATACCTAGTAGTGCATTGCTGGATCATAGGGTAGTTCTATTTTTAACTTTGTCAGGGACTTCCATACTGTTTTTCACAGTGGCTGCCCCAGTTTGCATTTCTACCAACAGTGCAAGAGGGTTCCCCTTTATCTGCATCCTCACCAACACCTGATGTTTCTAGTTTTGTTAATTTTAGCCATTCTGACAGGTGTGAGGTGATAATTATCTCAGACACTCTTAAACCCAATCTTGAACTTTAGACTCTGAATTATCTTCATTATCTAACAAACAATTGGCTGAAAAACCCAGTCATTCTACCCACTGTCTTATCCCCTAATGTCCATTTGTATTGATTTCTTTTTTTCTAAATTTTATGCTTGTTTTGAAATCTGGTGGATATTTTTCACACTTTGGAATGGTGTTACTCAGTATGTTTTGCAAGCTACCTGTCTTAGAATCATTTAAAGAATTAGAATCATCTAAAGAATTTGTTTAAATGCAGATACCTAGCCCCACTCCAGACCCACTGAATCAGTATTTCTGGGTGTGAGGATCAGGATTTTGTGTGCTTATTAGACTGTGCAGGTGATTCATAGACACTTATTTAAGAGAAATGATTTAAAAAATCCTTTTAACCACCACCTTTTCAGATGATAATAGTTCAGAAATAATACTTTGACTGCAATATGTTATGAAAGAGCTGTTATTGGTAACAAGATTACAATTACTCTTAGTTTCAATCTTAATTTTACTGGGGGAGGGAGAGGAATGTGTACTGACAAAGCAGATGGATGAGTTCAATGATTGCTTTCAGGAAATGGTTTAATAGGTCAGCAAACATGCTGTAGACTCATTTTGGGAAGTGCCTGGTCTTATCTGGTGATGGGAGCAGAGGAAAACAGTCAGAAGTCCCCTGGCTGAAAAGCCTCTGTGCATATATATATTCCCCTTGTGAAGTTCCACAGACATCAGAAGGTCTAACTAATCTGTTAGAAATCCAAACCATTATAACTGGAGTCAGGCTGTTTTTGAAAAGCAATGAGCAAAAAGAAGACAAATTGAGGAGGCACGGAAGAGCCAAAATGAGGAAGGCGATCGTCGTTCCAGCATAATGACAAATATGAATAGTAAACACGCCTCCTTTCTAGTGTACATATCTTTGCTAACGAAACACTCTACAGATTGTACAAACAACATGTCTGTCATGAAGGGGGAGGATATACCAAAGTGAAATAATTAGGGAAAACAACTCTTCCCAGGAAGGATGTAATACAGCAGAAGCAACAGATGGAAGCTAATGGAAGACAAGGATAAAGGAGCCTTGGAGAGGGTTTTTGTGCTGATATAAATGAAGAGCATCAGGGCAAGGAGCTAGAACAGAGCAGGAAGGAAATGAATCTCAAACAGCATATTTCTTTTTGATGCACGCATTTAGTTAACATGGATTTAATTAGCTTCAATTTGGTCAAATTTAACTCAACTCTGTTCAACATTAGTACGTCAATACACTCCATTTGGGCACTGAGTTTATCCAACAGTCATATCCTCAAAGAGCTTACAATCTAAGAGTAGGAGGGGAAAGAATAAGCAGGCATATACACAGCTGGTATGATACCAATTTCTATGGGAAGATATATTGCATGACCTGCTCTGTGTCCTGAAGGGTTCCTATGTCTTTCCCAGTGTATGAGGGGTAAAACAATCTGTGAATCTTGTCCAATTCATCTACAAAATTCAAACAATTTTGTTGTTACACCGATGTCTCAGATTTTCTAAGTTGCTGCTTTTTATTTTTCCAGAGGGATAAATATCAGAGGAGTTTGCTTAGCGAAAACCATCTAGAGGAAATATTTCTTTGTGACACTTATTATTTAAATCATAGCAGATGTTTATAAGCATATAGATTTTTCTAAACCTCATAATAATTGTATAGAGTAGCTATTGTTATCCATATTTTAGAGATGATGAAAACAGACTAAGAGTTTGAACCAAGTGTGTTGCCCCAGGTCATGTAGTGAGGACGGGGTAAAGCTGCAATTGTAGCCTGTGTCTTTCTAATGTTGTTAGCATGCTCCCTAAAATTCCTCATGTTGTCTTTTGAGATAGTATGAAAGGAGAATGAAATAAGTGCTAAGTGAATATACAAATAAACTAGGAGTATTCAAAAGAGGTGATTTTTTTTTCTGACATGAGGTTAGTTAATTCAAATACACAATGGCAAGTGAATCGGGTCTTGCAGGATGAGAAGGATTTTAACAAAGACATGAGAATTGAGGGACCAGCAGGAGCAAAAATATCAAGACACAACAAGTGAAGGGTGCATTTTGAAATTGATTAGGACATAGGGTACATGGCATTGTAGAGAGAGGAGCAAGGTTAGAATGATAATTTGTACCTGATTATTTAAACATTTATGATAAACATCTGGGATTTTGTCTTAGAGGTAGTGAGGAAGCCTTTTGAGGAGGTTTTGAGGAGGAAAATGAGCTAATCTGTTTTATATGTTTGATTGAGAAAGGATGGGAACATGATGGGCAAGGTAGATGAATGTTCATGAAGGCTAACTAGAAAGCTATGGAATCAGTTTATACTAAAACAAAACAACCAGCCAAAAACTCCCTAAATCCAAGAATAGAGTTAAGAGCAGAGTATTGCAAAAATAGAATTTTCAGGATTTAAGTACCTGTGTGCAATGAATGAAGAAAAGCAAGCTACTGAAGAGAACTCCCAAATGTGCACACATGGTCAGGATATAACAACATTAATTAAACAAGACAGAGAATCTCAGCAGAGAAGTTTACAGGAAGGGGAAGATGAAGAGATCAGGTTTATTTAAACAGTTTTATTTTATTTTTTATTTTTTTATTATTATTTTTTATTTAAACAGTTTTAAATGTGTACAAAAATGGCTGGAAATTTGCTCCTGAGCTCAAGAGAGATTAAGGCTTGTGATATGGATGTGAGCATTTACACTCATTAGCTGATTTGGAAGATTATCTCCATTTCATCTACAGGAAACTGGAAAGAAAAACAGGAATATGCACTTCCCAGTGACTGTATAGCCAATCAGTTAAGGCACAGTCTGTGGCCATTGCAGGACTTCAGTTTAAGGAAGAGAAAAGAAGTCATTCAAATTCTATAAATATTCTGCAAATTTCTATGGCTTGTCTCATGGAATCAGAGATTGTTAATTCCTGAGGGACCTTAGTCATGCAACATAATGCAACATCATGCAAGGTGGGGACATGAGAGTCCTGTGAGCCAAGGTGACTATTTTTAGTCTCTATTCAGACTTGAATTAAAACCTTAGGATAGGATGCTACAGGCACTTCCATAGATCAGTATTCATACCCTAAAATTTTTGCTGATTCTCATCATTGCCTTGTTCTTCAGTTGAAGACCAACTTTGCCGAATAAATTGTTTCGTGCTCCACCTAAAGCCTTTTTGGAATCTTGATGGTATTCTTTCTACAACTTCTTAAGAGATTTGTAAGTCAAAACAGCATGTATCTCAGTTGGGACATAGGTCTTTTCTTTCCATTATTAAGTAAATGATTTTTGCTGCTGTCATTTTGAAAATTAATGATCTTTTATGTCACATATGTGGCATATTTTCACATTATTTTAGAAACACTGGGAGTATTATTTTAGCAAGTGTGAGATAATGCTATGAGGATAATTATTATAATTATTTAAATCATTTCCAGGAGAGTTTAAATGGATTTATTGTTATTTTATAGTGAAACTTATAGTTCTTGCAAGTTTTTTGCAGTCTGACTTATAGGTTTTTACTGTCTGAAGTTTAGGAATATGAAAGTGATATGAAAATGCCCTGTAGGTATTCTATGTATGATTGAGCATATTTTTTCTGAGGCCAGGCAAGTTTTTTAGTTTTATATACTGGGAGGTAGAAATTTTTTTTTTTTGAATTTAAAATCTTTTATTTATTTACTTGAGAGAGAAGGAAAAGGAGAGTGCGAGTGAGGGGGATCAGCAGGGGGAGAGAGAAGCAGACTCTCTGCTGAACAGGGAGCCTGACATGGGGTTTGATCCCAGGACCCTGAGATCAGGATCTGAACTGAAGGCAGGCAGACACTTAACTGACTGAACTACCCAGGTGCCCCAGTAGAACTTTGTTTTTTAATTAATTGGCAATCTATTTAACACCCACAAGTGATTAGTTGACCGTAAGTGAAATTCCTGTTTTGTTCATGAGGCAACTAATATTTCACTGGGTTTTAATACTGTGCCTGTATCATAGGAAAGGACACAGTATCTTATGGCTACTTCTATTGTTCCAGTTTTTTAAAAGTAATCTTTGCACCCAATGTGGGGCTTGAACTCACAACCCTGAGATCAAGAGTCCCACACTCTACAGACTGAGCCAGCCAGGTGTCTTGGCTACTCCTATTCTTGAATCAATGATTCTAATGAGATTATTCATTTTAAAAGAGTTTCATCTTATTTACATTATATGATACATAAGTAACCAATAACACTCAATGTTTGAAATACTGTATTCTATAGGGATGCTATTAAAGTATCTTGAAAATGTAACCTATTCTTTCATGGGAATAATTAGATGATGAGTTGTCAAAAGGGGCTATATAGTGAACGTGTCAAATTTGGACTTTGTGTCAGGCCTGTTTTGAGGCCATTTTCTAACTGGTCAAATTAGTTAAATTTTTTGATCTGTAGAAATTCTCAACTTGTATAATAACATAATTATAGCCCAGGTATATGAGGATTAAATGAGAGAATGTATACAATGTGTTAACTTGAAAAGTGAGATTATTTGGGATTTATGCATCTTGAGCATTCATTTGCTACAAGAACTGTTAGGGATCTCTGTTTAGGAAAATAGCTGAGAGGCAGAGATATTCATGCATGACTCAATGTGTCTGTAGGACATCATAAGTAAGTTGGAGTTGGGGGTAAGCAGAGTGATGGGACGGGAGAAAGAAACTTCATTAGTATCCACTGACTTTATAAAATATGGTACTTACCATAGAAAGAACACATAGAAAGAGGAAGCCAAGAGGCTAACTTAAAAGCAATTTTGGAGGTGAGGGTGGGGTTTCCTAAATGGGCACATGTGCAACTTCAATCACTTGGGGAAAGGGGTCAGAAAATAGAATGCTTTTAGTAAGTTACTACTATGTGTAACTTGTTATGTATATTGTTATGTTTTCATAGTCCTGTAATGTAACTATCATTACTTCAGATTAATGATAATTGCAGATTAATTTCCTAAAACCTGAAAAATTTAATTTTTCCAAGGCTACATATATAGAATGTTCCAAAGTCATAATTTAATCTCTCAACTGTAATTGTGAAGTCCATGAACTTTGCATTCTGTACTATTGCCTCCTTCACCCTGCTTGTATGCTTTGGGCATAGGATTGAAAGAAATGAATCAAGGGAGATAACCCAGTGGGTAACTTGGCCAGGAGAACCTACTGGAAGGGCCAAGGTGGTTTCTCCAATATATGCAAAGAAACCCCAATCCCAGCCCTTCCTCTCTAAGGTGCCAAGACACTGTACCTTTGTAAGGGCCATAGCAATAACCCTTAAAAGTGTAACCAACAATACTACCCAGGGCTGGAATGGGACTAATCAGGATCCCATATGCAGACTGAAGGGTAGACGTAGGTTATGGGAGCAAAAGAAAGTCCTCTGAATCTTGAAGGGTTGGAAAGACAAATATATCCCAATTGTGAATGGTCTGAATTCAGTTCTGTAATTCTGTATTCTATCCTTCAAACCTTGTAACTAAGAAAGCTTTCCTGTGTTTATGGGTCTATCCATTTCTCAATCCCTTTAGGGCATCATTATAGTTTTTTTGTTTGTTTGCCAGGGGTTTCTAAGCAGATGTATAAGTAGCTTGCGGGTCTGTCAAAGGGTAAAGAAATAGTCTGGTCGGTCCTCAACAAGCATAATAGGGCATCACAAACACACAACTTTATATGTCCTTCTAGGGATTGTTGTGATGATGGCAGACCTGAGAATGGCCTTTTAGTCCAAGGAGATCACTCAGGAGAATAGGGGAAAATCATAGGTAGCTCTATCTGTGGCTCCTTCCTTCCCTAACCATCTCATTACACATTTCATTCATTTATTTAACAAATATTTATGAAGCATCATCTGTGTCCCCAAAGCTATTCTAGATATTGAGAAAATATCAATGAACATTTCTAAAAATATCTCTGTTCTCATGTTGCTTATGTTTTTGTGGCTGAGTGGGCAGGGGATAGGCAACAAGCATGTAATACCATATAGTGTATGTAACATAATTTTGTAGAAAAAAAAAGATGTAATATAATTTTAGTTAGAGATGAGTACTTTGAAGAGAACTAAAAAAGGATAGGGAAGGAGTCAGAGGGCAACTGAAGAGAAGTAAGTGGCTGAGTGAAGGTTAAGGTTAAGCTAGGGCAGTTAGGGAAGATTTCTTCAGGGATGTTTCAGCCACTATAGTGGAGCAGAAGGAAGAAGGAGATAGGAGGGAGTGAGACGGCTCTGGAAGATGAGGGTGACAATTCCAGAGTCATGTCATTGTATAGAGGAGGTAGAGAAAAGGCACAATGATTCACAGCAGAAACATGGAGAAGAGCTTGGATTCTCAAATATGCGCACATGTGTTTTGATCTCATCTCAGTGTTTTCTTCTAACTTGTCACAAATACAACCCAATAAATTTAGTGGCATGTTGCTTTCATCTGAATGTATCCCTTCCCTGGCTCTTCCTTCATTTCCTCCCAGAAGGATGTGTTGTCGGAGAAGAAGTTAATTTAACTGGAAAAGCCGAAACTGACAACGTGGAACCTTGATTCTCTTGCAAATGCAGCCCTAATTATTACAAAATCTGCCTATGACAGGTCTAATATGTCTCTCTTTACTGGTAAATTATCATTCATCCTGAAAGGTGTGAGGACTTAATCCTTCGCATTTAAGGAGCTCAGAGACTGAGCACTGCAATTATAAACCCATTTCTTTCTTTCTTTCTTTCTTTTTTTCCCTTATTTTTGAGAGGTTCCAAAAAGTGCTTAAAATGTGTCCAGGCAGCTTCCCTCAATGTGGGCTGTAAGCTGCTCGCCGTAGTTCTCTCCCTGGTCCTCTGGATGTTGCTAATGTCTTGGGCAGAGCTTCGCTTGCTTAGTACCTCAGTAAAGTGAAGCAAAATATTTCACCTTGTACTATTTTCACAAGTACAAACAGTTTAGGAGGCAGCACAAAGTAATGGCAAGAGTGATGTTGGAATCGTACCAATTGATATAGCTCCATCTCTTATAAGCCATTCGCGCGTGAACAAGCCAATTTACGTCCCTAAGTGTAAGCTTCCTCTTGTAAAAATAGAGCTAATAAGAGCCACCTTGCCTGGTTGCTTAGAGGAAGATGTGAAATGTGGTAGCTGTGTGTCAAGCCCTGGATACGGCTGAGTCATTCAGTTGGTATTAATTTAGCTTTAAAATTTAACATCAAATACTACAATGGTTAGATACAGGTCATTGTACCTTCCTCAAAACTGGTAGAATAAAAAAAAACTGATAGAATATACAGTCCCAAGAGTGAACCCTGATGAAATATATGGACTTTGAGTGATAATGATGTGTCAGTGTGTTATCAGTTGTGACAAGTGTACCACTGTGGTTACGGGGTGTCCTTAGTCGGGGAGGTGGTGTGTAGGGGGAGACAGGAGGTACAAGGGGACTCTTGTGCTCTCTGCTCAATTTTTCTGTGAGCCTGACTACTCTAAAAATAAATTCTATTAAGTAAAAAATAACATTAATAAATATTAGTTGGACCACCCATCCATCATGCATTGGATAACTTCCTTAACAGATATCTTGCAGGATTTGGAAAATTCTCATTTCACCTTGGCTCTTCGGCTTGAACCTCTTGTTCTGCTGCATTGCCAACTTCAGCTCTGCTTTCTCCACCTGCACTGACCAGTACTCACACCGAAAAGGACGATGTATGAATAGTTTGGGAGTAATGTGACGGGAAGCCAGTCAGTCCAAAATGTTGAAAGTCCCTGAGTTATCCTTGCCATTGGGTCAGGGCCCTGGTCTCTCCACATAAAGCTTTATTCTCCAGTCATGACTTAACTGACCCTTACACCTGCCACTCTGTTCACCACGCGGCACCCTCTTTTTTAGTCTCTCTGGAGAAACTAAAAATATCTTACTTTCTTATGCAGAACAATTTTCTTTTTTTTTTTTTTTGGTTCTGTTTAAGAACATATATATTTAAAAAGGTAAAATCATGACTGTATAAATAGATAAAAATTAACATGCAACAAATATTTAACTCATCTAATGAAAGGAAATTTCAAAGGAAAATTCAAAGAAACTCATCTATGCCATGGCAAAATTGATCAATATTCACAGGGCAATAAGAAACTATCTCTTTTGGACACGGTGCACACGTCTATGAACAAGAGGCATTTGCATTTCCATCAATATTCTATAATTTAAAGTTTTAAAAGAACTCAAAGACAATAATTAAGGAGGAGATAACCTGCCAGGGGATGCTAGACAGACTCCCTGATTTTTTTTCTTTTTCTATTTCAAAGCCTTTCACTGTTTTTCCTGACAGCTCACTCCTGGCTTATCTGGACCATGCACAAATGGACTATTTTCATAGTATCTAAATTGCCCATCAATTACACAGTTTAGCTAAACAAAGATCTGTTCTTTCTTTCCAGAGCAATGTTGCTGCCTTTTTGTTTCTCTTTTTCTACTACATAAATAAAATAGGTGGTGCATTGCAAACATTCAGGAAATGCTACTTCCCCCACTGCCTTTCCTAATGTGTTCCCAGCTCAGGCACTATGTCTGTTAAGTGCTTAAGTGGTCCCTGCAATGGGAGTATTTTTCTCTGAATATCTACGGATTGGTACTGTTTCTGCTCCATCACAAAGAGTGTAAGTGTCATAAGAGATAAAGGTGTCTGCAGTTACATGTGTGACTTCTTTCAGTGTCTCTAAGTGTCACTGATTGTGTCACAGAGCCATGAACTGACTGTGTGCAAAGTTGGATCTACTCAAGGAAGTGAACTAGAGAGTGAGGAGGCAAAATTGTGGCATTAGGTGTGTTTATCTTTTGAACATCCCTAAATCACCATGTAGTGCTAGAATATGGTCTTGAAAAAAATTAGGCATGATGATCATGAACAGGGGACCTGATGGAATGAGCACTGAGTGTTATATAAGACTAATGAATCACTGTCCTCTTCCTTGGAAACCAATAATATATTGTATGTTGATTAATTGAATTTAAATAAAAATTTTTTTAAAAATTGAGTTAAAAAAATTAGGCACGAGTCAGTGGCACGGAATCTGAAAGGAAGCAGATGAAATAGGAGTGGAAGTCCTTTGAAATCTTTCCAATTATAGGTTTCACTAAGATGACAAAAATTACTTTCATTCAGTTTAGAAGGTAAAGCAGGGGGAAGTGATTGAATTGTCTTTTATAAAATGAAAGAAGAATCTTATTGTCTCTTAACCCATTTGTCAGTATTATAATCAGTCATGTGTTTCTCAA
Organism: Canis lupus dingo; assembly: GCF_003254725.2. NCBI lineage: Eukaryota > Metazoa > Chordata > Mammalia > Carnivora > Canidae > Canis > Canis lupus. Next base: position 31,763,689 of record NC_064258.1, on the reverse strand, counting down.
AGTGGGTTCCATGATCTAACCTCATTAGAATAATCCATGGATCCATGGGCATGTTAAAAATAAATTTTAGGGGCACCTGGGTGGCTCGGTGAGTTAAACATCTGTCTTTGGCTCAGGTCATGATCTCAGGGTCCTGGGATCAAACCCTGCATTGGGCTCCCTGCTCAGCGGTGAGTCTGCTTCTCCCTCTCTCTCTGCCTCTATGATCTCTCTCACTGTCACTTTCAATCTCTCTCAAATAAATAAAAATCTTGAAAGAGAGAAAAAAATTAATAAAAAATAGATTTTAAATTAGTCTTGTTTTGGCATCACTCATATGTCAGAATTTCTGAGGGTGACTGTCTATATCTGAATTTTATTAAAGATCTTCAATGATTCTTATGACCACTGAAGTATGGAAACTAGGGCTATAGAAAATATATTTTTATATATGATGGAGAACTCCCACTAATATGCCCAGCATCAGTGAAATCCAGTGGAAAGAACAATGCTGAAGCTTTCAGAAGACCTAGCGTCTGACCCTGACCATGAACTGACAGGTCACCTGCATGAGCCTCTAAACCCCACTGGCTGCCAAGTGTTTCAGAGAAAGATCAGAAATAATCTTCTTCAGAGAAAGAAGAGAAACAATCTCTTTCTCTTCCAATCCTAAAGTTTGGTTTATTCTTGTCATAAGCAAGCATTAAGTAACGTTGTTCTTCTGATAACAATACATTCAAGGAGTACTATGTATTTTCTTTGGGCCTCAGAAACATTAATCCAACTGCCTGATAACAGATTGCTACAGAGCAAGGCATCATGCAGGGTTCACTAATATCATTTCATGAACCATTAGTTATCTTGGTTCTATTCATGTGATTGATTTTTTTGGTGTGTGTTTCTTTTCTTTTGTGCAGGTTTATGTAGCACTCTTTTCTCTTGAGTTCAGAAGTGTGTCTCTTCTGAACTTCCTCCTGTGGGGGGTACAGTGCACTTGAAGCATAAGAAAGAGTCAAATAAGAATACAGGCACTCGGCGTTATGGGAATCAGAGCCCCATTGTTCTTTCAGAAATTGACTGAATGGCAGTGTTCACTACCCTTTCTACTAGAGCCCAATTAATTTGGTTAGAGTAATTTTTCTTCCCTTATTAACTGTCCTCTGAGCTTAATGGGACCAAATACAAGATGGGAAGATAAAGTGTTCAGGCATCTGTATAGGACTAATTTTAGCATCAAGGAAAGTTGTGAGGGGCTGGGAACCAGGTGCGTTTCAGTCTTAATGAGGTGGCACCTCCCTGATGCTTTTGACCTCGTCCATTGTAAGTGGGAATTTGTAGAAACCATTTAGACAGCTTAAAGTACAGTTGACAGAACTGTCTGCACTGTTCATCCTTATCCATTTGAGCGCTGCAAGAGCAGGCCAAATGTTATTTTCTGTAAATAGAAAGTAACATACATTTATCCAGTCATAGAGCAGACATAAACGTGAGTTGACACCTCCTCTTGGCTCTGTTGCCCAACCTGAAATCAGCATTAATAAATAAATCCCAAATGGTCCTTACTTTGCTTAGAAGCACACCCAAATTAACAAATTTCTTAGGGTACCACCAAACCTGTGGCCAATACAGGACAGTAAAATCTGTAGAGTAAAACTTATTTAAAGAAGCTCTATGTCCAGGGTGGTTACCTCCAGTGTACATCTCTGATGACTCCCGCCAGAACTACCTGCTAGCCCATACCCCACCCAAAATCTGAAGAATCAGAAACACAGATGGTGTCATTTCTACATGTAAACCAATTTATTGACTTTTGTGACATACAATAAGGATTATTTTAAAGTATTTTATGAGAAGAAAAATGATAGATACCTTTGATCTTTACTAATGCTTGATCAGTTTTCCTCTTAAGTGCTCTTGAGATGCATTTAACTAAGATGATTACAGTTTACCACAGTCCTATGCTATCTTATCTCTCTCTTTCTTTCTTTCTTTCTTTCTTTCTTTCTTTCTTTCTTCTTTCTTTCTTTCTTTCTTTCCTTCCTTCCTTCTTCCTTCCTTCCTTCCTTCCTTCCTTCCTTCCTTCCTTCCTTCCTTTCTTTCTTTCTTTCTTTCTTTCTTTCTTTCTTTCTTTCTTTTTTTTCTTTCTTCTTTCTTTCTTTCCTTTCTTTCTTTTCTTTCTTTCTCTCTTTTTCTTTCTTTCTTCTTTCTTTCTTTCATCTATTTCTCCCTAAGCTGTATCTCTTTACCGCTCATACCTTTTCAGTGAGAGCATCATTGTAAGAATGCAAAAACTGTAAAACAAACAAATGAAACTTTTCTCCACTGCCATTCTCTTCCTCTTACTAAGAAATTGCCTTGAAAGAAAATAGTAGATAATTGGTACAGCCACTTCAACAGAAAAGCTCTTCAAGAGCTCAGGCTGTATGTGTGATAAGTTCTCTTGAGATGAACATGAGATAGGTTGAATAATGTTGTGGTTTCATGGCTGTTGAGCTTAGTAGTAAGTCACTGATACAACAGTGATGTTAAAGACTTGTTAGCTTTGCTCAAAACATTTCATTAATGTCTACGTTTCCTGAGGAAGAAAAAAAAATCTTTCCTTTCCTTTGGTTATAAATAGAAAATGTTAGAGTGGGAAGACAGGTGACTAGGGACAGAGTAAGAACTGGAGTCCAGGAATGCCATAGCCTATTTTTGGCTCATCCACATAGTCCAGCTTCATCAGTTCTCAAGATGTCAGGAAGCTACCACTTGTAAAATGCTTATACTGTTGGACTAAGTGTGTACACTATGTTTACTTGAGGTGGAATAGGAATCACATTCTTTTATTTACTTATGTATCTTTTGGAAGCTTTAAATTCACTTCCCTAATGTGACGATCTATTCCAGAGTTTTGGGACCACAATCCTTCCATTAGTTTCTCTGTTTATTGATATTTCGCTATTTGCTCTTCACAATTTCTTCGCATTCACACGTACCCAACCACATTCCTAAAACCTAAGAAATGCATGTGTGTGTGTGTGTGTGTGTGTGTGTGCGCGCAGAAGGGCGCAGTGATTGCTAGCACCAGTGATCGCATGCTGTTGTCAGAATGACAGTGAGGTCAGAATCAGGACTGAGTTTCTTGGTTCTATTGACTATATGACCACTTATATTTAAAATATCCTGAGTTCAGTATCCTTATCTGAAAAAGATATAGTAGCACCTATTCTAATCAGTATGGAGGATGGATATAAATATCAAATATGCTAATATACTTGAAAATGCAACTGTAGATTATTTTAGAGTTAAAATGAAAAAAAAACAAGGATTTTTTTTTTGGTCCCATGAAAGGAGCAATTTGAGCATAATACAGAATTTACATATTGATGAAAGGCTTATAAACCACATGCACAAAGAGGACTTTTTCCTCCCTGAGAAAATAGGAGCTTTCACAATGTGCCTTTCCCACGAGTCATTCCTTCCTACCCTAAATTACATCATAAACATGTTGGGGACCTGAGGATCAACCAAAGTGGAGTGATCATTGAAACCCAAGGATCTGTCTCCATAGACCAATGAGGGGGATGGACAGACTGTAGACTAACCCTTGCTCCTGGCCATTCAGTTATGGTGGCCAATAGGACTGCAATAGGACTGCAAAGAATTTTCTGCTTCTTAAGGCTACAGTGAGCACTCTGAGTGAAACACAGGTTGGGATGCCATTATAGATGTTGGAGCACTAGAAAACCGAGCCAAGCACAGAATAATGCTGCATGCCAACTGTATCAGTAAAAATTTACTGCATCAGTAAAAATTAATGTGGTGGTCTTCTACACGGACTGTTCTTTCCTGCAACAATGTAATAGAAGGCATGGAAGTGCAGTAGCAAACAGAGAGGGGTAAAAAAAGAAAAGAATTAGAGTAGCAGCAATAGCAGTAGAAAGAAAAGCAGCAAGTCTTAAATAATACCACGTGGACTTAAATTCAGTGAGAGTCCTCAATGACCTTTTGGGTAGAGTTTGAGAAATATAAGAGCTGTATAAAAAAAATAAATTAGTTGGGATAATGATGATATCTTGGTGTATCTATAGATAGATTCCACCTGGGGCCATGACCAAAGCTATGATAAAGATTGGGAATTATAGCAGAATTATATACAAATCTACATTTTATGTCATTCTAACAAGGTAATGCATGCCCTTACCTTTCACTTCTTTTTAATTAAATTGTTTGCTTTTATTGTCTTGATGTTAAAATTTTCTAGAAGAGAAATGACAATCTGAATGGCTCCAAGTAAGCTTATAGACAAGATTTTGGTGCTAATGGATATTAACCTTGGAAGAGCCCACAAAACCTATTAGGAACAATCTGTGAATGTGCCAGAAAAGGGTCACACAAAAAAATGTTGGAAAACCTAAAATGGGACAATGTGCAAGGTTTTATTGCTAAAAATAATTCCTTACCACAAACACAGCAAGTGTCTCCAGAGCTGGGTCAATAAGCTGCTAATTGCTGGGGTGCCTGGGTGGCACAGTTGGTTAAGGGTTGGATTCTTGATTTTGGCTCAGGTCCTGATCTCAGGTTTGTGAGATTGATCCCTGCCTCAGGCTCTGCACTCAGCACAGTGTCTGTGATTCTCTCTTCCTCATGTGCGCTCTCTCTAAAATAAGTAAATAAATCTTTTTCTTAAAAAAAGCTGCCAACTGCTTCTTTTGCACCCACTCACTATGCTTCTCCTCTTACTGGGAATCTCCTGAAATAAAGGAGGTTAGATTTATTCAGAAGTATACAGGAGTAAACACATGATGAGGATTATCATTATAGCTATTATCTAAAATAGTCGTTGCCTACTAATTCTTCCTTACCAATATAATCTTTTTTGTTGCTTTACTAGTTTGTTAGTTCCTCACCTGTGTTCACTCTTCTTCATCCAATAACCACCACTTTCCTAACATGTGCAAAGTGCTGTTTACAGATCCCCAATCATGAGCAAAACATACAAATTCCCCATGCCTCATGAAACTAATAGCACAGTGAGGCAGCTGAAATTACATGCATAAAATTAGGTGGCTGTGGTGAAGACTACATGTGTTGCTATGAGCTGTGATAAGTGTGAAAATGTGCAGGGTCCATGAGAGGATGTAAGTATCTTGTTTAGATTGGGGAGATCAGAGAATGCCTCTTGGAGGAAGTGTCATTTAATCTGTGACCCAAAAGATGGGTAGAAATGGGATAATACAAGTGTGGGAACAAGGGTATTTCAAGCACAGAGAATAATATGTACAAAGACAGAGGGTGAGACAGATTTGGCACATTTGAAAAACCAAGAGAAAGCCAATGCGACCCCAAGGCCAGTTTATAAGAGAGGGTGGCATGGCTAGAGGAGAGGCTGGGTTGAGAATCTGGGGTTGCTTATGGGGCAGCAGAATTAGCACTTGGGTTTTATCTCCTGTGGGATTCCCAAGTTCCTTGATGTTCATTTCATGAACATGTTCTCCATGTCATCCCTTAACCTGTCCCCCATTCTCTTTGTGATCATTTCTGAATTCCTCATGCCTAGATTTTCCAAACAGTTCTATCTTCAGTTCACTGCCAGTTTCCGCTTGTTTTTTCTTAGTATTTCATCCAAAGGTATCTGTGAAAAAACAACCATGGATGAAACAGCACCATAATAATAATTTTAAAATGACACCAAAGTAGCAACTGGAGCCAACACTGCACAGAAAATGACATGTGTGTATTCAGCAAGGAGCACTAGGTGGTGGGCTAGTGAGCCCATATGCATGAGCTGGAGGTGGAGTCTTAGAGCACCAGAGAGTCAGCCTTAGCACCAGGGTGCTCACTTTCCAAGTGCTCACAGGCAAGATGGGCTAGCAGGAGAGAGAAGGACACCTATTTTACTTCTAGCAGTAATACAGGTTGTCCTCAACTCATTACTCACACATTAGTCTGTCATACAAGCATATGACAGAGGATTCTGAAGCACAACTTGTCTCTGGTGGTACTTGGTGTATGCAAGGTTGTTCTTCCCTGGCCGGAATTCTTTGATTCTGTGCACCTGTGTCTGGGCCCTGCTCAGTGTCTCATGAGACTTCAGCTGAAGCCTCTATCAGCTCCATCTCCATCAACTCCATCTCTCCATCTCTATTATTTTTCCTGGTGGGATTGCTCTTAATCTTTTAAATTCTCTCCCTCCCCCATCACCTTCCCCAGTCAGCCCCTCCCATATAAAGAGATGGAGTCCTGTTGGTGAATAAGTGGGGAAGGTGGAGAGATGTCAACAGAGAAAGAGCTAGGAAGGAGGGGAAAAAAACCCCACTTTTTCTTTAAGGAAATTTTCAGGGGAGACTTCTGTATTTTAAATCTATGTCCTTAAAAATATCCATTCTGAAAAAATTAATCTGTTCCCCATTATTACCAATTTTGGAAATTTTGAAAATGTTTAAATAAGTAAGTACTCAAAATTTAGACTATAGGGATGCAAAAGCAGTCATGAGGTGTTTAAATAATTTTAATCTTAAAAGAATTTGCCTGAAAACAATAATCAACTAATTACTAATATTATTTTGTTACTATCACTTTTTTCCTTTAGGAAAATATAACTGTGGCTGTCTCAGCAATTTCTATAGTTTTTATCGTGACTGTATCTGAACTAATTTCCTTTCTTTTGCCTGTCATTCGGTTATTTATATCTAAGGTGGGAATAATAGTTGTAGATCCCATAGGGCACTGAACAGTAGAAACTATCCTCTAGATTTAAATATGTGAGTTTAAATACAGCTTCAGGTGAGACCCCTGGGGGTTTTGCAGTGAGGAGAATGTGTAGTCACCCCTCATATTCCTTTTTTGCATATTCCACATTACTGTCTTCCAGATATAACCTGGGTTTCCCTAGAGAAACTCATAGGAATAAAAGGAGAACTAATAAAAATAATGCTTAGTAATATTACTTTTTGGCAGTACTTTTCTCTAAACTCACAAGTCCACACCAAAAACTAATCGCAAGCAGCAGGAGTCAGTCCCTGTGTAAGGAGAAATCAGCTGCTAACCAGAATCCCTGGGAAGCGATCTTGCTGGGCTGCAAATGTACAGAATTGGTCTGGTTAAATGGTCATTCTATGTTTCATTTAAAAAGATTTTTTTTCTTTTCAAATCAGGGGTAATATCATTGGCTTTTGCTTTCCTAGTGAGTAGTTAACCACAGGAGCAGAACACTGATGAGAAACACAGAGTAAGTGAGCGTGTGGTTGGGTCTCGGGATTGGTTTTTAGACTTACCTTGGAAAATAAGATTGTCATGAAATGTGGATACTGTAAAAACTGAGGAGACAGGTAGCTTTCAGTTCTTGCAGCTACTTGTCTTGCTTTGCCTTTTGCCTTCCCTCTCCACCCTTACTTCTTTCTTGACAGAAGTGATCCTGGGGATGGGCAGTACTACTTCACAAAATATTGGTCTAGAAAAGAATTGCTCTCCTTCTCTGATGAAGTTTACTGTCTTTTTTTCTTTTTTAAGATTTTATTTATTCATGAGAGACACACAGAAAAAGGCAGAGACTCAGGCAAAGGGAGAAGCACGCTTTCTGCAGGAACCTGACATGGAACTCGATGCCAGGACCCCAGGATCACGCCCTGAGCCAAAGACACTCTCAACCACTGAACCACCGAGGTGTTCCAGTTTCCTGTCCTATGGATATGCTTTTAGATACTTGGATTTCTAAGATCACCATGTCTGTTCGCAAAGCTAATATTCTCAAAGATTTATTCCTTGAAATAGATGACTATGTTTCAAAGACCCCAAAATAGACATTTTGTTGGAATTTAAAAAATGAGGGTAATCACATCAGATTTTTTATTTTGAAATACTCCAGCAGACATGTGAAGGATATTTGTGAAGAGGTGTGGCTAGGTGACACAGGAACCCCATTTAGGAAGTTTTGTAAAAATGTGAGTAATTACAAATAAGAGAGTGGCAGATAGAATAGAAAGAAGGAAACTTATTTAAGGGATATTCAAGAGGAGAACAACCAGGGCTTACTGACTGTCTCAATATAAAAAATTAAGGAAAGGAAAGTGCTAGTGTTGCTTGGTTAGTTAAGTAAGTTCCATCAGCTAGAAAATGTGTACCAGTCAGAGAAGGTAGGGTCATTATGTGCTAACAAATAAGCTCCAGATCACAAAGGCCAAAAGCAACAAATGTCTATTTCTTGCTCAGGCAGTCTGGCAACAGGATTCGTGTCTCCTAATTACTCAGGGATCCAGACTGAGTGAAGTTGCTATGATGCTACTCTTTCAAGATTCCCTCCATGTACTAAGTTAGAGGAACAGAACATAGAGAATAATGCAGCAGCTCTTGAGTCCGTTTGTATGGAAGTGATAGACACACATTCATCTGCTCATATCTTTGTAGCACGGCCATCCTTTTCACTAGTAGTAGGGAAATGTGACCTTCCATGTACATGGAACAGCAAAAACACTCAATACTGATGACTCTGGGTGTTGTCCACTGCCATAGGAAGAACAGGAGAAGCAGAAAGATGGAATGATGACCACAGTGACAGGTGAGCTCTTAGAGGCTGGTGTGCAGAGTTTGGGGCAGCATGCAAAGGTGAGAAGTACCTTGCACACGGTGGATTGGGGGTTTACTTGAGTCAGAATAAGTATACATCATCCAGGTAAGAAAGAAGGTACTGTTATATAGCTCAGGAGAGGAGATCTGACAGGTTGGGGGTGGGTGGGCAGGGGTTGCAATTTCTAGTCATCAGATACTGTGGTACTTAAAGTCATGAGAATACATGGAAACTCACAGGAAGGGAGAAAGGATGAACAGAGAACATGACTTTGGAAAACTCTAATATTTAAGGTACAGCTAAAAAAGAGCCAGAAAAAGACTGATATTTATAATTAATAGCAAAATGGAATATATGAAACATATGCCAAATTAAAAAAAAACATAGATGTATGAGTGTTTTTCATATTTACTTGGATAAAAATGAGGACCTAGACCATAATTCTCCCTCATCTGATTTCCAGTGAGCATGTTGCATATGGGTATATACGGTCCCTTAGAAGTAACCTTGAAATAACTCCATCTGCCAATCAGTCAGCTGCAGAACAGAGCTAAAAAGAATTAAATAGCTCACACAGTGAGGGAAGCAATCTTGTTAAGTTGGGTTTCTAAGTGACCCCTGACTGACATACCTCAAACTTGGGAAGTCTTTGGCTTTCATGATGTGGAGGCTGAAATCTAAAGAGCAGCTTGTCTTTTCGGTATAATGATTACAAAAACTACAAGAAAAGTGAACTTTCAAAGTTATGCTTGAGACAACCTCCAGAAGTGATCCTTGCTGCTATCAAAAGCCAGTCACTCTGTTGGGCTGAGGGCTAGGCACTAGAAGAGGTCATATGATCCAGCAGGCAAAAACCAAAAGGTCTGTGATTTAAATGAAGATGGAAATTGTCAGAGCTGGAAAGCCTAGAAAAATTGGATAATGAGATAAACCTGTTATGTTTGTGATTCCTAGGCAGAGACTGTTATTTTGAAGAGGTTATTAATTATGCAATGGGAAAACCCGAAGGATCCTTGGAGGGCCAATCCGAGGAGACATACTCTGGAGATCCCACCCATAACTCCCTCTCTGAAGCTGGGGAGGTGATCTTCTGTTTGGTTTGTTGGGAAGGACACCGCTGTTTTTGTAGATGTAGTTCTAATATAAAAGAAGAAGCATGGAGCTGAAGTAAAACACTAGTCAGGAGGCAGGATCTAAAAGCTGCCTGTGAGTCGTGAGTTTTCACAAAGAGCCTGGGAAGTGGGTGGTAAACAGAGCTGGGTTGACACCATTGACTTTTTACTGCGATTGCTGGTAATCAGTCATCTGTGCTCCATGAAGGTCATCCCCACACCAGGAATAGGAGCAAAAAAGAGATGCTCTGAAATGAGAAGAGAGGGTGATTTTCTTCAAGTCTTTGGCCTTCTGAACATGTTGGCCTGAGGCAAACAGCAGTGGGAGGGCAAATATTGTCCTGCAACAAAACCGTGTAGGTGGTAGTGAGATTCACTTTAGATGGGAAATTGAAACTGAAGGTGGAGAAGGCAGACTTTCCAAGACAGGGCAGATCTTTTTTTTAAAGATTTTATTTATTCATAAGAGACACACTGAGAGAGGCAGAGACATAGGCCAAGGAAGAAGCAGGCTCCTTGCGGGGAGCCAGATATGGGACTGGATCCCAGGATCCCGGGATCACAACCTGAGCCAAAGGCAGATGCTCAACTAGTGAGCCACCCAGGTGTCCCAAGACAGGGCGGATCTTAAGAACAGACTGTGACTGAGTTAAGTGAAAGAGAAATGACAGCCACCACCTTGTCTTCTGAATCTGCTTTCCCCAGGTCCTCATAGATGAGTCTATGATTTGTCCATGTCTATGGGTTAAATCCTACCCTGGTTTCATACCCAAGTTCTCCAGAGACAGGGAGTGTAGCAGTGAGCTTCGGCACCTTTCTCACATATTCCTGGGTACCTTTCTCACATGTTCCTGCTCAACACATACGCAGGAGCACAGAACAAAGCCTGGGCCCTGGTGTCCAGTTATGATTGCCAACCTCTCATCTTCCTTTTGGAAATTTGTTGATGCCAAGAAAATGAGCCATCTGGTGTCCCTAGGAATAAATCCAGGGGCACAGGGCCTCCCCTAATTCACTGTGCTCCCCATTTCTGGACCAGATGGGTCTCTATCTCTCAGGATGGATTAGGTTATGTTCAAGTAACAAACCACCCCTAAATCTTAGGGGTTTCATAAATATATATTTCTCATTACTATTAAAGCCTGTTTCAGTTGCTGGGAGCTCTGCTCCCTCATCTTCCTCATTCAGAGATGAATACCAAGGAGGCTTATACCATCTGGAATGTCACCAGTCACTGTGACAAAGGAGAAGAGATATGGTGAATGAGGCACTGGCATTTGTGGGCTTCTTCCTAGAAACCAAATGTGTCTCCTCTGTTTACATTGCTTTCCTAGGCCCAAACAGTACCCAAGGCCAGGATAACTTCAAGTCTAGTGGGGCAGTAGAACCCTAGCCTGCACTCAGAAGGAGCTGAGCTAGAAGTGTTGGTATACACCATAACTATTGCCTCAGCTACTGCTTTAGATTTCAACCAAACCTTTTCCCATAGGACAGAAGCTGTGCCCTGACATCCAGGAAAGTGAACAGAACAGGGAAAGGTGGTTCAGTCAGCACAGTAGAAAAAGTGCTTTAAGAGAAACTCTTCAAAACAAAACAAAACAAAAACCCTTAACTAATTGATGGATGCCATTTGCATTTGTAGTAATGCCAACACTTTATGATCAAAGTTTGAGTAGCTGGTCTATTCAGCCTAGAGCAGTGGTTCTCAGAGTATGCTCTCTGGACCAACATTATCAGTGGTCTGATCTAAGGACATATTAAAATGCAAATTCCTAGACTCCTCCTCAGACCTGCTGAATCAGGAACTCTGGGGATGAGGTCCAGACATCTGCATTTTAACAACCTCTCTAGATGAGTTGACGCATGTTAAACTCTGAGAATAGGCAAAGGAAGGAAAGGAAACTGAGCCTGGAAGAAAGATAAAGGAAAGATTGACCAAGTCTGCAGTTTCTTAACCACATCCTCATAAATGAAGGAAAAATTTTTCTACCCACCCAATATGTTGGGAAAGAGGTTGGAGAAACATGCCTAGAGAAACAAGATGTGAAAGGTAAGAGTGAGGAATGGCTAGGGATACTATCATTTCCTACCGGAAAATGTCCTTCTTTCCTAAACTTCTTTGCAAAACATCCTGGCTTTCCATACACTTTGAAAAGCCCAAGAGAGAAGTTGCACTGGAACTTTAAGGTTGGTGTGTTGGATATTCTTTTTCTTCCGTCTACAATTTCTTGGCCCACCTCTTTGGTCATGGCTGCAGGAAGCAGTAGCTACAAATGCAGATGGCCAGGATCTCATCTCTGAAGCAATGCCTACCGTTTGCTTTTTTACCCTGGGGATTCTTTGCCATCACCATGTCCAACACCTGTAGGGGTTCCACTGGGCCATTCTGATGCATGCACAGACCTGGAAGTGTAAGAATACCAACTCCCATTCAGACAACATTTGACAAAGAGAACCTAGGAATTTAAAGGCAGATACTCCCTTGGTTTCTGTCTCAGGTAGATACTTTTGGGAGAGCTATATGTTTCTCTGGGAGTCCTTGCTGGAATCAAGTCTTTTGACCATGATCTAATACTCTGTTTCAGGATCCTATCCAGGATATCACATTATACCTAGTAGTCATGCTGCCTTAGGCTCTTTTTTCAGATTTCACCGCTATAAAGGTATTCTCTTCTTCACTTTCCATATTTTATTCTTTGAAAGGAAGTCATTTTGTGCAGCCCACACAGGAGGAATAGGGAATTATGCTTTTGGTAGTTGAGGGCAGAGTATCTAGATTATTATTATTTTTAAAGATTTTATTTTATTTATTCACAACACACACACACACACATAGACAGAGAGAGAGACAGAAAGAGAGAGAGAGAGAGAGAGAGAGGCAGAGGGAGAAGCAGGCTCCATGCAGGGAGCCCGACGTGGGACTTGATCCCAGGACTCCAGGATCACGCCCTGGGCCAAAGGCAGGTGCTAAACCGCTGAGCCACCCAGGGATCCCCAGAGTATCTAGATTAAATTATTTGGAATTCTTCCTCACAGTAGATTTGTCTATTCTGCCTTATATTATTTCATTTTATTTTATCATTTATATCACCAAGACTTCATGGATATTATTATCTTTTGGGTCATAATATAATACTACTTCATTTTCTTGTATGATTTCTTCTTTGACCATTGGAAATTCTTTCAGTTGCTTCCTGTGTACTTTTGACATAACTCATCATTGGGTGTTGTATCACACGTTATCTTACAAGATGCTCCAGGGTCAATCATGTAAGCTTTCTGCTGCAGTCTTAAAATTCACTGTTTCTCCAAAGTGTCCTGGTTCTTTTTATTGGGAAGTAGAGTTAGAAAACAAGATGTGGATGTTAGGTGTTCTCTGAAAAGACTTTTATTTTTTTAAGATATATATATATATATATATATATATATATATATATATATATATATATATATATATTAATTTGAGAGAGCAGAGGGGAGAGAGAGAAGAAGCTGAACAGGGAGCCTGATGTGGGGCTCGATCCCAGGACCCTGAGATCATGACTTGAGCTGAAGGCAGATGCTTAATTGACTGAGCCACCCAGGTGCTCCTGAAAAGGCTTAAAAAAAAAAAAAAGATTTATTTATTTATTTATTCATGAGAGACACACACAAAGAGAGAGAGAGGCAGAGACATAGGCAGAGGGAGAAGCAGGCTCCTCACAGGGAGCCCAATGTGGGACTTGATCCTGGTTCCTGGATCCTGGATAACAACCCAAGCTAACTGCTGAGCCACCCAGGCATCCCCTGAAAAGGCTTTTTAAAATCTCTTTTTTATTCTTTTATTTCAATCCTCAAACAAAAGCTCCTTTGTTATTTGCCTTTCCTGAGTCTATTACATCATTTATACTTAAGAGATATATTATCTATTCCAGCTGATTATCTAAGGATCACTCAGGCCCTCTATTATACTCAACCTAACCACATTTAATTTTCCTAGGAGTATGCTTTTCCATCTTTTCTTCAGTTCCAGAAATGTTCATGACTATGGAAATCACTCGTCTTACTATATTCCATCTTGCACAGAATTAACTGGCCTAATGGAATGGTGAAATGACCTATTAAAAAGACAGTTAAGGTGACAGCTTGGGTACAAACCCTGTGGATTTGGAGTGCTCTCCTTCAGGAATCTATATATATGTACTGAACCAATAGCTGATACATGAGACTATGTCTCCGGTAGTTAGAAACATGGGACAAGGAGTTAGAGGTTGAAAGTTGGACTGGTCCCTCTCACTGTCATTTCCAGTGACCCATTTGTAAAATTTGTCTATTCTATCCATGCATTCTTATACATCATTGGTTTGGAGGTACTGGTTCCTACAAAGAAAATATTTACACAGGGGGATGAGTAAGGTTCCCATTGTAATTGACCCTGATTATCAAAAGAACCTAGATTCGTTACTATGTATAGTGCAGGGTTGTATTCTGTGAAACTCATTGGTTTACTGGGATGTCTTTGGTGTTTCCATGCCTACTTTGATGATGATGAGTGGACAATTGTGGCAAATATGGCCTGTTAGATATAAGGCAACCAAGGACTGAAATTTTTCAGGAATAAAGGTTTGTGTTACCCTAATAAGGAAAACCCTTATATTAATGAAGTTCTGGCTGAGTGTAAGGAATATTTAGAATGGATGGGGAGATAGGAGATGATAAATGTAAGTTTTAGATTTGGGACTGGCTGCAGCAATGAAGACTAGCTTATTCTGATAACCAACTAATTTTGAATCTTTAGTGAAGATTGGACTTACTACCATCCTGAAGGATCTATGATGGCACAACTTTAGGGCATGAGTGGGAGCCTAGTGATTCAAGGGATGGACTGTGTTAGAATTCTTTGAAAGACTTCTTTCTTAGATGGCCTCAGTGAGCTTTAACTGCACTACAGATTTCTGGCTTTTACCCCCAGGACTTTCCTAGGACAGTTAGAATGTTAGAAGAGCCCCCTCAGCCTTTCTGGTACATGTAAAATGTGGACTTGTACTCTGAATTGAAATCTCTTGGGACATTTTTTTTTTTAAGATTTTATTTATTCATGAGAGACACACACAGAGAGAGACAGAGAGGCAGAGACACAGGCAGAGGGAAAAGCAGGCTCCATGCAGGGAGCCCGATATGGGACTTGATTCTGGAGTCTCGGGATCATGCCCTGAGCTAAAGCAAATGCTCAACCGCTGAGCCACCCAGGCATCTTGGGACAATCATTAACAAAAGGGCAGGGGAGCACCATGGTGTCTCTAGTTGATAATTCTGACAATTGCATGTTTCTCAGAAAGTCCCAGCAAAATCAAGTTCCCATTGCCCACATGAATGACCTCAGTGTATCATCCTTGTACTAGCTTTGCCTTTTTATCTGTTTCATGCTCCTCAGATTCTTGCTCCAACTCTCTTGACTTACCAGGTAAACTATTTGCTTATTCAAACATCCTTGCATCAGGCTCTATTTTTGTGGTAATACAAATCAAAACAGATTAATGGATTTGCAGTAGCCTGAGGGAGGGGGACAAAAAATTCATGAGTATAGGAGTTTGAAATTACATGAAAAAATCTCATTGTAACTCAGGCACTAGATTAAAATATTTTTTTTCTCAAATTCTGTAGCTTAGTTAGATTTTTTTTCCCTCTTTGCTTTCTTCCCTCCACAAATTTCCATGAAGTCCCAATGAGAAGTCAGGAAATATATGACAAGATCTGGGAAATACTGAGTCATGATCTTAATGACATTATGAGATCTTGGTACAATGAAGAGTGTATGGAATACTATGTGTATGCTTGTGTGTATGTGCACGCACCCATGTGCACTGATAATTTGGTGAGGGAGACAGGGAAGACAGGAATCATATTAAAAATGACTTTCAGGTCTTTTCCCATCTGATCTTGGGTTTATACTAAAGGGCCAGGTATGAGCATAGGGCAGCAATGTGACAAAAAGAATCACTTGGCTGTTGCTAAATTGCTCTCTCTAGAGAGATGGAACCACAGACACACATATGATTGGTGTGTTTGCTGTTCTCTTTGATGAGACACCTGAGACCTAACAATTCTCTCTGCCTTCCAAGTAGGCTCCCTGCAATATACTGCCCTTGCCTAGATCACTTAGGCTCATTATCCTCCAAAATGTGACCATGATGCACAATCATCAGTTGCTCTAAAATAAACTAACAAGGAAATTACTCTCAGTATTCTTCAGAGTCAGCAACTGACTTATAATCAATCAACAACATTAGTAACTAGGGTCAGAAGCACTGACGTTTACCAAGTGGGAAAAATCATATGATCAACTGAAGGCATTTCCCTGTGGCACTGTGCCCATGCCAGAGCAGGTGAATATGAAGGTCTGTGTCACATGTCTACAAACACATGTATGCACACATGTACACACATACACACACACACTCCCTCTGTTTTAATGGGAGAAAGCATAGGGACAACTAAGTGACTTCGGGGATGATATTAAATAATTCACTGGGTATTTTAAAGATTATTATGTATTTCTACAGGACACATAATAGAAGTTGGTAAGTGATAAATGTTATTAAAATAACTGAATTAAAATGTATTTTGTATGCTAGAAAATCTTATGAAAAGACAGACGTAGAGAGAAAAATGGGATCTTGACAGAACACAACTTACAGAAGATGAAACAATCCCAAAGAAATAACAGGTCTAGGGGAGAATCTCATCCAGCACTGGGAGCCAGGAAACCTAATTTTGTTTCATTTATCCTTTTTCTACACTATTTCAATTGACAGTATCTTTTGCATAATCTCAGGGTTTCCAATTTTCCTAAGAATGGAGAACCTGTCTCTACCTTTGCTTTGCTTTTCTCCTTTTTCTTTTTCTTCTATGATTTGTTTACTGGAATTCTATATTTCTTAGATGCTGGTTCAAATAACCTGTTCTCTGCAAAATCTGTCCTGACCTGTGGCCCTGAGTTCACTTCCTCTGTGAGGTCCTGTAGCATTTATGGCCTGCATCACCATCCAGGGAGCCATAATCTGCCGTGCTTAGGGCACACACATAAAGAAGGTGTTTCCAGCTGGGCTGTTGGCATCTGAAGAGCTAGATCTTATTCATCTCTGCTTCTCTTATGCTAAGTATCATCCTTCACATATAATGGGAGCCCATAAATGATATATTTTGCTATTGATGATGGTGATATCTCCCAGAGATATTATGCCATTAATAATCCCCTTTGAAATCTTCCCAATGTGCATCTCCATGGAGATGAGTAGAGGGCACATCCACATTATTGTCTGCAATTGATGTAATAAAATTTCTGACTTTGGTATGGTACTTAATATGATTTATCTCATGTCACATAGTATCTGTAACAAAAATACTAATAATAGGATCCTCAAACACCTCTGTGAGGTAGAAAAGAATTATATTATTCCTACTGGACAGATAATAATAACTAACATTTAATGAGGGTTTGCTGTATTCCAGGCATCATTTTAAATGTTTTTCATATGAGAATTCATTCAATCTTTCTGATCATCTTATGAAGTGGGAACTATTCTTATCACTTTTATTTGGTAGATTATTTTGTACACAGTTATTCACCTCTTCCCATGTAAGAGGATCATACATCCCTGTCCATTGCTATCTGACTTGCTCATCCTTCCTATGGTAGGAATATACTTCTTTGCACATGGATATAGGGAGTTAAGTCAACAAAATATGAGTGGAAGAGACACAGTAGACCTGTTTCAATAATTTGCTTAAAGAGCCATCTCATGGCTGGCCTTTTGCTTTCTTATAATCTGCCATGAGACAAAGACACAGACTATCTCAGTGGATACCCCTCAATAAAGAAGACATGTAGAGTGGAGCCACAGAGCTCTGGGGCTTCCCTTGATCCACACCCATAACACAACATGAGTGAGGAATAAATCTTTAATGTGGCAAGCCACTGAGATTTTTGGGGCTAATGGGAGGGGGCATTTGTATAGCACAAGCAAATACTATGAGATGCATAAGACAGAAATTTTAAGTGAGTTGCCCATGGTTATCAAATGGAAAAACTCAGATTCAAAATGAAGCAACCTGGCTTACAAAGCCACCTATTTAACCACCACACAATCATGTTTCCTGAGAGTAAAGATACTGAGGTCTGGAGATGTCATCATCTCAGCTTGCCTAAATCATACATGACATATTTTACAGAGTTTGGACTAAATCTCCAAGTCCTGAGCTCTACCCATGACGTTGTCAAGATTTTGACTTGAAGAAGTATTGCTGCACTGCCTGGCAGGCAGTGCTTTGTTCCTATCACACTAGAAAAGTTTGGAATTCATTCTTATTCTTTATGGCCCAGCTGCAGGATGATCCAAAGTCAGCAGCACCACCTCGTCAGCATTCAGGCTCTGTCTCTGCAGCCGTCCTCCTTCTTGGGGATTATTTATGAGGGATGAAGGAAGAGGGGGCTGTGCAGAGTTATTTGTTTTCTGTGAAGCTAGGGGATTGGAAATGTTTTAGAAACATAACTGGTTGACACAAAGGATAAAAAGTTAAACATACAGAACCCAACATGTCCTCTCCCGGGACCCCTGTCTAGCTAACAGCAGGATTCACTCCGACAGTGTACTGCAGACTGTTCAAACAAAGGCTTGAATACAATGGTTCTGAAGGCCTCATACTGAGTTCTGCGAGAGTGTTCAAGAGAAAATGCAGCTTGAGTGCTAGTTTGGGTCTAATGCAGTGACAGTATCTGCTGGTGTGGGGTCAGAACACTTGAGAACTGAATTCAGGGATTTCTTGCTTGGTTGATGTATGTGTATGAGCAGTACTTGGAGTTAGAGAGGAATCCACATTGAGAAATAACGCACCTCTTTCTCCTTGCCCCCACCAGCATGCATTTCGGGGCAATATAACATAGAAATTATCAGTGCAACAAATTATTCTAAAGCCTTATTTTCCCCTGTTTTTACCTTTTTTTGTGAGGCTGAACAAAATGGGAAGATTTTGATAATATTAGGTGATCAATTTACTTTTGATAGGTTTTTGATAGGTTGCTGAATCAGAAAATGGGAAGGTTCCTTTGGTATCCCACCTTTAATAGTGGAAATTTTGAACAGATGATATTTGTGGCCTGGATACATTCAGTGGACTTGCCTGGGACTGTAGTTTCAAATAAACAGTAAGTTGGGACCAGTGTGCAGGTTCCCAGGACTATGAACTTTTTATGTATATCTTCTGAGAAAGCAAAACTGGTACCCTACTGGAGAGATCATCACATCACATATCACAGGTAGAAAGAAAACTACTTTGTAGTCTAAGATAAACTCAGAAAGCAAGAGCACACTGACTTAAACTAGTCCTCCCCTTACTTCCCCGAATCCATGTAGCCCTGGGCTCTAGTTTCGATGCTATTCTGTAACGAAAACTGCTCTGTCCCTGACTTTTGCAATCCTGACTTCTGTAATTATAGGACGAGCCTTGCATTTAGGATATTCACGTGAAGGAGCTGATGTTTTCCCACTGACAACAGACCTGTGGTACCTCCATAAGTTAGTTCAAGTCTTTCAAGCAGTAGATGCAAAGACTGGATTAGAAGTACAAGAAGAGCTTTCTTCTGGGAAATCTCTGTGAAGGATTAAGGTTGAGGGAACAGAAGGAATCACAGAGAGCCGTCAGACTACAAAACAGGTGTGACACCTACAGAAACAGTGACAGGGGTAGGTGGGAAGAAGGGGTGGGAACAAAGCCTCAGACGCAGTGCAGTCCTGTGAAAATCTTGGCCCACATCTGTAGGGAGTCCTGAGCTAAAGTTGCCAGCAGAAGGATTTTCTATTGGGAAGGGATTCTCCACTTCAAATCCATCATGATGCTCGGGGGCTGGTAAGGAGCAACCCAGGGGAAGCATGGCCTGGTGTAGACACTGCAGTGGATTCAAAGATGTGGTGTCTAACCAGTGTCAACCATCTATGTTCCCTGCTGTAGGTTCTTCAGAAGGAAGGTTGGGCCTTCAGTCTTTGGTAACCTAATGATTCTTTTCCCCTTAAACTTGTTGTAACCTTTATTTGGGCATCTAGTCCTTCAAAGGCTAGAATTCTTTGTGAAGCATTGCAAGGAAGAGTTAACATCTTTTATGCTTCATTCTCTCAAATTTAAAAATAATTCATAAGAGGCTTATCAGGAGCCGACAGTTGTAGATACTGGGTAAAGCAGCGATAAAGCATAAAATGCCTGCCCTCATGCAATACATGTTCTCCACGTGGGAGAAAGCAGGCCACAAATTTGGATGTCATTTTGAAGTGGTTTGTGACTATCCTGGCATGAAATAACCCAGGTTGGTAAGGGGTGTCAATGGGGTAGATTACAATAATAAATAGAATGTTTGAGGTAGGTCTCTCTGAGATGTTGATATTTGGATAGAGATTCAAAGGAAAAGGAAAAAGGAGCCATGTCTTAGGAGAAAATTCTACATATTTCCAAACATCTTGGACTATCTTTTCAAGGACAAGAGTAAAGAAAGCCTTGGAAGCTAGAAATAGCATGTCCCACTGAGTTGGATGGATCCATTTCTCTATCCTCATGATAAAGATGGACAATATCTTCCTTCCCTGGGGAATTTCTAGAATACTAAAGTCTTCTTCCTCTCTCCAGAGATTTGCTTATATCCCAGGGTAATAATATGGTAATATCTCTTTCTGGAGGGGAGGGTGAGTGATTTTTATAGCAATCCCCTGATAAGACCAGGGGTCCTAAATGGAGTATGCCTCGACTGTGACACAGCCAGGTGTGCACTGCACCAGCCCGAGGCTGTTCTTATGGCCCTCGTGGGACTTGGATGAGCAAGGGAACTAATGCCAGCATCACATGTATACTGTCTGCTATGTGCTATGAGTAATGAACTGTCTAAACCCATTTGGGCTTGTTTTTTTACTGACCAAATTTATGGGAGTCAGCCCAGCATTTCAGCTGCTGCTTAGGGATTGCTTGACCACTTGGCACCATGTGGATATTTAAGGAAAAAGCATTCTAGGCAGAGGAAATTGCTAGTGCAAAACCCTTGAGGAGGAAGTGTGCCTGGTTTATTTGATGAATGGCAAGAAAGGATGGAGTGAAATGAGTTGGGGAAAAGTAAAAAGAGAATCCAGAGAGGAATGGAGATGGGGCAGATTATGTAGGGTCTTATAGGGCAGTGATTTTAAGGACTTTGATTTTCCAACCCTGGCAAAACAGAAGTCCATTGGAGGTGTGGAAAGGAAACATCTGACATCTTCTAGAAAGTTCTGTGATAAGGATGAAGTATAGGAGGGCAAGGTAAGAAAAAAGAAACCAGTTAGGTGGTGATGGCAATAATGACGAGGGCTTTGACCAGGTTGATATCAGTGGGTACAGTGATACAGGGACAGACTGAGGCATCTTTTGAAGACAGAGTAAACATTTGCAGATGGATTGGTATGGATTTTCTATAAGGAAAAGATAAGATAGAAAATAATTTGACCAACAATTAGAATTCCCAGACATTAAAATGGGATAACTGTGAGTGGAACATATTTGAGAAAGGACATCAGTATTTCGATTTGAACAGTTTAAATTAAGGCATCCATTAGACATCCACATGCAGATGTTGAGTAAGGAGATAGGCAAGTGACCCTGCCATTTAAGCAACAAGTATCAATCATAGTTAGAAATTTGCAAGTTATCATCATAATGATATTACTTTGAGACAAGGTAACATTTTTTATTAACAATTCTGAGGCACAATTCACATACAATAAGCCACACATACTTAAATGTACAACTTAATACATTTCTAAATATGTATATACCCTCATGAAATCATTGTCACCATCAACAGAATGGACATATGTATCCATCACCCGCAAACATTTCATTCCCTTTTATATTTCTCTCATCTGCCCCATTCCTACTCCCAGATCAGTAACCACTGACATTATGGATATATAATGGGTACATAAATGGGATTGTGCAATATGTTCTTTTTCTGTGTGGCTTCTGTAACTCAGCACAATTATTTTAGGATGCACCCATGTCATCCCCATGCAGCATGAGTTTATTCCTTTTTATTGCTGAGTAATTTCCTAATGCATAAAAATAACAGTGTGTTTATCAGTTCACCTTTTGGTGGTTATTTGGCTTGTTTCCAGTTTGAGAATATTATAAATGGGATGCTATGAAGACTTATGTATAAGTCTTAACACCTATTTTCTAATTGGATTTTTTTTTAACTGTATGTTCTAGATATAAGATCCTTGACAGATACATAGTTTGTGAATATTTTTCCAAATATATAGTTTGCTTTTCATCTTCTTAACAAGATCTTTCATGGAATTAAAGTTTTTTTTTTTATTTCAATAAAGTCCAATTCATCATTTATTTTTCTTTTATGGATCATGTTTTTGGTGTCATGTCTAAAAATGCTTTGCCCAATTCTGGGTTCCAAAGGTTTTGCCCTATGCTTTCTTATTAAAGTTTAATAGTTTCACACTTTACATTTAAATCCATGATCCATTTTAAATTATCTGTTGTACACGGTGTGATGTCTAGATTAAGATTCATCTTTTTGTCTATGAATGTCAAGTGTTGCAGCAGCATTTGTTGAAAAGACTGTCTTTCCCACATTGAATTACTTTTGAGGTGTTTGTCAAAAATCAGGTGGGCATGTTTGTGCTGGTTTTGATTACATAGCTATATAATAAGTCTTAGCATTGGGTAGAATGATTCTTTCACAAAATAATTATAACTATTCTAGTTCCTTTGCCTTTCCATATAAACTTTAGAATAACTTGTCTATATCTATAAAAATCTTGTTGACATTTTGTTGAATTTTCTTCTTTCTTATTGGCTTTAAGCAATTTGTGATATACTTTTGCAGTTTTGTGCATGTTTCTTGTTTTTGGGCTTCCTGCATGGAGCATGCTTCTCTATCTGCGTCTCTGCCTCTCTCTCTCTGTGTCTCTCATGAATAAATAAATAAAATCTTTTAAAAAAAGTAAAATAAGATAAAGCTTAAAAAAAAAAAGAAAGCCTAAAAATGAGAGAATTACTTTTATGAATGATACTATCTTATTCACATTCTCTGTCCTCTAGGGTTTTCTAGGCTACCTACATGAATAGAAGAAGGTAGCTTCATAGTAAGATTATGGGACTTTTTCTTATCTCAGAGCTGAACAAATACAAAGATCACACAATTTTCTAAAGAAGTATCAGAAAGATAGGTAGTATTCTATCTTTGGGGGATTTTCTCAGTCACTGGCAGTTTATAAGAATTTTTCTTACTTTGACTGCAAAGCTTGTCCATTGGACATCCATATTTGCATGTTCAATAATAGCATAGTCAAAACTGAATTCTCATTCTCTACAGAGTGTCTTCAGAGTGTCCGCATTCATTTCATACAGTCTGCTTTCTCCAGTCTTGAAACGTCACCTGTCTTATTTTTTGCTTATACTTCAAAGTCTATTTATTCATTCACATTGTCTTGTTTTTCTTGTCTTGAAATACACACTGAATTCTCCCATTGGTGCATTCTCATTGTTTCAAAATCATTTCCTTTCCTCTAATTCTTAACAAAGACTCCTGGTTAATCTCTGTGCTTCTCAAGTCCTCAGCCATAATCCATTTGTAGGCAGAATTGATATATCAGACTTCCCTACTTTCCACTTTAATCATGCCACTGGCTTTTCTTAGCATTCAGCTCCCACCAAATATGACTCAACTTTCATTAGTTTTTGTGCCAACTCCTACCACTCTGTTTTATTAATGAAGTCCTTTATTTATTTATCAATTCAACAAATATTTATCAAGTAGCCTATCTGAGCACAGTACTGGGTTTATAGGCACAAATGATATTCCCTACACTCATGGTCTTTGTATTCTACTTGGGAGCCAAAAACAACGACATTCATTTAATGTGAATTTTTTTAAAAAGATATATAACAAGCCATTATGTGTTTAAATTCAAAGGCTAGTATAGAAAACAAATATTCAGTAATGATTCAGTAATTTGTTAGGAGGGCTCATTCTGAACTGGGGAGGAAGGGGCTGGAGACCTAATTGAGGATGTTAGTGACAAGAAAAGTGTCTTGAAGAATAAATAGCATTTGTTCTGGTGGGAAGAACTATGAGGAGAAGAGATCTCATTTATGGTAAATAGTATAAGCAGAAGGAATAAGGTAGACATGCTTAGTTTATGTATTAAAGTCATCCAAAAACTATAGATTGAAGTTATCTCTCGAGAGATTTTGAATATTCTACTCAATCTTATAAAAAGAAGAATAATCTTTATAAGAGTTGCTAGTTATAAAGCTCTTATTTTGTGCTGTGGTTTCACATATTATCTCATTTAAATCCTAACTATTTCTCGATTGGTAGTATTATTCCCAGTTTAGAGATGAGAATGGAAAAAATCTCACAGATTTTAAAGGACATATAATGATGTAGGGCTGAGATTAGAACTCAGTTCTTCATGATTTGAGGCTAAGGCAGGTGCTTTTTCTGTTCTAGCTCACTGTCTTCCTCTGAATATATCACAGGTGATGAGTTTCTGGTGAAAGTCAGACAGTCAGAGAAAGGCTCTGGTGGGAGAAAAAGGAAGTCTGGGAGAAAGGAGGGAGGCCAGTTAAAGTGTATTTCAGAGAGAATGAGGACTGTAGCCAGAACAATATGGGAGAGAGGAAATATGTGAGAAATCTAGAGGTTAAGATATAGAAATACCTGATAGAAATACCAAGGTGAGGGAAACTCTTGTAGAGACTGAGATGTTAAGGTTGATTTTACACCAGTAATTTAGAAATAGCTCTTGGAAGGCTGGATGAAAATGTCCAAAGACATTTGGGAGAATGTGATTTGTGTTTGAGAAAAAGGTTAGATTGGCAATGTGTAGGCAATGATCTGGCACAGATTCCATGGACCTGGGATCAAAATAGTTCCCTACCAGAGAGAGGGGATAAAAATGAATACAGTTCTGGAACGTAACTCTTGAGAATGCCTTCATTTTGGAGACATAAGAAGAAACAATATCTATGAAAACAAATAAGAAACAATAATAACAACAGATGCTGTGCTTTGGGATTCAGAATAGTTTACTTTCAAGGAGGAGGCTTTAGCCTAAGAATGGCTCCATTGCTTTTCTATGTGTTCATGGGCTCCAATAGTGAAAACATAATTTCTTCCTCTTTGGAAGTGCTACAATATAATTATTGGTTTCAAACACATTAGTGCTTGCTTATTTTCTGCCTTGCATTGTTCTCTACTAATTTTTTTTTTCTGTATGACTCTTGTCTCTGTAGACTCAGGACCAGAGAACATGTCTTCTGCTTTTTATATTTGCTATAGTATTTGACAATGCTGAGTGCATAATATGCACTTAGTAGATATTCAGGTTTATATATAGGATGTAACTGAGTAGAAAGGTCTATATTGGTGTAGCAATCTCAAGTTTTACTTAGCTGAGTCCTGAGCGTAGACAATAAATATAAATCATATTATTCTTCATTTACAAGTGATATAAATAAAGTGAAAAATCAGTGGCAGAATCAGTGCTATTATTTGGTGTTGTTTAGTTAAATCAGATATCTATTAAACTCCTAAAATATCAAGCAGTAGGAAGAATAAAAGACATCTCTCCAAAACTACTCTAGTAGGAAGAAGATGTTAAGATTTACTTTAACATGTAAATTTAGAAATCATTCTTGGAAGATTGAATAAAAATGTCCAGAAGACTCTTGGAAAAATATGATTGGAGTTGAAGAAAGAGATTAGATTGGCAATTAAACAATCTGAAGATGGGGACTAGAAGACCCACGACATATATAATTCTTTGTATTATAGTTATTTTTTATGCACATATGATATAGTGAAGTATATAATTATTTGAAGACATTGATTTATAAGACATCAATTATTTGAAGACATTGATTTATGGTGATTTTGAGAATTTAAAAGATTTCCTTTGGAACTTGAGAATACTTTTAGAATATCTACAGTCTTCAAGAAATTTGATCCCATTTGATTTATAGGTCTAAGAACTTGAGTTAAAGTATCAGTAGTAAATGGTGTGTGTGATTATGAGGAATCATAATATTGCATATTGAATCTAATACTCAGGAGAAAATGGTCATCTGTCTGGTATATGTTACTTAACAAACATTTATTGTTTTATGTTACAAGTATTGTGTTAGGTATTAGAACTCCAAAAGAACAAACATCCTCAACCACCAAGTTGCTGATAATCTAGAAGAGAGACAAATAAGTAAATATTCACAGTACAAAGACTTCTGATATAGGAGAATTCAAGAGACACCAGGACTTTGCCTCGAGGCAGATATGAGTGTGATATCTGGTTTTGCCTCTTTCTGAGTTGTATAAATTCGATCAACATAGTTCACTTCTCTGGGCTCAAATTCTTGATCTGTAAAACCAGGAGAATTTAAGGCACTGTGCAGAGTTCTTGGGAGCATCAGAGATGTTGCATTAGCTTTTATAACATGCTGCCTACTATAGAGTGGATAGATCAAGTGAAGATTGTCATCCTGCAAGTGGCAACAATGATGATAGTAGTAGGTCTTATGATAAAGCAGCACAGAAGAGATTAGGGAGGGCTTCATGGAGGAGGTGAGGATTAGTTGCCACAGTCAGACAGGCCCAAAGAAATATATCAGCATGAATGCAAATAAATTCAAAGTGGCAGAAATGAAGTTAACTCTAGGATAAGGATTATTTTGTTATTTTAAAAGCAGGCTTCTAAAGGGGCTTCCTCATATATAAGGTCAATCTTTTTTCTTCCTCAAATAATTGAAAAATTGTGTTGGATGAAGTATCAACAAGAAATTATTTAGAACTCAGAAAGACCTTAGAAATCCTCTAGCCCCACCTCCTTATTTTTTTAACAAAAATATTAAGGTCTGGAGTGGGCAAGGGTCTTGTTGTAGGGTCATATCAGCTTGTGGTGGCACAGCAGGAATCCAGAAAGGAGAATCTTGGCTTAGCCTGGTGTTATTTCTACCATACCAGTCTGCCTGGATAATGAGAAAGCAGTGCCCATGAGCACACTTTGATTGTTATTGTAACAGCGCATCAAATCACTTTACATTTCTTTGACATTTCTGAGCTTTTTGAAAAACTTTCATATTTGCTGTCTAATTTGATTTTCACAATAGCTTGTGAAGTATTTATAAAGTAGTTTCATTTGAGAAATAAAACAAAGATAACAACCACAAATTAAGGCAAGCCCTAAAGTTAAAAGAAAAGTTCTTGGTTCTTCAGTGCTGTCTCACATAGGCCAGAGATGGGGGAAAATATGATAGCTTTGTGGATAAAGTCTTTGAACATTTTAGATTTCTTGAAAAAGTCACAATTTCTAGTGTGAAATATATCGAGAGTTACAAATTTTTACATAGTGTACATACCTTCTTTATTTGGCCTGTTCAGGTCTTATCCTGATACCACACTCCTGGTTAATGAGGACAAAAATTAATTTGATTCAATCCTATGTAATATTGGTCCATATTAATGATTTAAATCTACCCTTTGAGTATTGTCAATTCTCTCCAGAAAGTAAATATTTTCTCCCTTAGTTCCCTTACCCTGAGAATGTATCTAAGGATATGGGGGAGAAATGTGGCTTACAGAGACTTGGGGTAGAATAGAGACTTGGATCCTTAGAGACATGCCTTTAGGCTTTAGTGAAACACGGATTCATGATCTTTTCTATTTGGTGTTGTTTGCTCTGCTGGAATTCATGTTCACTGGTGTGAACTGCAGTTTGGTTGGTTACACTTGGCTTGGAGAAGGGAACTTCTGGATGCTCAGGCCTCAACTTGGCTTTCACTGGCATTACAAGTCCCTTGAAATATGGTTATAATTGTCATTCAGCTCCAGCCCAAGCAGGCTAAAAAGCATCTGGAGTAGATTGTAATGATAGCTTCTATTCCTCACCCTTCCCATTATCTAGGCCCTTTGCCATTGGCTTTGTACATGCTGACACAAAAGGGGTGGACTCTATTCCCCATGCCTCCTTACCTCTGCTCCCAATCTGATCTAATTTTATGACTTGTGTTGAATCGTTGTTTTAAATACAGGTTCTTTTCTTCATTTCAAAATGAGTCAGGATGATGTTGTGTCAGTTCTGAGCCTAGGCCCTCAAGAGGCTGGGTGTGTTTCCTCTTGCTCTGTTGGGTCTCTGCCACTACTATGATAATATGCCAGGGCTGACCTGCTGGAAGATGAGAGACACATGGAGCAGAGCCAAGGGAACTAATCAGCCCAGCCTAGCTTAGATCAGCCATAAGTCATCTTACCCCAGAAATCTTACCAAGTGCAGCCCAAATCAGCGACCGGAGCACTGTATCCATAAGTTAATAAGTACTTATTGCCTTGTGTTATTGAGGTTTTTTGTTGCTGCTATTTTTGTTATGCAGCAAAAGCTAACTGATAAACCATTTCACCCCCAATATGGCAACTCTCTCAGGGAAGCTTCCCAGTCTCTTTACCTACTATTAATGTCTATTGGCTATATGCCAGGAGGAACACACTTGTAGATGAACTTTCTCATGGTGAGGAAACTATAGAGTGTCTCATTTAAAGAGTACTTGAAATAACCTGTTATAGAACTTATTCCATTGGTTAATTTGGTAAAGAGTTCAAGGAAGCAGAGGCTCCTTTTAGATTGGATATTGTCAAAAAGCAAAGGTAATTTCATGATGGGGTATTTCAAGAAATCTTATCTGTAGGGAAGAGACTACAGTGAGAATAAAGCTATAATTCTAGAGAAGTAGCAGTTGTTCATTTAGCGTAGGGGCATGTTAGGTGCTTTGTGTTGCACAGTCACCTTCATCTTGTTTTATCATCATCGCAGAGCTCTCTCCCTTGGAGTAGTATTCTGGGAGGTCATTTGTATCCAA
Source organism: Canis lupus dingo (assembly GCF_003254725.2). Taxonomy (NCBI): domain Eukaryota; kingdom Metazoa; phylum Chordata; class Mammalia; order Carnivora; family Canidae; genus Canis; species Canis lupus. The sequence continues at coordinate 31,735,132 of NC_064258.1, read as the reverse complement.
AAGTAGAACCAACTGGCCTGTGAGCATCAGTCAGTTATTACAAGTCAGCTTGTAATAACATTGAGGTCTGGGTGTGAATATCTGATCAGTTCTGGAAACCAGCGCTGGTCTTTTCTCATTACCTTAGAAATCCTTATAGAGGCTACACAGGGATTTCTGAATTCTACTAACACCATATGTGGGTGAACAGAGAATCTGGGGATTTAGATTCACATCCTTTCTCTTTTCCCAGCTCTATTTTACAGTAACTTTTACCCAGTGAAGACACTCCTGGATAGATGTGTGTGGAGGCTTTGAGGTAATGGTTGACAAGAAACTGAAATGGCAGTAGGGAAAGACCCTTCCTCTGCTCTGCTATACAATCTTCTCTTAGTGTTTCCTCCTATTCTAGATCACAGCAGGAAAATCGGGGCACCTTTCTCTCAACTTTTATCTGCTTGTGTCTTGCTCTTCCTCAACTCTTGGGCTACAAAGGGTGTTTATTTTTATTTTCACTTTAGAGAGGCAAAATATTACAGTGTTTTGAACTGCTAAGAATTCCTAGCTCTGCCACATACTAATCAGATCTTGGACAGAAAAAGAAATCATTTTTTTTCCAAAATAGTATACCCATTATAAATATTAGTGATTTTTCTCTTTCTCATGGTGACTGTTTTATTCATTCTTCCTGTCAGCTATTTCCCTGAGTGTGCCAGGGGGACAGTGAGGTAGGAGGCATTAGCTCCAGTTTAGTGAATATGGTAGTAAGTGGCCACCCAAAAGTGTCTGTTTCTCTGAGCTGATGCTAGTATTTCAATTGATTCTTTAAAATCTATCATATCTCTCGACTAGGAGGATTAGGAGAAGTGGTTTCCTCCTGAAACCCTCTCTTTATGATCTATTGAAAAGTGATATTTCTCCTAGTACCATATCTTTGACTCTGTGTGGGTCAAATAGACCCAGAGTGAGGGCAGTGTGTTGTAGCCATTAGAATGTAGAGCACAAGCTCTGGAGTCGAGTGGCCTGTGCTCCACTTGTGACTTCACCAAGAACCTGAGCATGAAATATTTAGTAACCTTTCTACATCTATATAGAATGTATATGTATGAAATCAAAACCTACCTTGTATGTTCATTGTGATGATCATGTGACCAATCTGACAAAAGCATTTAGGACAAAATCTGCTATCTAATTAATAAAAATAATACAGCATCTTAGAGCAGTGCTATTATATGACACAATATAGATATTTACAGTGGCTATTAGTAATATTTTTACTTGTAAACTATGACTCTGGTTCTATTACGCCAAAGTTTCCTGCTCCTTTCCTGAGCTGTATCATAAATATTCCTTGACCTAGAGCCTTCTTCCTAGGGTAGGGAGTAGAGAATGGGTGGGTCCATTTTTCTATCTCCTAGAGCTTTGTTTTCTGTGGTGACTAGCCCCTATAGGGTACTTGTATGTGATGTATGCCTAAAATTGTTTCTTGAATGAATGAGTAAGTATTCTATAGTTTTTTGACTTCCTCTCCCTTTATTCAGGGCTTAGAACTATTTAGCTTTTAAAATATTACATGAAACTGTTTTTTCAACATTGAGAATACCATCGGAGATTAATTTCCAAACTCCTGAAAGGCAGTGGCAGGAAGGTGGCTGGTAACAAGTTTATTATACAAGCTCTGTCCTTTGGAGAGCATAGGAGAAATGTCAAGTGGATTTGAATTCACTTAAACCACAAAGTTTATTTGTGCATCCTGTCCATTTCTTCCTTCTTTATCCATGCCTGAAAATATTAAGTATTTCTTCATATTTAGGTAGAGCAGAGCAACTCACTGATGGATACTTTTTCTATATCTGAGTGAGAATTAATCTAATTCTTCATCATTTCATGAAAAGTCAATACCAGAGAGCATTGGGATGCTAAGAGTATAGTAGGAAGCCAAGAACAAAGTGAAACATGAAGAGACGCCTCAACAGCCCCAGGGCTTACTATGCCTGAAGTGGGAGAGGCCAAGGGGACCTCAGTTGTCTCTCAGTCACTGCTCTGTCTCTGTTGTCATAGCACAACACACATTTTTTAGAATACTCTAATGTTCCTGGCTAGGAAGAAGATAGGATAATCCAGAGATGAAAGAAAAGAAAGAGAGAGGAAGAGAGAGAGAGAGTGAGAGAATTTCTAGTTTGCTTTAGAAGGTATAGCATCCTAAGCCACCCTCTTAATTATACCCTTCAAAGGCACATGTACATTATCCTGGGCTCAAGGGAGATGCAAAGGCACTAGTCTGTCCATAGCAGACCTGGATTTCCATTCTCCAGGGCAGAATGAACATGCATCAATGCTTTTTGGGTGGAGGCAAAGTTCAGCAGCACCGCAGGGTGAGTGAGGACATCTGGTAATGGCAAAGCTGCTCTGTAGAGCTGGTGGTTTCCAGCCCACCTGGCAGGAGTGAGAGGGATGGCTGCATGCCTCTCCCAGGTGCTGGCAGCACAGTGCCACCTGTGGAAACACAAAAGGTCTGAAGCAGACTAGAGCAGTAGTCTCTGCAGCAGTTGCTCCTGCTCATCGGCCTGCATACATGAATATATGAATATTCTCCTTATAGTTAATTTTTAATTCGATTAAAATATATAAATATGAAAATATATACATATTGGTGGTATATACTCAAAAAAGGTAGTATGTCCTGGGATTTTATACAAATAATTTTCTCTCTCTCTCTCGGTCTCTCTCTCTCTCTCTTTTTTAAAGATTTTCTTTATTTATTCATAAGAGAGAGGGGGAGAGAGAGAACAAGAGAGGCAGAGACACAGGCAGAGGGAGAAGCAGGCTCCATGCAGGGAGCCCAACGTGGGACTCGATTCCGGGTCTCCAGGATCACACCCTGGGCTGAAGGCAGCACTAAACTACTGAGCCACCCGGGCTGCCCTCTCTCTTTCTTTTAAAGATTTATTTACTTTTTTTTAGAGAGAGAGCACAAGAGGGAAGAGCAGTGGGAGAGGTTGAGAAAATTCTCAAGCAGACTCCATGCTGAGTGTGGAGCCTGACGCTGGACTCAGTCTCACGACCCTGAGATCATGAACATAGCCAAAACCGAGAGTCAGAGGCTTAACTGTGCCACCTGGGTGCCTCCAAATCATTTTCTCTTAGGGTAGAAAAGGATTTCTAGTGTTGTTCATCTTGTGCAATGCTGTCTAGCCCAGTTCTGGTTGGGTAGTTATGGTGGTGTATCAAACGCCCCCAATACTCAGTGACTTAAAACAGTAAATGTTTGCTATTGTATGTGAATCTATGGGTCCATTAGTTCTGCTGATCGAGGTAGAGCTCTGCTGATTTCAGTGAGTCTTTTTATACCCTGTGTTCAGCTGGCTGGCTGAGGATGACCTCACTGGCAAGTCTTAAGGTTGGATGACAATGAGCTGGTATGATGGGGGATGATTATCACTCATCATCCACCAGGATGATCCAAGTTTTTACTCATGATAGCTGGTGAGGGTGGTAAGAGAACAGGCTTCTTGAAGAATAGGCTCAGAACTGACACAGGTTACATCAACCATATCCTATTGGCCAAAGTAAGTCACAAAATCAGTCCAGATTCAAGGAGGTGGGAAGGGGGAAGACCACTTTTTGATGGGAATAGATGTGAAGTTGTAGGGCAAAAGGCAAGACAAGGGGGATAGTTGAGACTATCTTTGTAATTAGCATAAAATAGATGTTGCTTCTGAATACATTTTTGCCAGATGAATTGGTGACCTTAAAGGACACCTAATTGTCCCCACTGTGCATTTCAGTGCTCTTTACTATGTCTTCACCAAATGGTTACTCACCCTTGACTTAAACACCAGCTGTGATAGGAAACTCTACCTTCAATTGTAGCTCTCTTCTTCTGAAGTCAGTAAACTGAATTAAACTGCATGAAAACTCAGGGCAGTTTGGGTGGTTCAGTTGGTTAAGCATCTGCCTTCGGTTTGGGCCCTGATCCCAGGGTCCTGGGATGGAGCCCTGCATCTTGCGCCCTGCTCAACAGGGAGTCTTCTTCTCCCTCTCCCTCCGCCCCCTCCCCTGCTCATGCTCTCTCTCTTGTGTGTGTTTTCTATCTCTCTTACATAAATAAATAAAATCTTAACAAAAAATAAACTGAAAAAAATTTACCTGTTTGGAGCTCTGTTTCTCTGTGAAATATTGGGAAGATCTTCAAAATCCCTAATAGATTTAACAATGTAATTTTTTTTTTAGGACATTCTGTGTGGCTTGTGAAATAGGACCCCCTTTCCTCATCTCTCCACCTTTCCCTTCCATTTAGTATAAAGGAATCATGTATTTTTGAGGATAGGTACCCTATGAAAACATCTACTCAGTTTTTGTCAAAGACCCAGAGGTCAGAAATTGATGAGCTTCAGACAGTGTACTTTCTATATCACTTTCATGATGGTATCTGCTATAGAACACTTCTTGCTGCATAAAAAGAAGGTAGTTCCAAAGAAGTCATTTGGCATTTCCAAAGGGCTTTGCAGACATTCTGAGTTTCCCCTGTGGCAATTCTGTGAGGTCAGTGAAGGGTTTTCATTCTTCTTAACTTATAGATAAAGGTTTAGATGCAGGTGGTATGGCCTAGTTCACAGGATATGTCAATGGTTGAACTTGGATAAAAGCTTGTGGCCTGGGGCTCTGTCAGGAAGCTGACCTGTATTTATATTGGTGGGTGAAAGCAGATTGAGTCCTTGGGCTTGAATTCAACGCTGCAGTTCTCACATAGCTGAGAGTCAGAGCCTTGGCCTGTATAGCAAAAAGGGATTTCAGAGGTCTTCTGCTCTAGGGCTAGGTTCTGATCTGGTTGTGAAATCAATTTAGTGGATTGTAGGTTAAAATTCTAAAAAGTGATATAAAAGATAATAAAAGAATAAAATAGAAAATAGATTGAATTCATATAGTAAATGTTAATAGAAATGTTTTTATTCTGTATAAATAAATGTGTATCTGTGCATATGCATCTATATGTATAGATATATAGAGTGTTGCCATTTAATGTATTATTTCTTGCTATGGTTCATTTTAAAAAAATTTAAAGCCATTGGTGTAGTTTAGCCTCCCTTAGTTTAGAACCCAGGCAACTGAGCTCTCAGGAACCTGAAGTGACTTGACCCAGGTCATCCAGAAGGTTGGTGGCCAAAGATAGGTTTAAAATTTGGGTTTCTTTCTTTCTTTCTTTCTTTCTTTCTTTCTTTCTTTCTTTCTTTCTTTCTTTCTTTCTTTTTTTCTTTTTAGATTTTATTTATTTATTTATTTATTTGAGAGAGAGAGAGAGAAAGAGGGAGAGGAGCAGAGGTGTGGAGGCCGAGAAAATGAAGGCCATTCCACTTTAAGGTCAGCGTTAGCACAAGTACAGCCATCCCAGCCTGAAATTTACATTACTTCAGTTACAGAAAAAATAGTTTACAGCTTAATGTCCTAGAAAGCCCCATATTAGAATAAAAACAGAGCCCAAGCCAAGAGCAGGAAGCTCCTATTAGAATGAGAACAGAGCCCAAGCCAGGGGCAGGAGGCCTCATATTAGAATAAGAACAGAGCTCAATGACCTTGAAGGCCCCATATCCAAATGTAAACAGAACTTGAGGAATTGCTCCACCCCTTCTGGAGTTCCCCTAGACCAGACCTTAAAACTAAGCTAAAACCCACCTCGGGGTCCAAGTCCCTGCTCCGCTGTATCGGGTATACTTGGACCCAAGCTGGAGCTTGTAAATAAACCCTCCTGTGTTTGCATCGGTGTTGGCTCCTCGGTGGTTTCTCGGATTCGCGATCTTGGGTACAACAGAGGGAGAGGGAGAGAGAGAATCCCAATGAAGATCATGGCCTGAGCTGAAACCATGAGTCTGATGCTTAACCAACTGAGCCACCCAGGCATGCCTAGAATTTATATTCCCTCATTCCCTTTGGAGGCAGCATAACATAGTGGAAAGGGCAGCGGATTTTGGTTCAAATAGAAGTTTGGTTCAAACCTTTGCCCCATTATATACTGGTTGTATAACAATAGTACAAATAGCTTATCTTTATTTTACAAATGAGAAAGCTGAGACTGAGGGAGGTTAATACTTACACTTTAGGATTTAAGGTGGGGGTTAAATTCAGTAGGTGGGGGTTAAATTTGATAAGATGATATGGATGAAATAATTAAGACCTGGGTCACTTGGTAAATAATTTTTTCTTCCAGGCATCCCAAAGACCATTATACCCCACTTCTAAATGTAATTCATATATATATATATATATATATATATATATATTCATATATATTTTAATACTTATGCTAAGGTTTAATGATTTTTATATATAATTTTATATGCAAAATATAGATGATTTTATATATATAAACACCTTGGCATAATTAGTGATATAAGCAAACACCTGAATAATTCTAAATTGAGTTTTATGCACAAATATGTGCTAGGACTTCTTTTTGTTTGTTTTTAAAGATTTATTTATTTATTCATGAGAGACACAGACTGAGAGACAGAGGCAGAGACATAGGCAGAAGGAGAAGCAAGCTCCTCGCAGGGAGCCTGATGCAGGACTTGATCCTGGATCCTGGGATCATGCCCGAGCTGAAGGCAGGCGCCCAACCGCTGAGCCACCCAGGGGTCTCTGTGCTAAGACTTCTAAAGATTATAAGGAAATGTAGAGTTCATCTAGTAGACAAAAATGAATCATATACATATGAAAAGTTACTTTGCAAAAAAAAACAGAACTTGATAATTATAATAGTATTATATGAATGGCCCCTCAAATAAATGTTGTATCTCTGATGAGGGAGAAATCATTGTGAAGTAAAGGAATCAAGGAGGGCTGCCTGGAGGGTTTGCAGGATTGGTAGAATTTAGAAAGTCATGGGCAGAAGATAACATCATGGGAAAGAGGGAAGGTACAAATAAAAGGTGCAGAAGTGGGAAATATAATGATGTAAGACAAATTCAGTCTGGGCAAATGAAGGGTACAGGTAAAGGAGCAGGAGTGAGGAAGCCTGAGATCAAATTCTAGAGGGCCTGGTTTGCCAGGCTCAGGACTTGACATCTTGTTCTGCAGGAAATGGGATCCTATAAGAGGTTTTATCTGAGTAGTGGTATGAGAATAGAGTATTTAAACACAGTTAATTCCCAGTTTATTAGGAGGGCATAGTTTCTTGGAGATGAAATGTCTTGTTCAATTTTAATCATGGGAGGTTAAAAGATCACCGGTCACTTTAACCACACAGAACTTAAAAAAAGAAAAAAAAGACAAAGGTAATTGATTCAATTTGAATAATTTAAGTTTGAAGCCAGGCTGACTAACAACATACCTCATAGATCTTGGGTAAAGCAGGTTTGGAGAAATTTTTTGAAAGCATTAACAAGAAGTGGATAAGATGCTAAGTTCTGGAGATCAGTCAAGGAAGGAGGAGCAATCCAAGTCCTGACTGGGGGCAAGAAAAATGGCTGGGATGAAGGGATGCCCAGTACTCAAATTTCATGCAAATACTAAAGGAGGTTTGTAGAAATGGTCCCATCAGAAATGACTGATGTTACTTAGAAACCTAAGAAAATGATGATTTGGAGCCCAGCATGGGCATTGCAGTTGACAGTCCAGGAAGTAGATGACCTGAGGTTCTCACACTGAACCCAAGAACACAGATGTCACTTCCTGTGAACTCAGCGTGAAGCCAGTAATTTCTGTTTTTTTATTCTTGAGGTGATGGTTTTTTTTGCTGTTCCCATATTCCAGACCAATCCTTTCTCCTTTGATATCCAAGTTTCAGCTCTTCTGCTCAAACTAGGAGTGTTGTAAAAACAAAACAAAACAAAAATATATATACAGGATATAAATATTCTTTGTACCTCTCATACACAATCTGTGTGCAAAACAATCATATTATTTAATTATTGTTGCTGCTATTCTTATTATTCGTGTTTTTCTTTTTATTACTTTACAATTTTTATCTTCTTTCTGGAAATATCAATATATGTTGTCAGAGGTAACTGATAGAAAGCAATAGTAAAAATTTTATTAGCATCTCTGAATGAGAAACACACTTTGTTGATAGTATTTGTACTTCTTCCAGCTCTATTGAGGAATAATTGGCAAATAAAAATTGTGTAAATTTAAGGTACACAATGTGATGTTTTGATAGATATATACGTGTGTGTACATATGTGTGTATGTGTATATATATATATCTCATATATATATGATGGCCATATTCAACCATCACCTCAAAGTGGAACTCATAAAAGCAGGGAGTAGAATGGTTGGTGGCTGCCAGGGGATGAAAGTTGGGAAATGGAGAGATGCTGGTCAAAGGATACAAAGTTTCAATTTTGATCCTATTTGTACTTAATTAGCCAGTCTTCAAATTCATATTTCCAGACTTCTCAGTTGGATTTCAAAATGACCCTGCAATATAACAGTTAATAGAGAATTTAGGGATCACTAATTCCCCCTCCCTTTCCTCCTTCTTGGCACATAATCACAAGTTTCCCAGATTCTTCCTCATTATGTTTATCTTTATCTTTTTATATTCTTGTCTGATGTTACTTGTTCCCTTTATATTTAGGACAATAAGAACTGAATACAGTGCTTCATCTATGGTTTGACTTTAATGAGTCACAGAAGGATGATCATGGAATTTGTCCAGGACAAGAATTTCTACTGGTATGGATAAATATATTAGATTTGTGACATCAGGGGATTCCTGGGTGGCTCAGAGGTTTAGCGCCACCTTCAGCCCAGGGCGTGATCCTGGAGTCCCGGGATCGAGTCCTACATCGGGCTCCCATCATGGAGCCTGCTTCTCCCTCTGCCACCACCGCCCCCCGCCGTGTCTCTCATGAATAAATAAATAAAATCTTTAAAAAAAAAAAAATTTTGTGACATCAAGATAGCAGTACAAGTGGCATCATACCCAAGTTACACATCTTTCCAATTTCACTTGGCCCACTTGCTCCTTGGTTCCCTCTGCCACTTGCTCTCTTGAGTCCTAATGTAACTGACTCCTCTCATGACATTTCTAGCTATCTCTGCTTCCCCAGTGTAGGCTGGTGTCCAGCATTGCCTCTGTTGTTCCCATTATGGCAGAAGTCTCAGCCCAGTACTACCAGACTCAACCCATCTGGAGCAACAGAGACTTGGATGCAGTTCAACTCACCTCTTCAGGACTCAGATGAAGTGCCATGGGCAAGAGATCTGGCTTCTCCAGTGGCTGCTCAGAGGGCCAGGAGGGACAGACAGATAAATGAAGGTATTCATGCCCCCCTAGACAAAGTTTGATCAATGATAAATGGGAGATAGAAGGGAGTCAGTAGATTTTTTTTCCCTTTCTCCTAATGGATCGTTCTTAGGTATAATCAGTCAAAAATGCATAGTGACATTTGGGGTGAATAAAAAACCAGCTAAGTTTCCTTGTGAAGTTATGGACATCATGATATGCATAAGCTTTCATTTGCTTTCTCCCTTCATGCTGGCCTAGCATTGCTGTGAAAGGAACAGCACATATACCATGTCTGTAGCTCTGTCTTCTAGAAAACTTGAACTAAGCCACATGCTGATTCTGTAATCATTTATTCTACAAACATTTACTAATGCTTTCCATGAATTCCAGATAATGTGCTGAAAGCTGTCTCCCTCGCTTGGAAGGTTGCTCATGGTGTAGTAGAGGGAGTCAATTATTTATGTGTTACTTATAAATCTTTGTCGAATCACAATTTTTCTCAATGTTATTGGTACAGTTGATGTTTGGTAGAGATTAATGTGAAATTTGGCCTAGGATTTAAATAACATTTTATCACAGCATTTTCTCATGTCATTTAACATATTTCGAAGCACTGGGTTTGTGGTCATAAAGTTCCACTAAACGAATGTCTAATAATTAATTAACCATTTTCCTAAATTTGAATGTTTGTTTTCTTCTTTCACATCATTCTCTCTCCCATCTCTCTCCCTGACCATGCTCTTCCTTTCTTCACTGTCTTTAGTCCCAGCTCCCCTCCCCTTCCACACTGACCCCTTCTGTCTCCTCCTCCTCCTCCTTCTCTTGACTTACACATTTAATACTAGGATGAACACCTTAGCATGCAAATCTTAGCCATTATGAAAGATAAAGAACCTAAACATGTTATCTCAGTCCCCCTTTTCAGAAATACTATGATGTGTATTAATGAACAAGTAAAGCATGAAAGCAGAGGGCGCCCATGCTCTTTTCCAGGAATTATCATCCCTTTACATTATCCTTAGGAATGTTGATATCTTTAGGAAAGATTTCTAGAAGTGGATAATGTGTCAAAGGATAAGAGTAGAGTGCCTCAAGGCAATGGAGGAGATAGCTAAATTTCTTTATGTTAAGTTTATCCCTAAAGTTAGACACCAAAATTCCCTTGAAATTTGTTATTTTAATTGATGGATATAGTATGTTATGGTTTTCAGATTTTGTTGGTGTGGTTGAACATATTTCTTTAAGAAGTTTAGCAACCTTGTTTTCTTTCCCTTTTTTTTTTTTTTTTAAAGATTTAAAAAAAACTTATTCATAAGAGACAGAGAGAAAGAGGCAGAGGAACAGGCAGAGGGAGAAGCAGGCTTCCTGTGAGGAGATTGATGTGGGACTCAATCCCAGGTCCACAGGATCACGACCTGAGCCAAAGGCAGTTGCTCAACTGCTGAGCCACCCAGGGGCCCTCTCATTTTAAATAATTTTATTTATTTGAGAGAGAGAGTATGAGCAGGGGGAGGGGCAGAGAGGGAAGGAGAAGTAGACTTCCTGGTGAGCTGGATCATGCTGGGCATGATCCCAGGACCCCAGGACCACGACCTGAGCCGAAGGCAGATACTCAATGACTGAGCCACCCGGGTCCACAACCCTGTTTTCTTTTGTGGATTGCATGTTTACATCTATTGGAGTTGTAGGGTTTTTGGTTTTTGATTTTTGGGTTTTTTTTTTTTTTTGTGAGTAGCCTTTACAGATTAGGAATATCCTCTAGTGTCCTGTGGTATTTCTCATAAATATTTTTCTTAATAATGATTTTTTAATTCATGATTTTACTTTACAAACAGGGCAGACATTTTCCAATCTAGTTTTTCCATATTTTTTATTAGTTTGATATTCAACCTTGTCTCATCTGCAAATCAGACGAAAGAAACCATTTTCAAAGTGATTGATTTTTTAAAAAAAATAGCATGAAACAAAAAACATTGAACCCAATAAGACAAAGGTCAGAAGCAGGCCATATGGGCTGACATTTGTCTGCTAATAATTTTAACTTAGTGATTCATCATTCAGAGATGCCTTTCTCTCTTCTCCATGAAGTCACTGTGAGAGGCTCTGTCCTCTTAACCTCAGCATGGTGTTTGTGCCCGTGTGCAGCATCTTTACCACTACTCTCCAAGAGCTCCAGTACCACCATGCAAAAGGGAAGGCCAGACGTGGATGGTTGGATTTACGAAACAGGTAATAATTCCTGGAAAATTGCAAAGCTCCCTCTGTTCTCATACTTCACTTGCTCATTAATACAAACCATAGTATTTCTGGAATTGGGTTGGTGAAATAACATCACTAGGTTCTTAATTTTTCCTGCTGAGAACTGGGGCAAAACTTACGGGAGTAATCATGCAACATGGGACTATACAAAATTCATCATCAACAGAGTCAACCCACAGCATTTCTGTGACCCCAGTCTAAATCCTGGGAGCTTCCCCTGGACATACCAACTTACATCATGTTAGGAGGCATCATTCTAGCTTGGGGTATAATTCCTTCTCAGTTTTGTTTTCCTTCCACACCCTCTCTAGTTTTTAAACAGTTAACCTTGATAGAAATGGTAGAAACCAATTAAGAGTAGTTCTGTCTTTTCTCTGTTGACATGCAATAGTGTGTTGAATCCCTGGTAATTATGGTTTCTGTTGCTCTTGTTACTCTGGTTTCTTTTTCATTTTTTTTTTTTTTAAAGATTTGTTTATTTATTTGAGAGAGAGGGAGTACATGAGCAGGGGATTGGTGGTAGGTAGAGAGAGAGAGAGAGGGAGGGGGGAACAGACTCCCTGCTGAGCACAGAGCCAGAGGTGGGGAGATTGACTTGAGTCTAAACTAAGAGATGGATTGCTTAAACTACCGACCGAGTCACCCAGGAGCCCAAGTTTCTTCTTCATTCTTGTTCCCTCTTTAGACCTGTAAAAACAAAGCCAACTAGTGTGAAATCAGAATGCACTACATGTGGGGGCGACTACAGGGTGGAGCTGTCTGAGGCTTCTGACCACTGTCAGAGCTGAGCACACGCACAGAACTCTACTGGCTTGGCTCCCTCCTGACCTTGCCCAAGGTCATCCTGTCAGTCACCTAGCGTTTTGAGCTGTGGGCCAACATTCTTATTCTTCAGGGGCAATCTGTGAACTCCAAACCCATATTTGTTTATGCAGCAGCGTAGATCTAGTTGTGTCTGATGTCTCCCAACTGATAAGTATTACCTTGCTTCTCAGTTTCTTCTTACAGAAAGAGAAGGAGACAATGAAAGTTGTAAGATCATGCTTCTATCTAGGCATCCCTTTCTTACTTTCTTCCTCCCCAGAGAACACCCTGGAAAGATATCTTCACCTTGCTTTGCACATGGTTTCCTTGGATGTCATCAGATGTCTGAGTAAAGGAGACAGAAGAGTCCAGTTTGGACAAGAATGTCTCCGGTGCTATTTAACTTTCTGGACTATGAATGTTCCTGGAGCACAGCTGCAGGGATGGATAACACATACGTTCAGCTCGAACTGCAAGCTGTTGAGGACAAAGAGCGTAGGAAATTCAATTCCAAGCTCTAGTTGTTCCTGATCAGACTTGACGTGTGTGCCTGGACAATAAGATTTGTGACCTCAGCAGAATAAATGTAAACCTAATCCCAATTAGCATGTATAAATAGTCTTGTTCCAAGTACTCGGTCTCTACTTCAGACCCTCCAAATACAGGAGAGGGATGGGGTGCGGGCTGTGGAGCCTAGTAGATCTGGGTTTGAGTAGATCAGATTTTCTCCCATCTCCTGGCAGGTCCCTGTGGGCCCATTACCTCCCCTTTGCAAAACTTCAATTTCTCTCCTTGTTGTGACTATTATAAAAGCGAGGCATTCACTGAGTTGGGTACAGTTTTATTTTTGTGAGTTTTTGAAATTTTTTAGATTTTAATTCTTTAGATTTTAATGATAAAACTATAATAATTTTATGACTACAAGTAAATATAATACGGTAATACATTCTATCTCTACCCCTGGGCCTTTCATAATAAGAATATTAATAATAAATATTTTTATCATTATCATCAATATCAAGAGCCAAGAAAAGAGATGTAATGCGTCATTACCCATTTCCAAGGACCTAAAAGCAATGGACAGACATGATGAAATCCTTCTGACTCTATGTGATATTTTTCCTTTGTCTTTTCTCAGGACAAAGGCATACAGTGTGTATCCTATCTTGTTTGTATGATAACATGAAATTTATTCTCCTTTTCACCCACATATGCCCCTAAACTAGATTATAAGCCACTCCAGCCCAGAGAGTGCCTAATGTATGGTTATATATGAAGTAGATATGGGAAAGGCACAAGCTAGGTTGAGCTCATTTTCAGAAATCAGAGTGAGTGTTCTTGTTGCTATTTTGAAAAGGAGTTCAGAGATTTCCTAGGGGAGGCAACTCTCTGAAAAATGACTCAAATTGTTTTTAGACTCAGAAATAAAACCTTAGGATTCCATTTAAAATCTTTATTCTTAGTCCTCTCATTCAACACACACACACACACACACACACACACACACACACACACACAATTAAAAACAAAACAAAAAACAAAAAACCAGAAAATCATTTATTCTAATGGGAGGAAGGAGCTATGGATTTTCCCATAGGTAGGGACCTGCATGTGTTAGGGGTTAATCAGAGATCACAGAGCTTTCAGGTTAGTTCTAATTTGATATCAAACCTATAGCCACTTGTAAATAATCAATAACAGAAGTAGTAATTAGTGACAGTAGTAATACTAGTAAGGGAAACCTAACTAGTGATAATATATAATTTCTTAAGGATTTGACATGCTAAATACTATACAAAACACTCATTCTTTATCATACTTAGGCTTTATAAGGAACTTATTATGTAAACAATTTTCATATTATTATTCTCATTTTACGTATGTAAAAAACAAAATTCAGAGATTAAGTAAATACTCAAGGTCATTTTAATTCTCAGAAGAATACTCGTGGAGTACTAGGTACTGCCCTGGGAATTGGGAATATCGCAGTGAACATAGTAGTCAGAAATTTCTGTTTCTTAGAGCTTCTGTTCCAGTAGGAGAGGCTACAGATTAACAAAATAAATAAAATGCATAGCCTGATAGAGGTAATAAGTGTTGAGGAGAGAAATGATGCAGAGACAAGCATTAAGAAGTGTCGGAGGGGGCAGCCTTGGTGGCTCAGCAGTTTAGCGCTGCCTTCAGCCCAGGGCCTGATCCTGGAGACCTGGGATTGAGTCCCACATCAGGCTCCCTGCATGGAGCCTGCTTCTCCCTCTGCCTGTGTCTTTGGCCCTCTCTCTCTCTCTCTCTGTCTTTCATGAATAAATAAATAAAATCTTTATAAAAAAAAAGGAAGTGTCGGAGGGAGATATAAATTTTGGAGGGAGATGGTCAGGGGAAGCCCTAACAAAATGATATTGGAAAAGGGACCTAAAGAAATGGTGGGAACCAACCACACATCTGGAGAAAGGGCACCTCAGGAAGTGGAAAAAATAAATGCACAGACCTTAGATGAGGAACATGTCATGTTGGAGGAATAATTAGGGGAGAGTGTGATGAGAATGAACTCCTGAGGTCGGAGAGGTGATCATGGGCCAGGTCATGCAGTCAGGAAGGTAAGAAGCCTTTCAGGAGTTTTGAGTAGAGGAATGAAATGATCTGACTGACTTCTCTCTCTCTTTTTTTTTTTTTTTTTTTTGCTGGTTAATATATTTTTAAAATTTTGGAATTATTTTAAACTTAGAGAAAGATGGCAAAGATAGTGCACAGTGTTGCCATGTATCATTTACCTCATTTCCACTAATTGTAACATCTCAGCTAATGATGGTACATGTGTCTTAATTAATACATTAACATTGGTACATCACTGCTCCCTGAATTAGAGGCTTTAGCCAGATTTCACCAGTTTGCCCACTAATGTTCTTTTTTTCTGTTCCAGGATCCCAGGTTGCATTTAGTCATCCTGTTTCAGTCTTTCCCCAACTCTCACAATTTCTTAGTCTTGTCTTGTACCTCCTGACTTTGAGACTTTGAAGAGTCCTGGGCATGTATTTTGTAGAATGTCGCTCTACTTGGGGTTGTCCAGTGTTTTCTCAGTTTGACTAGGCTTATGGTTTTGATGAAGAATGCCACAGAGATAAAGTCTCTTTCTCATCACAGTATATCAGAGAATGGGTGACATCCACCAGACTTATCATGATGATGGGAGCATGGATACTTGGTTAAGGTGGCATCTACCTGGTTTCTCCACTTTGAAGTGATGGTTTGTCCCTTTCTCTTCCTTAATCTTTGGAAGTGAGTCATTCAGGCCAGCTCACACTCAGAAGGGGGTGAATGAATTTACAGCTCCCCAATCTTGATTTTAATGGTTTACTAGGTCTCTCTGGGAGAGAGATCAATTTGGAAACCACTGCACAAATCTAGCAAGAGATGCTGGTGGCTTGGCCTAGGGTAACAGCTGTGGAGGTGGTGGGAGATAGTTGGGTTGGGTTCCGGGTATATTTTGTAGGTCAAATTCAATAAGATATAATAGATCATGGGATGTAAAGAGAGGAGTCAAGGAGGGAAGAATAAGGTGCCGTTTGCTGAGATGAGGAAGAAGGCCAGTCCAGAAGGTCATAATGCTAGCAAGTGTAGGGCAGGGAGGGTGTAAACTATTTCTATAGTTTGGGCTCCAAAGCCCAAACTCTTAAATATTGAGCTACTCAGATTCTATATATCACCTGCATCATCTAGGAAACATCTACTGGCAGGAAT
Organism: Canis lupus dingo; assembly: GCF_003254725.2. Classification (NCBI taxonomy): domain Eukaryota; kingdom Metazoa; phylum Chordata; class Mammalia; order Carnivora; family Canidae; genus Canis; species Canis lupus. Next base: position 31,719,120 of record NC_064258.1, on the reverse strand, counting down.
TATAATAAAAGTTCAAAGTATTCTTATTACGAGTTTACTCCTATCCCTTTATAGCTGATCCTTTCTCTAGGTGTCCAGCGGAGGTGTGTTTCTTCTTGCTGAGCAGTTCCATGGCAGCCTGCCGACAGCAATACTCAGAATTGGAAGCACTTGGGGACAGCCATCTCCTGTTACGGTCATCAAGGACTTTTATTGGATTCCTTTATTATCTCCCTGCAAATGTTGGCTTCTTCCCTGCTAATTAAACAGCAACTTTTTAAAAATTATCATTGACAAAATTATCCAATAACATACCCCAAAGCCATCCAAATTGGTCTAGGTTAGGGGAATGCTCTATGATACTCAACACTGGAAAATGATGTTGTTTTAGGAACCTTTGGCCATGTTGGATGAGCCGATTGAATAGGGTAATTGGAAAATGATGCAGAAAGAGATGTTCATTCATACCTCTCACCACCTCCCCCTTTTTTAAGCTTCTTGTTGATTTCAGCAGGAGTTCTGTGGCAGAGAAGAAGTCAGAACTATATGATGGGGGTCCCCTGAGCCTGGCTATGCACACACGTATCTGAGTGTGTGCACACACATATCTTTTTTTTTTTTTTCTATTCCAGGATCCCAGGTTGCATTTAGTGTGCAACTAATGGTGGGTGTGTGCTGGTGATTATGTACCTGCTAAAATAGTTTCTCATTATTTTTAGAATATCATTCAAACTCCTTAGAATGGCAAACAAGCTCCTGCCTCCCTCTCCATTGTCATGTTGTCCTCGTGAGAGAATCCTTCCTGCTGGACACCCTAAGTCTTTTTAGTTCAGTCCATTTGTCCTTTGCATTTGTACCATTTACCTAAAGTCTTCTTCCCCGGACCTTTGCATGGCTTATTAGTTATATTTTCTATATCTTAGTTAAAAAGTTACCTTTCCAAGAGGTGCCTTCTTTTACTGCCAGATCTAAAATGGAAGCACTCTGTTATTCTCTCTTAAAGCAAATACTTCTTGTCAGTTGCTTTCTAGCATAGGACCCTGCTTACTTCAGTTCCGGCACTTCGAATAATTTGAAATTATTACTCCTGTCCTTGAGTATTTTCTAAGTCCCTCTGCTAGAACATAAGCTCTTCACTAGCAAGGGTATTACTTGCTTTTTTTTCAAGGAACAACTGGACTAATGCCTCAATTATTAGTGATCTGCAAATATTTTTTAAGTGAAAGAGTTAAGTATCCTGAGGGTTTCCTGAAGACAGATTGCAAACAGTTCACTCCATCACTTTAAATGGGAACATGTGGGAAAAATGCAGCCTGGGAGAAATAAACTTTAGGAAAACCTTTTGATTTGAGGATTCAAAATGCATATTTTGAACTGTGCTAGAATAAGCAGCTAGAATGGAGTACAGGAGAACATGGATGAGGGGAATCCAGCAGAAGAAGGTCAGAAGCGGGCTTTCGAGCAGAGCTAGTTAAATTCCTACCACCCTGAAGCAGCCCAGTAGCGGGACACCTCAATTCCTAAGAGATTCGTTTCCATGGACTGGCGCTCTGCCACACATCATCCACCCAAAGAATCCCAAGTTGTTTCACCATGCAATTCCCACAGGGGTTGTCAAAATATAGAGAAGGAGGAACAGGAGGGCATTTTGGAAGCCAATTATCTTTAAAAGTTCATTTATTCATTTCCATCCCAGTCTCTTGGGGACAATGGTAGAACTCTCTAATGGGTACTTGTTGCTTAAAGATGGAAACTGGATGGAAATCCGGGCATCTCGAATTAGGTTTCAGAAGAATCTGTTGCATGATGACTGTGTTCATCTTACAAAACAAGAAACTAAAACCGATATAATCTCTCCCACCTGCAGGCTGTGCCGTTTGCTATTAGAGGCTCTGGACAGTGCACTTTTCTAAGTGGCCCTCAGCCTGCCTTCGGTATATCAGATATATATGGGTGCCTGGGTCCCACTCAGGTTTTCTCAAATGCAAAGTGGTTTTAAGATTTGAGCATAAGCCAAAATACAGCATGATTTTTAGCAAGAAAACTTCAAGGAGCAGAAGCAATTAAAAGGGGATCCTATACTAGATCATTTATCAGAAACCATTGCAGCTTTATTTTATCTACATTGGTTTGGCTTTTTTGTTTGTTTCATTCTCTTTAATCTTTCTTTCTTTCTTTCTTTCTTTCTTTCTTTCTTTCTTTCTTTCTTTCTTTCTTTCTTCTTCTTTCTTTCTTTCTTTCTTTCTTTCTTTCTTTCTTTCTTTCTTTCTTTCTTTCTAATTCTGTTTGCCATTCAATCTTTTCTTAAGGAGATGTCTTATTTTCTTTATTTAAAATTTATTTCATAGGGGGCACCTGGGGGGCACAGTTGGCTAAGTGTCCAACTCTTGGTTTGGGCTCAGGTAGTGATCTCAACGTCCTGAGATCGAGCCCCGTGTCAAGCTCTGTACACAGTGAAATATCTGCTTAAGAATCTTTCTCCTCTGCCTCTCTTCCCCAAAATAAATAAATGTCTTAAAAATATTATATGTGACCGACTTCCCCACCCCTTCCCCACGGCAGAGCCTGACACAAGGTGAATGGCCACAAAACTGGTCCTCTCTCTTCCTCTCCACTTTCCTTGGTACAAAGTGTCCCCTCCATTCCACATTCTGTTTTCCTTTCAATACCAAAAAGATTTTTATGGCATCTCATACTAAGGTGTTAAGGACTACCAAAATATAATTATTCTTGCAGAATAAGGTAATAGGAATGGAGAGTGTGGAGGGACTTTTGGGATGCTCCTATGGAGTAAGTATATTTACTTGCAAAACCCTTAAGCCAGTGGAATCTATGATGGTGGAATCAGGAGTCAGAGAAAACCAATGTAACATTCAGTTGAAGTCCTAATGTGCCCGGTCTAGCACATTCTGCCTCCCAAAGATACCCCACTGCCTTCCTCCTTGTGTTTGTTCCCTTCAAGGACATACAGGACTTATTGCGAACGATATGGAAAGAGCTGACAAGCTCGCAGAGAGGGTCTGACGTGACTGAGAAATTGACCTCCCCAGTCTGGGAGCCAATGCAATTCCCCCGTTCTGCTGAAGGCAGGAGGTTAGCTGTGGCCTGCTGCAGACTGTGTCAAGGGTTGGAACACATGGAGAAAATGAAATCTAATCTTCAGCTACAGTTGTTCTTTCTTCAATCTACCATATCTACCAGGGAAATCAGAAATGGCAGCTCAAGTGCCTGACACTGGTGCAACACCTTCTTTTGGCCTCTTTGTAAATTAGACTCTCAGAGAGTTGCAGAGGAATAAGGGGGCCGGGGGGGGCGGCGGGAGAAGTTAAAAATAGAAGAGGAGAAAAGTCAAGGGGTGGTCTGGGACAAGGCACCAGATCGAATCTGAGCTTCCATCCCCTGCCCCAACCTTGACTTCCTGTATAGTTCGGATATATGAACAATATTGTATCAACTGCTGAACTGGACTTGGAGTCTCCTTCAGAGGAGACCTGAATTTTTACAGCCTCCCTCCTCCCTTCTGAAATGAGGGAATTAACACAATTAGAGATGTGACTGTGCATGTATTATCAGATCCCCTTCTCTTAGCAGGGGGTTAGGGGCAGGAGGGGTTGTTGAGTTTGTTAACATGTGCAGGTTTTGAAATAAGCTGTGCTTTCAAGTGATACTTTCAGTTCTCAATTTGCTGTCTCTGTGTGGGTAGAAGAGAAGGGCAGCACTGGGGCACGTTAATTTCTGTCACAGAAAGTGGACAGAGAATTGGACCACCACCCTTAGCTGAGGCTGGGACAAGGAACCAGCAGGAGGGAGCCCTGTGTTTGGCTGCACGTGGTCTGGGTTTAAACCCCCGTGGTCCCCAAGAGAGAGACCCATTGCTCTCAAAGGAAGACCTCCCATTCCAACTTGGAGGGATATCCCTGTTACCCTTGAGTCTGGAAGGTGATTATATTAATCAGGATTCTGCAGAGAAACGGAAGCAATTGGACATAAATAAATAAGTAAATAAATGAATAAATAACTGTATATTTGAATAAATACACATATAATTTATATATAAAATCATATATAAGATAATATAAATTACACACACATATACACACACACATATATATGGTGATTTATTATGAGGAATGGGCTCACACAATTACGGAAGCTGAGAAGTCCCACGGTCTGCTGTCTACAAGCAGGATACCCAGGAGAACGGATGGTGTAAATCCAATCCAGTCCATGTCCTAAAGCCTGAGAACCAGGGAATCCAATGCTGTAAATCCCAGTGTAAGGGCAGGAGAGACCTGATGTCCCAGCTCCAGCAGGCAGGTAAGATTTTTGTTCTATTCAGGCCCTCAACTGGGTGATGCCCATCCCCCTCAACCCTCCTCCGCCCAGTACCCTCAAACTTCCCCAGGAGGACAGCCTGCTTCACTGAGTATGCCTATTCAAATACTAATCTCACCCAGAAACACCCTCACAGGCAAACCCTGAAATAGTGTTTAACCTGGGAACCCTGTAGTGCTGTCAAGTTGACACACGAAATTAACCATCACAGTGACTGTGATGCCTGGGCAGGCAGGTACATGTGCCTGTCTTTGGTTACCCGTTTTCTCCTCTGAGGATGGGGATCCTAAGTCCGGACTGTGATGGAGTGGGGCAAGTGAGGCATTCATAGGGGCTGCCAAAAAAATCCAGTCACTGAGACAAATACCGTTTTAATGCAATGGTTTTAAAAAACAAAGTTAATGCAAAAAAGAAATCCACAGTGAACCAATTATCAAAATCTTCAATAACGACAGGCTCCGTGTTACTGTTTTTTCTTTTGCCTCCAGCCTCACTGTTGCACAGCTCAGCAATGACCTTGACAGCAACAGTTCTGAGGACAGAGTCCCTTCTCCCCCAGTGTCTCTTCCTCACTAAGGAAGGAGAGGACTTAATAAAGTAGCAGCTGGGTCAAGGCTGGAGGCAAGAGCTTATGCCCCAAAAGATCGATTGCACTAGCAAAGCCTGTTGTTGACGCAATCTCTTAATTAATTGAGCATTCCCTACTCTAACTCACACCTGTGCGTGGTTCCTTGCTGGATGTAAAAGGACTGGCCGATCCACAAGGTTCTGATTCTACCAGGTGTAGGGTCATCATTTGAGGAGCTGTGTTGGGTGGCAATGCCACCTTCTCCATCAGGCTTCAAGAGAGGCCTTGAATAAGATCCTCTGTGTACTGTGGGTCTTTCCTATTCAGATAATCCTCTGGGACAGGAGTTTTGGGGTCTGATGAAGTCCTTTCATGGTGTCTGATAGAAACTTCCTTCTCATTGACACCTTAGGTGGGGCTCTGGTCCTTAATACCCAATAGCACTTGTGTTAGTAGCCCTTCCTTCTGGTACAGTATCTGAAACCCTCTCAAGTGAAAGGATAAATGATTAATAATCTGTAAGCACCCCTGAGCAACAGCATTAGCTTAAAGCTCTGACCTTTGCTAATAGGAATAGTGAAACTTCAGGTATCAGGCAAAGAGGAAGGAAGGCAAATAATTATACTTTCCACTGGTATGAAAATAGCCATTCTGTTTAGTTGATTTTTCTTTTCTTTTCTTTCTTTCTTTTTTTTTTTTAAAGCAGGTTATGGTGTCATTTGGGAGTTTGTTGACTTTCCTCAATGCTCTAAATCAAGAAATATCTTTGGCAGGGACTATATAGTAGATTTTCTGAAATGTTGTTAAGAACAATAAAGGAGTAGAAAGCACTTTGCAAATTATGAATTATTTCCCAAGTTCATCTCAGTCTTTGAAATAACTCTGTGAGGTTGGAAATGTCATTTCTATTCCATGGACAAGAAAGCTGATGTTCAGAAAGGATAAGTTATTTGCCCAAGGTCATACAGTTAACATCCAAGTGGTAGTAGAATCGAGACCCAAACTGAGGTCAGCCAACTTCACATTTCTGGTTCTTGTAAAAACTCTGGCTTCTTTAAAATCACTCTGATATATTCTGAGTTCGCTTATCCCACAATGCCCCAGCTCAATCCAGAAAGCTATTAGACATGACTCCTTCTCTAAATTGTGGTCCATTGAGACGGGAATGGTGAAAGAATACCTTGCATCAAATGAAGTTTGCTCCTGGGAGCCTTCAGCTTTCTTGAGCATATTGGAAATATTTGCATAGATTTCTTTTTTCTCGCAGTCCTGGAGAGTAGTATTTCTGCAGGGAAGATGGCATGTCAGACTCCGGAGAATGAGTCTGACAAGAATCTGCCCCTGGAGGTACTTTTCTGTATTCAACTTCCAAGTGTGGTGAGGCTGACCCTTGGGACCCTTATAAATTCCCACAAAGCTGGAATCATACTACTTTCCTGCCTGGACAGCAGCAGATGCATTGTATGTACTCAGCAAAAGACAGAGCTAAAAGAAACAGTCTTAGGGACTCTGGTTAGTGTATAAATTAGCAATCATATTTTGGGAGATGTGACTTGCCCTGCAGCATTTGTCTGACTATATGCCTTGAGAAGTTGGGTCATCCTGGGACTACACTACAGTAGTTAGTGAGTCCAGCTCATGGTTGACCAAATATACTTTCTCCAAGACCTTATTTGCCAGGCTTGGTTTTCTTGTGATCTAAAGGGAACACATCTTTTATTATCTCCCCTTTGAGGAAATTATATGCTAAACCCAGGATCAGGCACCAGATCAAGGATTCTTCGTCCTCACCAGATTCTGATATTTGCCAGAGTCGTAGAACTGGGATCAAATTATGAGTTTCTGAAAAGTAAAATCAGAATTCAAAGAGAAGACCATTGAAATAAACAGAGTGCCTAGAAATGAACAGGCTGGTGGTGGTGCGTGGGGGGGGGGGGCAGGGAAACTAATCTCATCCTGGCTTCATTGATGATGTCTGTCCACAAATGAAAGAAAAGCCTGTGGCTTCCTGGCACCTTAAACAAGCATATTTTCCTCTGAAGCATGAGCTTGGAGAGCAGGAAAATTAAGATCAGAGAAAAAAAAAACGCAAAAAAACGCAAACAACGAGGCATGGAGGGTTTGAATCCTTCTGCTCTACAGTAGGTGGAGACACTGTACCTCTAACATACTTGATAATTTCTTCATTTTTTTGTTATTATCTTTTGCATTTCTCCCTCGTAACATAGTCCGTTTCTGTAGTTATGGATTTTGCCATCATTCTCAGCATGTATATGGGGTTAGTTATTGATGAATTATTTTTTTATACGTTTCAAAAGAAAAAGCCTATTTGAAAAGGCACAGGGACATTCTTAGATCTACATTTCAGAATAATTAATAATAATAGACGACTGTGCTTCTGCTACCTTTCCCCCATATTTAGTAGTTGTGCTAAGTTCTACTTAAATCCTAACAACACAGGAACAACTTGGGATGTTTTCTCTATTCATCATTTAAGGAAATGGAGAGTCTTCTCTTTCTATTATCCACAAGAAAAGAATATGAGGGCAGCCCGGGTGGCTCAGCGGTTTAGCGCCACCTTCAGCCCAGGGCCTGATCCTGGAGACTCGGGATCTAGTCCCACGTGGGGCTCCCTGCATGGAGTCTACTTCTACCTCTGCCTGTGTCTCTGCCTCTCTCTCTCTGTGTCTCTCATGAATAAATAAGTAAAATATTAAAAAAATATATGAATTGTCCACTCTCAGCTGCTGACTTGAATTACATTTTGAGTGTCTGTGTCCAGGTGTGCATGTGGGTGTAGGGTCCCAGGACAGGTCACCCAGAATATGCCGCAATGACAGAGCGATTATTATTATTATTATTTTAGAGCGATTATTTTAAATTGAAACTACTTGGAAAACAGCTGGGGCAAGGACACTCAGACCCTCCTGTGTCCCCCTGGGAGCAGAAAACAAATCCCCCTTATGAAAAATATCTGCCTCTGCACTGGGAAGTAAAAAGCAAAAAGTAAAAAGATATTCTTATCACTTGGACTTTAAAGCCAAGAAAGCTGTCGAAACAAACCTTATTTTTTTTCTCATCTACCTCAGCCTAAATTCTTTTTTTTTTTCTTTAAAGATTTTATTTACTTATTCATGAGAGACACAAGGAGAGAGGCAGAGACATAGGCAGAGGGAGAAGCAAGCTCTCTGCGGGGAGCCTGGTGCAGAACTCGATCCCAGGACCCTGGGATCATGACCTGAGCCAAAGGCAGATGCTCACCCTGAGCCACCCAGGTGAGTCTATTTCAGCCTAAATTCTATTTATAATTCTTTCCTAATTAAAGTTCCCAAACAAGTGTATTCTTTCTCCTGTCAATTCCTCACAAATTTATTGTCTCTTTGTCTAAAATGTATAAAAAACTGCCCACCAAGTCGTTTCTCTGGTTATCCATTTTAATATTGGACCTCTGTGTGCATAAAATAAAACTTCGGGTTTTGTTTTTTTTTTTTTTTTTTCTGCTGTTAACCTGACTCATGCCAGTGATATTCCTAAATCAGCTACAAGAACCCTTCACCGAGGAGTGGGGGAAAGGGGAATGTCTCCTACTCCTAACTTGGCATGTACACACACTACATTATGAGCAGTCATCTTGACCTAGTTCTAGAACACAATTTGCTTCCCATATCTTGCTCTTTCCTGTTCTTACCTATGTTTCAGATGTGTCTAGACCTTCAAACTTGACTCTACACATTTTCTGCTAAGAATAAAAGGGAGTGCTCTGACTGAGCTTTAGAATCTTCTCCATCTTCCTTCCAGCTGCCTTGATGAGCAACCCTGCCAGGTTAATTTACTTTGAGATTTTTCTGTCCCCATCAACTAATGGGTGACATTTTTTCAAGACTTGAGAAAGTGGAAGGTAAGAAAAATAAGTAAATTGACATTAACACTCAACACATACTCTTTGTCAAACACTTGCTTACAACATTTGTCATAGCTTTTGTCTTTTGTCTTAAATGCATATTCTATTACTTAAAAAAAATAAAATAAAATGTTATCTTTGCCTGCCCAAGGAAAGACTTTCTCTGTTGGTATTAAGAGTAAAAGAATGAAAGGAATCTCTTAGGTTGACTGAAGATCTATATCCCGTCTTTGGATCTTTGTTAATGCTTATTTCCTCCAGACAGAAAGGTGTTGCTTGGTTAAGATACAATTTTACTCTGAAGAATTTTCCTGGAAACCTGATTCCAAAAATAGATTCCTTCCATTTAATAAACTTGATCAGATTTTAGTCTCAGGAACAAAACTAGATGAATCTCTCTCTCTCAGTCTCTCTTTCTGTCTCCAATCTTTTTTCCTCCTTTCTCCACTTCTTAGGTATTCTTTCTCATCACCAATTGTTTCTCTGATCTATTGTCTTCCTCCTTTTAATCTGCTAACCAGTGTCTTCAATCCACCTGCCTGACAGAGGGAACTCCTGAAACCATTCTAGACATAACTGACACACATCAGTCACATGGATTTTAGGACACTCTTTGACCAGCCAGATGACCAGCTCATTTCCCTCCTCATGGGGAGTCCAAAGGCATGGAATACATCAGTGAAAGGAATGTGGGCCACCATGATTGATTCTCCCCCCTAGACTCTTTTGTTGTAATTAATGCCATCACTATCACACTCTCTAGTCATGTCTGGAGCTCTTAGACTTCCTGCCATTACCTCTGACAAGATGGCAGGCATCAAGACTGAGCCACAGGGACAATGCAATTAACACCCAAATAATATCAGTTTCTGCAACATCCAGAGTTACTGATAAGGTTATTTGGGACTGCTAAATTGGAAAGATAGAAATAATAGCTTTAAATATGGTTTCCTTAAGATTTAAATAAAAATGTAGCATGAAAATTCTCAAAAGAGTCTTCTCTTTTAGCAGATGCAACCAGTGATTTGCTAGAGTTGGTCCATATAAGCTAGGAAGAGCTGGTTGTTACATTTCCAGGAGTTTTGAGAACAGGTTGCAAAATGTAGACATTGTTAAAAATTAAATTACTATAGAAAGTTAACTCAAAATGGGTTCCATGGAAACAGTGGTAATGAAAACTCAAGCTCATTACTTCCTAATTATTTTACTATATTTTACTATTATCTATGCTTTTCAGGCTATTTAAATCTATTATGTATGGTAGAAATACTATAAACTGTAGTTCTATGGTGCATCTCTTCCCAACTTTGTGTTTAATAGAGTTCTGTTGGTAGCTTGAAATTGGTCTTTTTGTGGTCTATTTACCACAAAAATGGCCAAATGTTACAAATCAGGGCTTCCCCCGCCTCCCCCCGAGAGTTGATTGTTAGACATTTAGGAGCACACCACTATATATATTATTCCGATTTTACAGAGGAGGAAGTGGAGGCTCACAAGGTGCAATATCTTGCAGAGGGTTCGAGGTTCTGCCAAACGGGTCACAGAACACTAAAGCAGGGTGAACATTTGGTTTAGTTTGTTAACTGTTAAGCATTACTCAGGAATAAGAATCCCTTTAGTTACTTCCTAAACTCTCCTTTCTCCTCATCTATACCTCTTAAAATGCCGTCTCTATTTTCTCCTACCTTCCTTCCAGTTCATTCTGCAGCCAATGCGGTGTGTTTTGGGATCTTCAGCTTACAAATTCCACACTCTGCCAGAAACACCACAATATCTCAAGTTACATCACACCTAGAAATTCACAAATTAACTTCCACTCAAGTGTGTGATCCCAGATGGAAAAGCCTCAGAACATGATGAAAAACCTGGGTATATTGGAGCTTATATGGGTATAGAATGGGGGGGGGGGGGAAAGGTGAAAAAGGGAAATAGAGCAGAACAGGAAGTGTGTTTGTTAAACCTGGGAACCTGCAAGTGCATGTGTGTTGAGGTGGTGTTTATAATGACAAATTTTACCCCTTTATTCCTGTTCAGAGTGGGTCCTGGCTTTGATATTTTTATGTAGTAACAATAACATCTACATATATTTTTCCAAAAGACATTTAGGGAGCTTGCTGAGATTCCTACAGAAGATTCACCAATAATTCCCAAATTATATCATTATTGTCATCAATTTTCAAAACTATGGTCATAATCACCATTATCCTCTCTTCCATTTGTAGTGTACCTTATATTTTTTTAAAAAAGCTTTCACAGGGATTAAAGAGGGGAGAAAATGAGTGGGAAATATCAGAGAGAGTGAGAGAACATGAGAGACTCCTAACTCTGGGAAACGAACAAGGGGTAGTGGAAGGGGAGTTAGGCAGGGGGACGGGGTGACTGGGTGACGGGCACTGAGGGTGGTACTTGATGGGATGAGCACTGGGTGTTATGCTATATGTTGGCAAATTGAACTGCAATAAAATATATACAAAAAAGCCCCAAAACAAAACAAACAAACAAACAAAAAAAACAGTGTTTCTGGACTCCAGTGGTGGCACATTCAAGCACAAAGCTTACTGTAAATAAAGCATAGGGCAGTCATTAAAAAAATAAAAAGCTTTCACATAACTTTACAGGAATTATATAATGGCTTTTAAAATCTTGTTTTGTTATTGGATACACTAGGGCATTGGATAATTTATCCAGGTAGCTAGATTGATGTGAAACTTGGTTGGTTTTAAATGTAAGCTCCAATGAGAAGTGAACAGTTGTTCTATGTGAGGTGATACTAGATGCTTTTACATACTCCATCTTCTCTGGGTCCCTCAAGATAAGTATTATTGCTCATATTTTATAAATGAGGAAATGGGGCATCAATAATTAGACAATTTGTCCAAAATCTTATAGTCTGTGAACGTTAGAGCCAGTGGTAGAACTCAGTGCTGTGGGATCTCAGAACAGGTGCTCTGTACCGTCTTCTTCAAACTACTAGGTGCAAATCTAGATGACACATCCTCTTCTAAAGTTACATCCATTAGTGGGAAAATGCACAAAAACATAGCCTGCCTTGAAGGGTGTTTAATATGTATCTGTCATTCTGGTGAAGTGCTTTCAGAAATTTGTTCCCGGGGATCCCTGGGTGGCGCAGTGGTTTAGTGCCTGCCTTTGGCCCAGGGCGCGATCCTGGAGACCCAGGATCGAATCCCACGTCGGGCTCCCGGTGCATGGAGCCTGCTTCTCCCTCTGCCTATGTCTCTGTCTCTGTCTCTGTCTCTCTCTCTCTCTCTCTGTGTGACTATCATAAATAAATAAAAATTAAAAAAAAAAAAAGAAATTTGTTCCCTAGTGAAGGATTTGGGAATTTAGCACCATAAAAGAAGGCAGCAGTGAGAATATTGAATGACCTCTGTTCTTTGTCCTCAAGCTCTGACATTTACTCACCAATAGGAAATGGTAAAGCAATCTAAAAATATAAAGTCTCAAAACTTCCTTCAATTGGGTGAAGTTTAAAAAACATCAGTGTGTTTCTGCATGACATTTTGTTTCCTTTTCTACTCCATAGATCCTTGTATCCTGAGAGAACTCTTTAGGGATGTTTCTTTGGAAATATAAGCCAATACTTGGAGGGTGTGAATTATAAAATTCTTTGCTGTGCTTCCACATGCATCTGTGGGCAACTGTGCTGACTTTGGTGTCTCCAGGACCTCAGTTTGGGCAGACCTGGCTCTGGTATCTGTGGATCACAGTGTTCCACAGGCTACCCTCAGCCTGTCTCTTCAGTGGAACAGAGGGCTGAGGGTATGGAAGCACAGACTCTTGAGTGATGTGCAAAATTGGTACATTATCACTTCTACTAGCCAAAGCAAGTGGTAAGGCCGGGTCAGATTCCAAGGATGGGGAAATAGAGTCCATCCATTCATGGAAGTTTTTGTACTGTCACTCTAGAAGGAGCATCGGGATAGGAAGAGAGATCATTTCAGGCATTTAAAAAAATAATCTGTTATAATCACTGATCTCTTCAAGTGGCATTTACTTTGCATCAGAAAGTGTTCTACGTATTTTAGACGTATGGTTCATTCGATATTCAAGACAACCCAAATGTAGTTACTATCATCATCCATATTTTGTAAATGAGAAAAGTAAAACAGAGAACATCAGTGACGTGCCCAAAGTCACACAGCTAGGATATGATTAAAATAACATTCACACCCGGGCAGTCTGGTTCCAGAGGTATTAATGTAACTCTTACACTATTCTGTTAAGAACATTTCTTTTTATGGGGATGACATTGTGACAGCTAATCATGGAGGGCATATTTTCATATAGGAACAGAAGCATCAAATACTTATCAACGTATTACTTTTTGGCTAATACTGGCTGTCTGGACCACAGAGCATGACCTTTTAAATGATTTTGTCACAGAAATGACATTCAAGTGAATTCAGCTTGTATCATTAAAGTGACAAGGAGATTTTATTACATGCTTGAAGAGGGTAACATAGAAGAGTGGTATAATCTAGGAGTTTGAAAATAGAGTTGAGTCTTGCTTTCTTAGTTTTCCTTCCTCGTTTTTCAGGAAAAGGAGTTGAACTGAATAATCCCTGGATCCTCAACAATCCTGAACATAAGTCCCATTAGCATCATAGTTGCATGTTGATCTGGATCTATTTAAGAGTTATCTACAGTGAGGATTACAAATGTCCTACTAATTGATGGCATTTCTAGGTTTTGACTTTTTGTATGTTCTTGACATATGTCTTCAGCCACTGCCTTTTTTAGTACCTTGGTAAGACATGTCCTGCTACTAACTAGAAATTTACCATTTTCTTACAAAATGCAGTGTTTGGGAAACAATGCATTCACAGGGCTTGTTAATGAATATTTAGATAGGCATTTCGATGATTGCTTTAGTAAAATAATAAGGATGATGATGATGATAATGATGATGGTGGTGGTGGTGGTGGTGGTGGTGGTGGAATCTGTGAAATGAAGAAGGTGCAAAGGAAAAGAAGAGAAAGAGGAAAGGGTAAGGTAGAAAATGAGAAAAAATAGAAATGGTTCAAAATTACATCTGTCTGGCTATATAAAAGCTTGGTGAAGCTGACTTCTAGAAACTTTCATTGGCACGGGGGCTGTTAGACAAGTGTTAGTGTCCTCTGGGGAAATGCAGAAAGATATTCGTCTTTTAGAAGCGATTTCTCGGGGGTGCCTGGGTGGCTCAGTTGGTTAGGCAGCTGGCTTTTGATTTTGGCTCAGGTCATGATGTCAGGGTCCTGGGAATGAGCACTGTGTTGGGCTCTGCGCTCAGTGGGGGGGGTCTAAGGATTCTCTCCCACTGCCCCTCCCCTTACTTTCACACTCTCTTCCTCTCTCTCTCTCTAAAACAAATAAATCTTAAAAAAATAATTTACAGAAGTGGCTTCTCTGATTGCTCCAACCGAGGTATCTCAAGGGAGCTACCAGGGCCTAGACAGCTCTTAATGATGCTTCCATTACCCTGCCACTTGGAAGAAAGAGACTTAGCATCTTCATCCTTTTATTGGGACTTGTTTTAGAAGAAAAGTGGAGAAATAATCTTTTACATAAACAAGTACAGGCAGGACCACAGGATGAAATATTAGAAAGAGCAGTGGAGAAATAGAGAGTAAAGGGAAATCCCTTGTACAGACTCTTGCCATTTGATCTCTGAGCCTTCTTTTTCTCATCTTTGTAAGGGAGAGGGAGAGGGTGGAAGGATATTGCCCTGGATGAAAAGTAAAATAATTTTCGAAGTAGTTTCTGACTTCGTTAAATCAATGACAAAATCCTTTTTTCTTTTTAAAGATTTTATTATTTATTAGAGAAAGAGCACACGAATGAGGGGAGAGACAGAGAAGCAGACTTTCACCTGAGCAGGGAGCCCTACATGGGGCTCTGTCCCAGGACACTGAGATCATGACCTGAGCTGAAGGCAAAAGCTTAACTGACTGAACCACCCAGGTGCTTTAATCAATGACAAAATTCTGATCTTGGCATCATGGCTTTCTGAATTAACAGAAAACATCTAACATAAATATTTAGAAATGCGTATTTTAACCAGCATGTTTATAATGATCAGTTTACAAATTGCTGAAAATGTAACCATTAACCCTTGCCAGCCTGCAGGAGCTAGCATCAGCACACATTAACACAATCCCAGGGTGTGAGAAATAATTTATAGCTAGACAAATAAGAGATGTCAAACCGAACCAAAGATATACAAACAGATAGAAGACATAGTGGCTAGGTGCTAGGGTTTTAATGTCCATACAGGATAAGAGATGTGACCAAAGGCCCATGTGAGGTGAGAGCAGACACCAACACAAAGCTGAGAACCCTTTCGAGCTGCCCAGTTTGTCAGATAAGTGAGAAAACATCATAAGTCCCAGGAAATGACATAGAAGCCTATCTCCTCTATGTTTGGAGTAGGGGAAAAAATGCCTAAATTAAGAACTGATATTCAGATACCACACTATGCCTAAGTATGGAATACTAATTCATTCTCCATGTATAGAAATGAATTTTAAACTGACATATTAAAAATGTAAATACTCATCCTGGACAAGTGAATTCTCAGAGGTGCCCAATAGCAGTGAAACAACATTGCTTTTTTTTTGTTTTTTTTTTAAATATTTTATTTATTCATTTGACACAGAGAAAGAGCACAAGCAGGGAAGGCACAGAGGGAGAGGGAGCAGACTTCTCACAAAGCAGGGAGCCTGATGTGGGGCTTAATCCCAGGACTCTGGGATCATGACCCAAGCTGAAGGCAGCTGCTTAACCGACTGAGCCACCCATGTACCCCACAAAATTGCTCTCTAGGGATTCTATAATATAAGAGGAAAAGGATTCACTCAGGAAAGAAAATAGTCAGGCTGAAGATAAACACTCATTCAAAACTTACAGACCACAGGAGGAAATGAACCAGAATGAAGGGAATTTGTAGATACAATGAATTGCAGGATTAGTATTCTAAGCACTTGAGTGAGGAAAATAATCTGAAAGGTAAAAATGTAAAAGTAATCAAAAAGTTAAAATAGATAAAAATTCAAGTATGGTCATTAACAATGAAGGAAAGTCAGTAAGATGTTAAAAGTGAAAATGGTAACCGAAATTGAAATCTCAAGGGAGGCTTCCACTTCTGGGAACATGGAGTAGATATACTTTCCCTATTCTTCTCAATATAGCTACGAACCATAGAATGAAAATAAATACATGTCATATAAAATATAATACTGTATTATATCTCATTATAATATATGCCATAAAAATATATTAAGGTAACTCAGAAAGATGGAAAGTAGGCAGATGGGTTAGAATCCTTGGGCCCGGGATCCCTGGGTGGCGCAGCGGTTTGGCGCCTGCCTTTGGCCCAGGGCCCGATCCTGGAGACCCGGGATCGAATCCCACGTCGGGCCCCGGTGCATGGAGCCTGCTTCTCCCTCTGCCTATGTCTCTGCCTCTCTCTCTCTCTCTGTGACTATCATAAATAAATAAAAATTTAAAAAAAAAAAAAAAAAAAAAAGAATCCTTGGGCCCAAGAAATGACATGTTGATGAATTTCCTAGAGTCTCCTCACTTTTTGCCTTCTGTATCTTAGACTTGGGGCCGAAGGAATTAGAAACCTTGAAATGTCAATGACTGTAGACAAAAAAAGTTTCAACAAAAGCCTCCTGTCTGTAGTCAAAGGACCAAGAAAAGGGCCGGCTACAAGATAGAAAACTTTTAGACAGTAAAACTCTACCTCAGTCAAACACCACAAACCCCCACCCACCTGCAAACCACCACCAGGAACCCTAATCATTCATCAGGGTGGTGTCAGAGAAGATTGAGTTGAGACTTTCATCCTCACTGGGTGATAATGAGTCCTCCATTTCCCTATGATATCAGGAGAGACCATAAGAGGAATCTGGATTTGCCCTACTTCCAGCAATAATGAGATGTCCCTCCCCATCCCAGCTAGTAGTCTGTCACAGGATACCTAGTGGAGAATCAAGCCTCTTATCACTATCTAGTGGAAGCAGGGCCACCTTTCTCCTCCTCACAGATGGAAGCCATCTGGAGATCCAGAACTCTTATCAAACAGTAATGAGTCCCCAGCTCAGACATCATTGAGAACTGAGTGGGGAACCAAGACTTCTACAAGTAGTTTGCCACTTTCCTTGTTTGAATTATGTCAAAGGAAGCCAGATAAAATCGATGGTTTAAATGAGATCCAGAGTGTTATAACAATACTCTAAGTTTCCAGGTTTCAATTAAAAAAAAAACCAAACTTGTCATGGCAAGAACTAGAAAAATTTCAAGTTACATGAAAACATCACCACCACTATCATCACAACCAAATGATGCCAAGATAATGTTCAAATTCTCTGACAAAACTTTTAAAGTTCACTAGCATAAAAAATGCATCAGTGGTCAGTTATGGATGGATATATTTGAAATAAGTGAAAAATAGTATCAGCAAAGAAATAGAACACATGCATACATACATACGTACACACACACAACACATGGAATATTTAGAATGGAAAAATATAATAATTGAAAAAAAACAAAAAGCAAAACCTTCAACGGATGTGCTCAACAGCAGACTGCAGGTGACAGTGTAAAAAACCAAGGAACTATAAAATGCAAAAATCAAAATCATCTCATCTAAACAACAAACAGAAAACAGACTGAAAAAAATAAACCAGCTTCAGATAGTTAGGAGAGTATAACAAGAGATATAACATTTATTTCATCAGAATGTTGGAGTTGAAAAAAGTGCTCAGAGAAATAATGCCTAAAGATGCAAATTTGGCAAAATGCATAAACCTGCAGATTGAAAAAACTGGGCAAATCTTGAAAAAGGCATTGCCTAATTTCTTCTCTAAAGAAATCCCCAGCAAGACACAGGATAGACAAACTTCAGGAAAACAAAGTAATAAAATGAAGTATTTAGGAAGGTCAGGACACAGAAAGAACAATGGGAGGAATAAATATACATACCTTTCCCTTGTCCTCTATGATTTTCTCAATTATGATTGGTAGTTGAAGTGAATGCCCCCTGATATGGGTTGAAAACGTATGTGGAGGAAATATTTAAGACAAGTATTATTATAAATGGGGAGAATTAAGGGCCATAATTAGAATAAGCTCTCTGCATTTCATTCAAAATGGTAAAATGATGGCACTAGTGAGCTGTATTAGGTGATGCGTATATAACGTGACACCTAGAGCAACCAGTAGAAAGCTACTACAGAAAGAGATTCTCTCAAACGCTATTTTGGACTACAATATATACTTTCACCATCATGCTATTTCAGGAACTATTTAAAGGACATTTGTGTTAAGAGCTGTCTTTTTTTTCCTTTGAAGTGTTCCTTTTTTTAATACCCTCTGCTTTGTAAATGAAGTATTTGATTTTTGAGAAGATTAATAACTGTTTTCGTGTGCTTTTTTTTAAGATCTACTTTCTTAGAAACTTGCAAATATACAACACAGTCTTTCTTTTTAAAGATTTATTTATTTATTTATTTATTTATTTATTTATATTTTTATTTATGATAGACACACATACACACACACACACACACACACACACAGAGAGAGAGAGAGGCAGAGACACAGGAGGAGGGAGAAGCAGGCTCCATACCAGGAGCCCAACGTAGGACTCGATCCTGGGATCCTGGGATCACAACCTGAGCCAAAGTCTTAAAATTTTTTTTCTAATATTGGCATTCTATTTTCCTCAAGTTTTTAAAATTTGTGTTAATTTTTTTAATGTGTTAGAATTAGTATCTGATGATCCTTGATTGTCTATTAGTATTTAGGAATGAGGCCCTAAAAATTATATTTGAAGTAGTATGTTCGCTGGCAGAGTTTATCAAAACTGTTAATAAGGAAGAATAAAAAGGTACAAATACAAGTTTCAGAAATGAAAAGGAACATAAGAAAAGGTAGATTATGATTTTTTTTTAAGCATTATTTGAGGGGAGGTGGGTGGGGAAACTGGGTAATGGGCATTAAGGAAGGCACTTGATGTTATATGCAACTGATGAATCACTAAATTCTACCACAAAAACTAATAATATACTCTGTGTTAACTAAATTGAGTTTAAATAAAAATTTTAAAAAAGCATTATTGTTTCCAATGATTCTTCTCTTCCAATGATTATGTATCTTCCCAATTACATTTAACTTGCCTGTTTACTTGTGTTCATCTGCCTCTGCCTTAGTGGCTTTGAGCATGATCATTTGACACATTTTGGCAAATGGGATGTGACATTTGTCACATCTGAGCTGAAGATTTAATTGTATTTGTGTGAGTTTACTATGTCTCTTTTACTGGTACTCTCTACCAAGAGAAAAGCCTTTTCGGGTTATAGGTTCTCCTTCATTCTGAGTCCTGGGGTGAAAAGATTGATGGGGCCCAGTCAAACCCAGCCTAGCTCAGTAATGACCAGCAGAGCTGAGGTCAACCAAGCCCTAATTATAAGGTGAATGAGCAAGAAATAAGTGCCTTTTTATGTAAGTTACTGATATTAGGGTTATTTGTTATAATAAGAAAAGCTGACTGGTAAACCAATAATTTAATCTTAGGGTGTTTTTCTTCTCATTTTACACACTGACCTTGAACAATATTATCCGTACTCTTACCACTAAAACATTAAGGACACTAAATGTCTATCTCAACCTTTTGTGTTTCTTCTGATTTTCAGATCCACGCTCTCATCTGCCAACTTTGGCTCAAAGGTCATTCTATCTAAGGGAACTTTCCTAAATCCTTCCTCTCTGCACTTATTCAGCCAAAGTTATGTGTTCCCATTCTGCTTCAGCATCGCTTTTTCCATGCCCTTATTTAAAATATTTACCTCATTGCTATGCAATCGTTAATTTCTGTATCCTTTTTACCACTAGACCAGATCTCCTTGAGAGTAAGGACTTATCGTTTCTAGCCTGTGATACAACATGGGCTACATAGCCATGTTCTTTAAATATTTGCTGAAATGATGTGATGGTAAAACTAATATTGGATTTAAACATAAATATTATCATAGTTTTAGAAAAATCTACATTTCCACACACTGGAAATCTCTATAAAACAACACGTATGGCTAAAAATAAGGGAAATAGTTATAATTTTAAGGTATAATGGTTTTCTACTCAGACAAGCAGATTATTTTCAATTATAGGAGGTACGGCCCCAAATACTCAACACAAATCTATGAAATTCTATTGATTTTATATTTATTGTTTTAAAATCTACTTATTGTTTTAAAATCACCAATTTTATATTAACTCTACAGAGTCTGTCCTGTGGGTTTTTTTTTTTTTTTTAAGATTTTATTTATTTATTTGAGAGAGAGAGACGTGAGGGGCGGGGCATAAGACAGAAGGAGAAGCAGACTCCCGCCTTGCAGGGAGCCCCATGCAGGCTCCATCCTGGGACCTTGGGTGATGACCTGAGCTGAAGGCAGCTGCTCTACTGATGGAGCCCCCCAGGTACCTCTACAGAATCTGTTTTGAGGAAGGGATGGAAAGAGGAAGGAAACCTTTTATTGATAATCTATATACTAGACTGTATGTTGGAATTTTTTTAATCATCTTATTACATTCCCTTTGAAATCCTTCTTGATATGTATCTGTAGACAGACCAGTTTTTAGAGAAGTTAAATAACTTGCCCCAGGCCACTCATCTATAGCAAGTAGAGCCAGGATTTGACCCTTTATCTCCTGATTTCATATTTAGCAGCCTTTTGGTGATTTACTCTGACATCTCTTTTAAAGTTCTTGCTCCTGTGTATACCAAGAGGTCATCATCCTCGCTTACACATTCATCTGAGAGGAAGGAAGACAGAATGTTGTGCTATATAAAGCTAACCATCAGCATTCCAGAGAGGTCAACCCAGACCCACTGAAGATAACATGGATCCTTCTTCCTCAATGAATTTTTTCTTGATATGTTGTTTCTTCATGTTTTCAGTGATTAGTCTGTGATTTATTATCCTGACATGAATATGGGTTTAAGTGTTTAAGCAGGAGGAGAGTTGCCCCATATAGACCAAGTGAACTAATTTTCAGCCATTAATAACCTGTCATTTTCTATTTCCTTTCTGGCATATAAAGGACAATATGATAGGATCACAGTCCTGCTACATTTAATTTGAAAAAACAACAACAATGGTTCTACTTTTGAAATTGTGAAGACCAAAAAGCATTGTTAGAAACAATAGAACTCTTATTTCCACCCTTGGAATGAAAAATAGTGGCTATGATTTGAAATGCTTTACAAAAAGAACACATTATTTGTGTAGAATTATTATTAGAAGAGAACTATTTTTGGGTTTTTGAAAGTATGCGTTGTTTGTATATATACTTTTTTGGAGCAATGTCCTGAAGTGCTTGACTATTTTAAAAACACATTTTATAATCTAATTACTGAATCCTGTTTCTCACTAACTTCTTTTGGTTATGAGCTGTCCAAAAGGAAGAGCTGAAGAAAGTGACAAAGGAAGTGAGCCGCTTGGCAAAGTGATGCAGTGGCCACTTCAGCTCTAAGCACAAGGCTCTGTGCTATTTAAAGGAGCCTTCCCCCTCCTTTTCAAAGACATTAGTGCCCTGTGCCTACCCATTTCATATCTTGGAAATATCTGCTTGTCTAAACAAAATATTAAAACTATTTGTTACTGATGCATTGATTTCATGTTAATGAGTACCCACCGTGCACCTGATAATGGGGTCTGTGTGTGTATGTGTGCATGTGTGCACTTGTGTGCCCGGGCACATCAAGTGCTATTAGGGACATGACACATGGAAATTGAAATAGAGATTGGAGACCTGAAGAAGAGGGCTGTTTTGGACAGGGTAATAAAAGAAAGCTCAAATCAAATTTGAGTTGAGTCCTGAATTGTGAGAGAAAGTTATGGGAAGTCCAAGCACCAAGTGCTTGGGGCCAGTAAGTGCTCTTCAAATATTTAAGCAAAAGAAAGAAAACCAGTGTGCCAGAGTATGGAAAATAAGGGAAGAGTTCAAGATGATGCAGACCATTTGTTCTATATGGATGATGAGGATTTTGCATTTTATTCTAACTGCGATCGTTGAGTTTTAACGAGAGGAGTTATATAATCTGATAAAAATAAAAAGTTAGAGTCTACCAAATGAAGATTTAAACTTTGCATATATTGTTGTTTTTAAAGGACCAGCAGTAATTAAGAAGGTGGCCCAAAAATTGGTGTGTCTTTTCTCACACTTCCCTTTTTCCCTCCAGAAATTGCGTGATTTGGCTTCTGCTGCTGTTATGGCAAGAATCAAGCCTGTGTTAACCCCTCTGGATGGGTGGTTTCCTTGCATATGTCAATTGAGTCTGATGCCAGGTGGCGATTGAAATAAATACAGTGTGTAAGTTTGATCATTGCAGCCTTTTCTGACTGGGAGTGGTAGATATCAAGTGAATTTGATGAGTTGTAGAGTTATGCACTTACTGGCAGCTGTGACTAGAATGGAAACCCAGGCATAGACTGAAAGGTGACAGCCCTTCGAGCAAGAGTCCCTGGAATAACAGCTCATGAGCTTCCCCTGCAGCCTCTATTCCTTGGCAGTAACATGTGTTCTCAGCCGTGCTGGCAGGGACCATGTGGCCATCTGTCCTAGAGCATCGGGTTTCGGTGGTGTCCTGTCATTCCGTTAAAACTGCTCACAGATCAGGCAAAAGGATGACACGGTGCAGTATGTCCCAGCTCTTCATCTACAGAAAGAATGAGATCTGGGTGACCTGAGGACAGAATAGAAAGTACCATCCTTCTGAGATTGCCTGGAAGCAGCAGTCTAGAAAATTAATGCAGATTTCAAGCTCTGGACATCTGATTTGTAGTTGCTACATTTCCACGGTTATTCTGTAACCCATTAGGCTACTGATAACGTCTATTTGAGGATATTTGCATATTCATCTTATCTGAAATGTGATTCTTTTAGTCACTAGGAGACTGAGAAATATTACTACTCCTTCTATATGTGTGAGATATTAAAAGTCTGCATCTAAAGGACCAGGCTTTCTTTTTTAACCTCTATGTATTATTATGGAATTTCTTACAGTTGCCTTCATATTGCAAGGCTATAAATAAATATTTTAGCCAGTATTCTTCCTTATAAGATAGGTAGGAGGCAGATACAATTACCCAATCCTTTTCTGCAAGTATAGGACCTGATGCTTAAGAAGTTCGCTAAAAGAGTTGCATAGAAAGGCATTAGATGAATAGATAAGAGAACTAACTTTAGTTCAAAAATCTATTTTCTAATACCTATCATACATTCAAATGTGGTAGATGAGATTTTTGGCCCTTCCCCTCACAGAGCATGTATTCTTCTTGGAGAGATATGGTATATAATTACATTTGCTAAAATTTAAACTGAAAATGCAATATCAGAGAAGTAATCTAACAAGTAGCCAGAACATTTGTTCAAGAAGAATATTATATTAAAAATTGAGACTTAGGGGGAGGAGCAAGATGGCGGAAGAGTAGGGTCTCCAAATCACCTGTCTCCACCAAACTACCTAGAAAACCTTCAAATTATCCTGAAAATCTATGAATTCGGCCTGAGATTTAAAGAGAGACCAGCTGGAATGCTACAGTGAGAAGAGTTCGCGCATCTATCAAGGTAGGAAGACGGGGAAAAAGAAATAAAGGAACAAAGGCCTCCAAGGGGGAGGGGCCCCGCGAGGAGCCGGGCTGAGGCCGGGGCGAGTGTCCCCAGGACAGGAGAGACCCGTCCCGGAGACGCAGGAGCTGCACCGACCTTCCCGGGCGGAAAGGGGCTCGCAGGGGAGGTGGAGCAGGACCCAGGAGGGCGAGGATGCCCTCGGGCTCCCGGGGACAGTAACAGCAACTGCGCACCCAGGAGAGTGCGCCGAGCTCCCTAAGGGCTGCAGCGCGCACGGCGGGACCCGGCGGGACCGGCGGGACCCGGAGCAGCTCGGGGGGCTCGGGCGGCGGCTCCGCGGAGGGGGCTGCGCGGCCCCGGGAGCACCTCGGAGGGGCTCGGGCAGAGGAAGAGGCTCCGTGCGGAGGGGGCTGCGCGGTTCCAGGAGCAGCTCGGAGGGGCTTGGGCGGCAGCTCCGCGGAGGGGGTTGCGCGGCCCTGGAGCGCGAATCCAACAGCGCAGGCCCCGGAGCACAGGGCGCCGGGACACAGCCCAGGATCCGGCCTCCCCCGGGACAGGCAGAGGCCGGGAGGGCCCAGGACAGCGAGGACGCTCCTGCCCCAGCTGAGCAGATCAGCGGCCCCGCCCCGGAGCCTCCAGGCCCTGCAGACGGAGTTCCTGCCGGAGCTGAATCCAGGTTTCCAGAGCTGCCCCGCCACTGGGGCTGTTCCTCCTGCGGCCTCACGGAGTAAACAACCCCCACTGAGCCCTGCACCAGGCAGGGGCACAGCAGCTCCCCCAACTGCTAACACCTGAGAATCAGCACAACAGGCCCCTCCCCCAGAACACCAGCTAGACTGACAACTTCCAGGAGAAGCCAAGGGACTTAAAGTACACAGAATCAGAAGATACTCCCCGGTGGTTCTTTTTTTGTTTGTTTGTTTTTGTTTTTGTTTTTGTTTTGTTTTGCTTTTTGATTTGTTTCCTTCCCCCACCCCCTTTTTTCTCCTTTCTTTTTCTTTCTCTTTTTCTTCTTTTTTTTTTTTCGTTTTTTTTTCTTTTTCTTCCCTTTTTTTTCTCTTTCTCTTTTCTTTCCTTCTTTCTCTCCTCTCTTTTTCTCTTTTTCCCAATACAACTTGCTTTTGGCCACTCTGCACTGAGCAAAATGACTAGAAGGAAAACCTCACCTCAAAAGAAAGAATCAGAAACAGTCCTCTCTCCCACAGAGTTACAAAATCTGGATTACAATTCAATGTCAGAAAGCCAATTCAGAAGCACTATTATACAGCTACTGGTGGCTCTAGAAAAAAGTATAAAGGACTCAAGAGACTTCATGACTGCAGAATTTAGAGCTAATCAGGCAGAAATTAAAAATCAATTGAATGAGATGCAATCCAAACTAGAAGTCCTAACGACGAGGGTTAACGAGGTGGAAGAACGAGTGAGTGACCTAGAAGACAAGTTGATAGCAAAGAGGGAAACTGAGGAAAAAAGAGACAAACAATTAAAAGACCATGAAGATAGATTAAGGGAAATAAACGACAGCCTGAGGAAGAAAAACCTACGCTTAATTGGGGTTCCCGAGGGCGCCGAAAGGGACAGAGGGCCAGAATATGTATTTGAACAAATTC
Source organism: Canis lupus dingo (assembly GCF_003254725.2). Taxonomy (NCBI): domain Eukaryota; kingdom Metazoa; phylum Chordata; class Mammalia; order Carnivora; family Canidae; genus Canis; species Canis lupus. The sequence goes on along the minus strand of NC_064258.1, from coordinate 31,694,087 downwards.
TAGCTGAAAACTTTCCTAATCTGGGAAGGGAAACAGGCATTCAGATCCAGGAAATAGAGAGATCCCCCCCTAAAATCAATAAAAACCGTTCAACACCTCGACATTTAATTGTGAAGCTTGCAAATTCCAAAGATAAAGAGAAGATCCTTAAAGCAGCAAGAGACAAGAAATCCCTGACTTTTATGGGGAGGAGTATTAGGGTAACAGCAGACCTCTCCACAGAGACCTGGCAGGCCAGAAAGGGCTGGCAGGATATATTCAGGGTCCTAAATGAGAAGAACATGCAACCAAGAATACTTTATCCAGCAAGGCTCTCATTCAAAATGGAAGGAGAGATAAAGAGCTTCCAAGACAGGCAGCAACTGAAAGAATATGTGACCTCCAAACCAGCTCTGCAAGAAATTTTAAGGGGGCCTCTTAAAATTCCCCTTTAAGAAGAAGTTCAGTGGAACAGTCCACAAAAACAAAGACTGAATAGATATCATGATGACACTAAACTCATATCTCTCAATAGTAACTCTGAATGTGAACGGGCTTAATGACCCCATCAAAAGGCGCAGGGTTTCAGACTGGATAAAAAAGCAGGACCCATCTCTTTGCTGTCTACAAGAGACTCATTTTAGACAGAAGGACACCTACAGCCTGAAAATAAAAGGTTGGAGAACCATTTACCATTCGAATGGTCCTCAAAAGAAAGCAGGGGTAGCCATCCTTATATCAGATACACTAAAATTTACCCCAAAGACTGTAGTGAGAGATGAAGAGGGACACTATATCATACTTAAAGGATCTATTCAACAAGAGGACTTAACAATCCTCAATATATATGCTCCGAATGTGGGAGCTGCCAAATATATAAATCAATTATTAACCAAAGTGAAGAAATACTTAGATAATAATACACTTATACTTGGTGACTTCAATCTAGCTCTTTCTATACTCGATAGGTCTTCTAAGCAAAACATCTCCAAAGAAACGAGAGCTTTAAATGATACACTGGACCAGATGGATTTCACAGATATCTACAGAACTTTACATCCAAACTCAACTGAATACACATTCTTCTCAAGCGCACATGGAACTTTCTCCAGAATAGACCACATATTGGGTCACAAATCGGGTCTGAACCGATACCAAAAGATTGGGATTGTCCCCTGCATATTCTCGGACCATAATGCCTTGAAATTAGAACTAAATCACAACAAGAAGTTTGGAAGGACCTCAAACACATGGAGGTTAAGGACCATCCTGCTAAAAGATAAAAGGGTCAACCAGGAAATTAAGGAAGAATTAAAAAGATTCATGGAAACTAATGAGAATGAAGATACAACCGTTCAAAATCTTTGGGATGCAGCAAAAGCAGTCCTAAGGGGGAAATACATCACAATACAAGCATCCATTCAAAAACTGGAAAGAACTCAAATACAAAAGCTAACCTTACACATAAAGGAGCTAGAGAAAAAACAGCAAATAGATCCTACACCCAAGAGAAGAAGGGAGTTAATAAAGATTCGAGCAGAACTCAACGAAATCGAGACCAGAAGAACTGTGGAACAGATCAACAGAACCAGGAGTTGGTTCTTTGAAAGAATTAATAAGATAGATAAACCATTAGCCAGCCTTATTAAAAAGAAGAGAGAGAAGACTCAAATTAATAAAATCATGAATGAGAAAGGAGAGATCACTACCAACACCAAGGAAATACAAACGATTTTAAAAACATATTATGAACAGCTATATGCCAATAAATTAGGCAATCTAGAAGAAATGGACGCATTCCTGGAAAGCCACAAACTACCAAAACTGGAACAGGAAGAAATAGAAAACCTGAACAGGCCAATAACCAGGGAGGAAATTGAAGCAGTCATCAAAAACCTCCCAAGACACAAGAGTCCAGGGCCAGATGGCTTCCCAGGAGAATTTTATCAAACGTTTAAAGAAGAAATCATACCTATTCTCCTAAAGCTGTTTGGAAAGATAGAAAGAGATGGAGTACTTCCAAATTCGTTCTATGAAGCCAGCATCACCTTAATTCCAAAGCCAGACAAAGACCCCGCCAAAAAGGAGAATTACAGACCAATATCCCTGATGAACATGGATGCAAAAATTCTCAACAAGATACTGGCCAATAGGATCCAACAGTACATTAAGAAAATTATTCACCATGACCAAGTAGGATTTATCCCTGGGACACAAGGCTGGTTCAACACCCGTAAAACAATCAATGTGATTCATCATATCAGCAAGAGAAAAACCAAGAACCATATGATCCTCTCATTGGATGCAGAGAAAGCATTTGACAAAATACAGCATCCATTCCTGATCAAAACTCTTCAGAGTGTAGGGATAGAGGGAACATTCCTCGACATCTTAAAAGCCATCTATGAAAAGCCCACAGCAAATATCATTCTCAATGGGGAAGCACTGGGAGCCTTTCCCCTAAGATCAGGAACAAGACAGGGATGTCCACTCTCACCACTGCTATTCAACATAGTACTGGAAGTCCTAGCCTCAGCAATCAGACAACAAAAAGACATTAAAGGCATTCAAATTGGCAAAGAAGAAGTCAAACTCTCCCTCTTCGCCGATGACATGATACTCTACATAGAAAACCCAAAAGTCTCCACCCCAAGATTGCTAGAACTCATACAGCAATTCGGTAGCGTGGCAGGATACAAAATCAATGCCCAGAAGTCAGTGGCATTTCTATACACAAACAATGAGACTGAAGAAAGAGAAATTAAGGAGTCAATCCCATTTACAATTGCACCCAAAAGCATAAGATACCTAGGAATAAACCTCACCAAAGATGTAAAGGATCTATACCCTCAAAACTATAGAACACTTCTGAAAGAAATTGAGGAAGACACAAAGAGATGGAAAAATATTCCATGCTCATGGATTGGCAGAATTAATATTGTGAAAATGTCAATGTTACCCAGGGCAATATACACGTTTAATGCAATCCCTATCAAAATACCATGGACTTTCTTCAGAGAGTTAGAACAAATTATTTTAAGATTTGTGTGGAATCAGAAAAGACCCCGAATAGCCAGGGGAATTTTAAAAAAGAAAACCATATCTGGGGGCATCACAATGCCAGATTTCAGGTTGTACTACAAAGCTGTGGTCATCAAGACAGTGTGGTACTGGCACAAAAACAGACACATAGATCAGTGGAACAGAATAGAGAATCCAGAAGTGGACCCTGAACTTTATGGGCAACTAATATTCGATAAAGGAGGAAAGACTATCCATTGGAAGAAAGACAGTCTCTTCAATAAATGGTGCTGGGAAAATTGGACATCCACATGCAGAAGAATGAAACTAGACCACTCTCTTTCACCATACACAAAGATAAACTCAAAATGGATGAAAGATCTAAATGTGAGACAAGATTCCATCAAAATCCTAGAGAAGAACACAGGCAACACCCTTTTTGAACTCGGCCATAGTAACTTCTTGCAAGATACATCCACGAAGGCAAAAGAAACAAAAGCAAAAATGAACTATTGGGACTTCATCAAGATAAGAAGCTTTTGCACAGCAAAGGATACAGTCAACAAAACTCAAAGACAACCTACCGAATGGGAGAAGATATTTGCAAATGACATATCAGATAAAGGGCTAGTTTCCAAGATCTATAAAGAACTTATTAAACTCAACACCAAAGAAACAAACAATCCAATCATGAAATGGGCAAAAGACATGAACAGAAATCTCACAGAGGATGACATAGACATGGCCAACATGCATATGAGAAAATGCTCTGCATCACTTGCCATCAGGGAAATACAAATCAAAACTACAATGAGATACCACCTCACACCAGTGAGAATGGGGAAAATTAACAAGGCAGGAAACAACAAATGTTGGAGAGGATGCGGAGAAAAGGGAACGCTCTTACACTGTTGGTGGGAATGTGAACTGGTGCAGCCACTCTGGAAAACTGTGTGGAGGTTCCTCAAACAGTTAAAAATAGACCTGCCCTACGACCCAGCAATTGCACTGTTGGGGATTTACCCCAAAGATACAAATGCAATGAAACGCCGGGACACCTGCACCCCGATGTTTCTAGCAGCAATGGCCACTATAGCCAAACTGTGGAAGGAGCCTCGGTGTCCAACGAAAGATGAATGGATATAGAAGATGTGGTTTATGTATACAATGGAATATTACTCAGCTATTAGAAATGACAAATACCCACCATTTGCTTCAACGTGGATGGAACTGGAGGGTATTATGCTGAGTGAAGTAAGTCAGTCGGAGAAGGACAAACATTATATGTTCTCATTCATTTGGGGAATATAAATAATAGTGAAAGGGAAAATAAGGGAAGGGAGAAGAAATGGGTGGGAAATATCAGAAAGGGAGACAGAACGTAAAGACTGCTAACTCTGGGAAACGAACTAGGGGTGGTAGAAGGGGAGGAGGGCGGGGGGTGGGAGTGAATGGGTGACGGGCACTGGGTGTTATTCTGTATGTTAGTAAATTGAACACCAATAAAAAAAAAATAAGAAATTTGAAAAAAAAAATAAAATAAAATAAAAATTGAGACTTTATTCTATAATGTGTTGTGGAACTATTGGCAGTGTTTAAGCAGGAAAATAATTGTATTATTGTATTTGTCTTTTAGAAAAATCAGTCTTGTAGCATGTATGTATAAATATATGAAGAGGGTGATACTGAAAGCAGAAATAAAACAACCTGATTAATCAATGAAGTCAGAGGGGTGCCTGGGTGGCTCAATTAGTTGAGCCTCTGACTCCTGGTTTTGGCTCAGGTAATGATCTCAGGGTCCTGGGATCAAGCCCTGTGTCACACTTTTTGTTTAGAGAGGAGTCTGCTGGAGGTTCTCTTTCCCTTTATATCTGTTCCTGCTCCTCCCCACACTCACACTCACTCTTTCTCCAAAATAAATAAATAAAGCTTAAAAAAAATCAAATAATTTAGAGATGAATCTAAGCTTAGCTACTGGGACTCAGGACTCTCAGCCAATTGCTTTCTCCACCATCCTGTATTTTTCATTTATCTCATATACACTTCCAGATTCAAACTATGTGTGTTAGTACCGAATGAGATATAACCCTTAGAATTTAGTGAATGATACTAAGTCAATTGAGTGGCCATTTGGAAAAATAAGCTGAAGTTGGATTCCAACTTCACAACTTAACACCAAAAAAGTTACACATGTATCATAGATTTAATATAAAAACTAAAATCTAATTTTTAGAAGATATCATAGAATTAAATATAATTATTACATATTCAGAATTTATATGTGAATAATATTGATCAACTCAACTAGATCATCATTATCATTATCACCATCATCATCACAACCATCTATGAACAAAGGTCAAAAGACAACAAACCAAACATATTTGAAAGGATGAATTTTTCTAAATTGATTTTCTAATGAAAAACTCTCCAATAACCCAATAGAGAAAATGACCAAAGACAGTTCAGAGAAAAATAAATGGCTCAAATATGTGAAAAAATGCCCAGCCTCATTCAAGATATGAAAACTACAAATCAAAACTATACCGAGATACCAATTTGACATACCAGTTTGGCATATATAACAATGTTGATGAGGGATTGGGGGACCAGACACTCTGAGATGTTTTGGATAGGAATGCAAATTGTTATAATCTCTAGGGGGGAATAGGAAATAGCTATCAAAATGACAAATGCAAAATAACAAAATGCAATTCTACCTCTAAGAATTTATATCTAAAGATGTACTTTGTGTATGGGAAATGATATATCTGAGTTTATGCGGGGTAGTAATTTTTTTGAAATAGCTAAGTATTAGAAACAACCTTAATATCCATCAATGGGGAGAAATTATGTAGTATCCCCCAAAGGGAATACTATGGAACTATATAAAGGAATAAGAAGAGTTTTTAAATCCTGATATGGAAAGATTTCCACATTAACTATGAAAAAATCAAGATGCACACAGGTGCATTGGTATCCTAATATATATATAATATAGGGTAAAAAGATTAAATATATTTGCATGTATATCATATATATATATATATATATATATATATATATATATGATACCTTTGGCACAACATAAGGGAAATGATAAAAATTTTTTCTACCTAGAGAAGGAAAACTGGGTGTCTGGAGTTTAGGACCGGAGAGATAGTTTTTCCTGTGGGCTCTTCCTTTTGCAACTTTCATATTTTATGCCATGTGAATGTATGACCTATGGAAAAATAATATTAAAGAGAAAAACGGAATCAACCATCGGAAGCCAAAGATAGCTCACCATGAGTGAATATAGAAGACTATAAACTACTCATTTTCCCTCCATCTAGTTTTTTCTCTTATCTGTTATCATTTCATTTTGTAGGAAAGAACATTGTAAAGATAATTAACTTGTCCAACGTCACACAGCTAAGAAGTGAAACCTGGAGATCTGGCTTTATCTGTTATTAATTTCGTCCTGTTTGCCTTTCAATTTGTGAGCCTTTGCTCATTTCAGTAAAGGTTTCTATTTGTTTGTCTGTCTTTTTTTTTTCATAACAGGCAATACTAAGGTGTGCTGGTGACCAGTTCTATCCTGTACAGAGCATTACCACTGTTGTTTTTCCTGTTTAGTTTTAGGAAGTTTAGGGGTGGGGTTAGTCTGAAGAAAGCCTGAAGCACAAGGAAAAGAAACATTATTAGTTTCTCCAAAGTTAGACTTCACTTTGCCAGTCAGCATTAGGTAACAACTGGCAACTCTACCTTATGACAACTTGAAAAATATAATAAATTATTCATCCTTGTTTGAGGGTCACTTTATTACCGGATGCATGGGGGTAGGAAGTGGCAGTGAAATACTCAGAGGGGAACCAGGAGAGTTGCTTTTGTCTGTGTACCCTATGGACATTATGTTTATTAAGTTCTTTACTTTCAAGGAGAAGATTGTGCCCTGTAATTATGTGTCTTTCTAAGAGATCCTCTGACAGATAGGGTGCCAATTATATTGACAGATCCTGTTCCTTGAATTCTACAGTGGCATGGCTTATCCTGGCCCTTGCCCACCTGCTAGGAGAAGATCATTAAAGTAGACGGAGAGACGGCACCAGGAAAGGTACACAGCCAACAAGATGGAGGGGCCGAGTTTGCTTTTAATCATAACTCTCCTTCCAACTGAGCAAGTTCCAAGGATGAGACTCATGTAAAACAAGAAGTCTCAGAAGCCCAAAGGTATAAGAACACGAGAAAGACCGAAAGAATCCATGCTGGTCTCATTGCAATGAGGTTGGCTGTGAGGCAAGACTCCAATTCATGGCTTAGTTTTTTTTTTGTTGTTATTTGATTAAAAAAAAATGGGTCTTTCTTAGAAGAGTTAATTAAAGTCTGGGTTGAAGTATGAAAATGCCACTTGGAAATCATTCCTGCTGTTTGGGAGCTGAAGGGTCTGATTTAGGTCTTATCCCTCATAATTAGAGGCACTTATGGTATTAATTTGGCTAAACAACTGTGCCTGAATTAAAACAGCTATGAGAGAATATTTTCTCCTTTTAGTAAGCACATGTTAAATTTAGAGTTGACATCTAGTGTTAGCAAGGAGCAAATGGGCAGTTTTATACCTCTTATAAAATTAAACCAGTGCAGTCTTTCAGAGAGCTTTAGCAATGTTTCATATATTATTACAATATTTATATATATTCAAGCAATAATTCACATCAAATTATTTTTCTTGAGGAGATATCTGGGCAAATAACCAAAGATGCATGTAAAGGATGTTCATATTAGTGTTGTTTATTATATAGTTAAAAACAGCCTTTGAGGCATACAAAAAGAATTCATGAATATTCAGCCATTAAAATTATGGCAATCGATATTCATCAGTATGAGAAAATATTCATGTGTTATGGGAGAAAAACAGTTTACAAAACTGTATTTGTAGTGTGATCTTAGTTTTTGATATACATAATAAATGTATAATGTAAGAATGTATAATAGGATGTGCCCAGCAATTCTCTTTGTGCAACAGGTGTAATAATGCCTTTCTTTTCTTGAACATTTTGTTTGTTCACATTTTCTAATTTTTTCCACTATAAATGTGGATTACTTGTAAGATGAATGGAATACTACCCAGCCTTAAAATAATGTAATTTTGCCATTTGCAATAGCATGGATGAAGCTAGAGAGTATAGCACTAAGTGAAATAAGTCAGAAAATGACAAATGCCATAGGACTTTACGCACATGTGAAATTTAAGAAACAAAACAAAAGAGCAAAAGGAAAAGAAAGAGTGAGAGAGACAAACCAAGAAACAGACTCTGAACTATAACACACTGATGGCTACCAGAGGTGAGAGGAGGGGAAGATGGAGGATGGGTGAAATAGGTGAAGGGTATTAAATGTACACTTATCACGATGAGCACTGAGTAATGTATAGAATTGTGGAATCACTCTATTGTACACCTGAAACTAATAAAACACTGCATATTAGCTATACTGGAATTAAAAAAATAAAAATTTTAAAAAAGATTTAAAAAACTATATGCTAAGGGATTTACCACTCAAAACACTTTATCCAAATTTTAAACCATAATGACAATAGTAATAGATATCAAATATTGTAACTAAATAAAACTAGGGTGCTTATTGTATATTGACTGAGCATGTCTCATATTAATATATACATGGCATGAAGACTGCCTAAGGTAAGACCCCACTAAACTTTAGATTATAGCCTTTTCCCCTGATTAATATGTTAGCCTTGAATTGCATTTTACTTTTTATTTACGTGAAGACTTACTTGTCTTTAGTTTGTATCCATGTGTTTTCTTAGTTCCACATTGGGAATTAATGGACAGTCATGAGTAATATTAATAGTTAATTTAAAATTAATAATTTTGGGATGCCTGGGTGGCTCAGTGGTTGAGCGTCTGCCTTCAGCTCAGGGCGTGATCCTGGAGTCCTGGGTTCGAGTCCTGCAGTAGGCTCCCTGCTTCTCTCTCTGCCTATGTCTCTGCCTCTCTCTCTCTGTGTCTCTCATGAATAAATAAATAAAATCTTTAATAAAAAATTAAATTAATAATTTTGTCAAGGGAGAGATGATCACTGATATATATAAATAACATGAAGATGGTAAGAAATTTCTTTATTCTATATTCTTCACTTTTTATAGTTTCTAATACAGTATTTTTCATCAGATAAATGGAGATGACAATGATAGTGCATCCAAGTATACATATTTCATTAATTTCTTCACAGATCTTCATAGAGCAAATATAAGATAGTGAACTCGGGTGACAGGTTATAAAAAGTCACAATTTATGCTTCTGAAGATTTTATCTTTAGGTGGGTGATATGTACATGTCATCGTACTTTGTGTGATATGCAAATAGCATAAAGTAAGTGTGAACACAGGTCTGTGAGAGTTAGGAGGAAGGTGACTTTTCTGATTTCAGACACCTAATCAGGCTCATGAAATTTGGCTGTTGAAGAGCTGGGGGTATTTCTCCAAATGGACATTGGAAGGAGATTATTTTGGGAAGAAGATCTGTCTTAAGCAATGGGGTAGAAATAGGAGACTGGAAAGCATGTTTGGATTGCCCGTGGTGTGATTTATAAGTAAGTAATTAATGGAGAGGTAAATTTGGGTCAATATATGGGGACCCTGAATCCTAAGAATCCTACAATCTGTTCAGTAGTCCTTCAATAAGTTAAAGACACTGTAGCATTTGAATACAGTACTGATATAATTAATTTGTGCCATAAGAGAATCAATCTAGCAATACCTCATGGGAATGAAGAAGATTTCTATTTTTATACATCTTGACTGATCATCAGAAATTTGTTAATAACAAATTACTTGTTTCATTCCACGTTTATAATACTCATTATCTTTTTTAAAAGTCAAATTGGTATACATTCAGATTTCCACTGATTGGAGACATATGTTTACTTAAAGAAGGCAAAGTGAGAAAGATCATGAACCTAAACTTCAATAAGACTCTATTTTTGTCACTGTGGCTTTCTCATCATTGCAGTTGGATTAGGCCCAAAGAAATTATTTATATACTGGTTAAGCATTTATTCTGTAGAATAATAGAATCAGAATGTCTGGTTCTGAATCTTATCACTTACTAGAGGTGTGACTTGGAACAAGCTGCTTATACTTTCTGTTTCTTAATTTACTTAATTGGAATAATTACTGAACCTGTTCCACTGGGCTGCTGTGAAGATTAAATTTAAAAATAGTAATAAAATGCTTAGGACAGTGTTTGACTCATAGTAAGCCTTCAGTGGATGTTGAAGATATTATTTTTTCTCCCTTGGTGAAAAAAACAAGGCTTTATATTGTGCCTAGTTTTGAACTGGTTATAGTTTGCAATTCTGCAAGGAGAAAACCAGATCCAGCCACTGGCTGGTGTATGTGCCTGCTTGTTTGTTTTGACTAGCTAATGAATCCGCATAATATAAAGAGGGGAAGGTACACTAATACAAGGCTAGAGAATTTATTTGGCAGTATAAGTGAGAATATTTAATTCTCATAAAAACATATCTCATACTTTAAATGAAGAAACACAATTTCCAATAACAAAAACAGTTTACAGATTTCAGTGGGTAAATTATTTTATTTATAAATCTCACTTCTTGCTCTCAGGAAACATAGGGAAAGAAACTCATAACTGAGCTTAGAAAGTTGGTGTGGTTTCATCCCATAAAACTTGTCTCTCCTAGTTCCATATTTATATGGTACTGAGTACTGCCACAGACACTGAGATATAAATAGCAAATAATTATTTAATCTTTCCCCTTGAATTCATGGTTAGGAGTGCCCTTTGAATTCCATAACTCTTATTATTAATACAATAATATGTCTTTACCTAAGGTCAAAGACATTAAAATGGGTGATTTCTTATTTATACACCTCATTTATAAAATGACATGCGTGTCTGGTCAATATTTCCGGGTGGGGTAAGAAGCTTGACAGAGTATCATACTCCTGAGGTGACATGGTAAGTGTTTTGGTTTCATCTTGTGTGGGCATATAATTTCCTGATTCTGAGTAATTTTAAAGATCATTTATCCAGCGAACATCTGATGAGTACCCCCCTAATGCCAGATACTGTTCAAAGCAAAGGATTAAATAAGACAGACTTGGTGCCTGGTCTCATGGAACTTACATTTTACTTCAGGAGACAGAAGGTACATGAGATAAGTTTACAAGACTACTTAGGTTGTGCTAAGTTCTGAGAAGAGAGTAAAATGAAGAACTGTGACAACGAGTAACATGGAGATTATGTTAGATCAAATCATTAGGGAAATTCTGAGATGACATTTGGGCTGTACTTGACCCCAGAGGATCCCCTCCCCCTACCTGCCATCACCCCCATTTGATCCTTTGTCAAAAGGCCCAAGATATTCAACACTGATTTTGGAGAACTTCGTTTATTTTTTTTAATAAACTTTGTATTTTAGAATAGTTTCAGGTTTGCAGAAAAAAACATGAAAATAGTAGAGAGTTCCCACATGCTTCACAACAATCTTCCATAATTGTTTGTATCTTATGTTAATATGGGGTATTTGTCACAATTAATGAATGAATATTGACACATTAACTAAAGTCCATACTATATTTCTTAGTTTTAACCTAATCTTCTTTCTTTTGTTCCAAGATCCCATCCAAGATACCAAATTACATTTTGATGCCATGGCTCCTTTGGGGCTATGAGGCTACGACAATTTCTAAGATTTCCTTGTTTTTGGTGATCTTAAGAATATTGTAGAGTATCAATCATGTATTTTGAGAATGGCCCCCAAATCAGTATTTGCCTGATGATTTTTATAACGAATAAACTGGACTTGTTTTTGGGAGGAGACCACAGAAGTAAAGTGTAATTCTCATTAGATCTTATGAACAACACACAAGCCACGGAGTTATCACTGTTGATGTAGCCTTGATCACCTGACTGAATTGGTATCCATCACGTTTCCCCATGATAAAATTGCTCTTTTCCCTGCCCTCTTTTCTTGCACTGTTATTTGGAAGACAGTCCACAGTTCAAGAGTAGGGAGGTAGGCTTTGCCAACTTGAGGGTGGAGTATGTACATAATTTATTTGGAAATATGCATGGGAGATTGTTCTCTTTATTTATTTTACTTAATCACTTATATAAGCATGAAGTCAAGAATACTTAGTTGATATTTCAATTATAATACATTATTACTTTATTTATTTATTTATTTTATTTTATTTTATTTTATTTTTTATTTTTTTTTTTTTTAATTTTTTTTTAAATTTTTATTTATTTATGATAGTCACAGAGAGAGAGAGAGGCAGAGACACAGGCAGAGGGAGAAGCAGGCTCCATGCACCGGGAGCCCGACGTGGGATTCGATCCCGGGTCTCCAGGATCGCGCCCTGGGCCAAAGGCAGGCGCCAAACCGCTGCGCCACCCAGGGATCCCTACTTTATTTATTTTGTTACTTAAATTTTTTCAGCTTTGGCCAGTGGGAGATGTTACAGTTGGCTCTTTGAGTTCCCTTTGACATATTACCATCATTGTGGGTTTTTTCTTTTCTTCCGAGAATTTCTTTACTTTCTGGCACTCTAAGGTGTTCCACACTCATCTTGTAAACTTTCTGCTATAGTCTTAAAATTAGCCATTTCTTTTAGAAGACCTGATTCTCTTATTAGAGATAGTATTAGAAACTAATACTTAATCTCTTATTAGAGATAGTATTAGAAACTAAGATCTGGGTGCTAGGTGTACTCATTGCTACTGGAGTGTCATTGTTTCTAATCCCTCTGGTTGACAGAGCAAGGAAATATATGTGTGTGCATGCTAATGCATATAAATATATATCCACATCTATAAATATTCCTATGTGTAACCATCTGTATGTATATTAAGTTATATGTGAGTTCATGCTGATGTCTCCAACTCTAGTTATCAATTATCTAATTATTTATTATCATATAAAGGGTTCAAGCTTCATGTCCTTGCTTATCTGAAAGCTTAACTTCAACATTGAAAAACCTGGATCCTCCATCCTCCATCCATTGCTTAAATTGATTAATTACAGTATATGCATATAGTGATTCTAGAATTCTTAACCTATGTTCCCATGGGAAACAAGTTTATCAACTAGAGTACAAAAGTTGTATATAGTAGTTTGTGTCTTATTACTATGAGTTTGTTTTCTAAAAGCAGTTTAATTTCTGCTTTTTGATTCCTGGTCACAATTTTATTTTGTGTGTGTGTGCAAGTTTCAGAGGGGGACTTCTATTTATAGGTTTATGCTGCTTAGCAAGCAAAATGAGAGTTCTTTGTCATCTAGTTTTTTTAACAGGTGTATGGATGGAAAATAGAATAGTATGTTGTGGGTACAAGATAGAATGTGGAAAAGTATTGAAAATAAACTGTTCTTTGTATGATAGGAATAATGGGAGAAGGTGGAGGAGACCTAAAAAACCCAAACAGTGGAGGTAGAAGATGACCCATTTGCTGCCTTCCAAAAGATGGAGAATTTTAGTGGAAAGGGAGATGGGATAGTTTCCTTCCTTAGCCTGAGCATATAAAACATTCTAATGCCTTCTTCTAAAAATTCCGTATTTCATAATGAAGGCATCATATTATATGTTTACGGTATGATAATATATTTTTTAATGTAAATAGCCAAGTATCTCAGTACGTTTTGTTGAATAGTCTTTCCCTTCCTTACTGATCCATATTGTTGCCTCTTTCTTATATATTTCCTTATTTGTATGGATCTGGATTTGAGTTCTCTATTCCTCTCAATTAGTCTATTTTTATATCACTATGCTAACTCTGCATTGTCTTAATGTCATCTAAATCAGACATGAGCAAGACTCAAGAGTCTATTCATCCTGAGGCAAATTGCTCTCTAACTATATATCTGTGAAATCAAACAAGGTATGTGCTTCCAAAATACAATGGTAGAGCATATGTATTTCCATTCCAAAAAGGAGAAATAGGAAAGAAAAAAGGTCCTTAAGCAAGTCCAAAACCCAGCATGGCAAACACCACTAAACCCTAGACCTTCTTAGTAATCGTCTTTGGCTTAATGCTCTGTCTGTCCTCCAGGACAACTAGGGAAGGGGCTGCCTTCAGATATCTTAGGCTTGTCTTGCTTTCCAGACATGCTGGGGCAATGGTCACATCTCCTGGACCCATGGGAGCAGCTGTCCAGTCCCTTCAGCTTTGCTAGGCAGTGGTTAGGTTCCTGAGGGCTTTAGGCAGCCCTCTTTTCCTACTTCGGGTCTTTGTGACCCCACAATCTTTGAATAGCCAGACCTTGTGAGTGCTTTTTGCCGGGACCCACCCCAATGGCTGTTGGTCCTGTTCTTTAAAATCTAGGTAGAGGCAGCTGTGCCCTAAGAACCTGGGCACCCTGTGTTCTTCCACTGGATGGAAGCCTCCAAAATTTGCTGCCCATGTCCTCCAGAAGGGTGCCACCATGGCCTGTGCTTCATTGAGGCCTGCCAGATCTATAGCTGGGGCAGCCAAGAAACAAGGCAACAGAGTGTAATGTGGTAGTCACAGCCTTGTAGTGAGATGGTGCTGGATGGTGGGCTCCAGGGTCCTACAGGCAGGAGTTTCCCATCCTTTGAAACTACTCTGCCCCCAGGCCTTACACTCTGGAACTGTGATGGGTGTCAGTGCTATCATCTCTGAATTGCCTTCAGAGTCATTCTTCCATTGTTTTGGAGAATAGCTCTTGCTTTCTGTTGAGGTGGCTCATCCATACTAATGTTCTTATCATTTGGTCCCTTGGCCCCACCCTTAGTATTCTTACCAGGTAGATAGGCTGAGAATCTTCTAAATCTTTGATATTCTGCTTCCCTTTTCATTAACAATTCTGTTTTTAAATCATTTCTCTCTTCTCACATTTTACTGTAAGCAGTCAGGAGAAGCCAAGCCATATATACCTTCAACACTTTGCTTAGAAATAGCTTCAGCTAAATATATCATTTCATTACTTACAACTTCTACTTCTCACAAAACACTAGAACATGAACACAATCCAGCCATGTTCTTTACTATATTATAATAAAGACAGCCTTTCCTCCATTGTCCAATAACATGTGCCTCATTTCCATCTGAAACTTCATCAGAATGGTCTTGGCCATCCCCATTTCTGTTCAACATTACTTAGGTACTTCCTCCAAAAGCTCTTTTTTCTTTCTGAGCTCTCACCAGAATCACTCTTAACAGGCTGTCAGGCAATGAAGACTTTTTTTTAGCAAGAATCTCAAAACTCTTTCATCTGTTACTCGTGATCACAGCTTCCACATTTTTAAGTATTTGTTATAGTAGTACCTCTCTCCTGGTGCCAACTTCTGTCTTAGTCCATTTGGGCTGCTGTAACAAAATTACTATAGATTTATAAACAATGGAAAAATTTTTTCATGCTTCTGAAGGCTGGGAAGCCCAAGATCAGGTATCCAATATGTTCAGTATCTGGTGAGAAGCCGTTTCCTGGTTCACAGACACCAGTCTTGATGGAAGGGGGTAAAATATTTCTGAGGTCTCTTACAAGGACATCAATTGTATTGATGCATTGTATTGGAAAAATAATCTGTATTCTATTTGTAGTTACAAGAATTGTGACTAGAGAAGTGTTGAAAGTTGAAGAGAGTGAATGTGAGCCAGTAGCTAAAAATCTTAAGGAATTATGGGAAAAATCCAGGGGTGTGTGTGTGACTTGAAGAAGGAATGAGTGCATGGGTTCCTAATGACGTGGGATTCAATGGTAAGAGGCTTTAGAGGAGGAGGGATAGACAATGGTATAGAGGAAGTAAGGAGGATCATTTAAGCTCTACACTCATATAAGGGCAGACTTCTGGTTTTAGATACTGGAGAGAGCTTTTATTCTGTTTTCTTTTTTAAAACCAGTGACTGGACCAAGATAGGAAATCTTATTTATAATTTCCTGTGCTGGTGAGCATGTGTGTGTGTGTGTGTGTGTGTGTGTGTGTGTGTGTTTATATAGTGAACATTTTCATTGAGAATATAACTTTTCAATCTGGCTTTAAAAGGGGGAGAGTTTCATTCCCACTTTGCCTTGCCCAAATTCAAGAAGTTTTCCCTTGACACTGTTGGCCACTAAAACCCACGACCTCTTGTTTTTGAACCTACTATTCCCCCCTTCCCCTAGCAGAATTATCAGGCTCTGTTAAGGGCCTGAATTTCAGTATATTATCTATTTGGCTTCTGAGATATCTTTTATTTCCTTTATGTCCTTATTTATCAAATGTGTATATAAAAAGATGTTATCACATATTTTATGGCCTTTTACTCTGCTTTTTACTAGTTGGCCTAGTGCTAAAAATGGGAGTTATTTACACTTGTTCTCTTTCCTTAAAAATGGACAAACAGAGAAGTTTATATGAAGATCAACACTTACCATGTAGTGTTATAAAACAAATTTGAAACTGTAGCAACACCAATAATCACTGCAACATTTTTGAACTTCTATAAAAATAGCCCATTTTCCAACAACACTTTACTATCAACGTATGTTCCAATATTCGATATGGTTTAGCCATTTCATTTCTACTTTGTGAAACACATATTGCAAATAGTCTATCATACACAGTCATTTATGTAAGTCATTATTTTCTTAAATAGAACAGTATATAGGTGTGTACAAAAGCACAGCTGTTTAAATATTTGAACAACACTCAGAGAATGTCTTTTAAATCAAATAAAAGTGATTTTTCCTCTCTCACTATTGTATGAGAAATATCAATATTTGTAAAATTCTCTTTTGTGTGTCATACATTTGAATTACATCATTTTAATAAGTTAGTCCAAAGGCGTGCTGCTGTTGGGTGTGGGCAGGGGGCCTCATGCCAGTTTGCACAAAGGGCCTCCCTGACCTCACTCCCTCCTCTTTGGAGCACTAACTGAAATTTTCTAAGTGCCACCAATGATGAGCTTCCAATTATCAGGGCAGCTGTACCTCTCAAGCAGGGTGCCAAGAGCCCAAACTCCTGGGTGGGTTGTTCTTCAGTCAACCCTACCTACCTATGGGGTGTACCAGATACCTGGTAGAGCCCTGGGACTCATGCAACCCCAACCACATCACTTTCTGGAGGGTAGCCTAGAGAGCCCATCAATCTCATTGCAATAGCCTAATTCCTTTCTTAGCAGAGCGTATTAGATTGGACCATCACAAAGGTGCTGACTTAGCAATTTGGGGTGACTCAAAATGTTTATATAGACGGAGGCCCCACAAAAAATATTTGTCCGTATTCCTTAGAAGGGACTTTGCCCCAAAGATGTGTTATAAAAAATATCCTTTCTCCTATTCCATTTCTGTGATCTGTTACTTTGAGAGTAAATATGAGTGAGCAGCTTTATCCTTACCACTTATTTTTTAAAGAAAAGTGATTCCAGCCAGTTTCCTAAGTGTTGAAAATCTTAGAAAAGGCACAATAACCCTCTTGTTCATGTCTTCTCCTTAGGAAGTCAAGTTTACAGTTATTTCCAGAGGAGCCAAATGGGAAATGAGTTAACCGCAACATCTTCCAAGTCCACCATTGTTATGAAAATGCTGGGAGGTAAGGCCCAGCTTCTGTAGCTCACTGATGCTTCACTAGCACTAAGCCAAACCTCAGAAGTCTCATGTAATAATCAGGTGCTAGGGCCTATTGTGGCTTGATGGAAAATGGTGGTAAAGCTCCATATAAATCTATATGCCGTTTTTTCTTTCTTGTAGTCCAAATGCCAAAATATGGCAAGACAGAGGCCATTTCCACTGATTTCTGGCCCATTCAGAAATGCTGGAAATTTCCTGAGAAGCAGTTATAGAGAAATTTACAGTTTGGTTTTGCTGACCCAGTAGGTTTAGATGAGGATCAAAATATATTATTGGTTTGTGAAGTTTTTCTCCTGGCGGGGCAGTGGATGGATTATGAAGTAGACTCTGAAAACCCATCAAATTCTATTCATAATGGAGTATCAGTGTCCTGGAAGCAAAGATATTGGGGGAAAATCTGCTCACATTTAAAACTTTTTATTCGTTCTTCCTGGACTACTCCTGTCTGAGACTGAAAAGCAAATAGAAAAACATAGCGATTTAAGCACAATAGCAGTAGATACAAATCAATTCTTATCCAGTTTTTCTTTATTATGAGTGGGATCTTTGGAGATATTAATTCACTATTCACAACCCCGGATAAATAGAGAATAATGGTAGAAACATGCATTTAATTATCTATTTTCTATCTGGAGAATAGAGAAGTGTCTGAAATAGTATTATTACAGGATTACCCATCCGGTCTCTGAGGAAATGACAGAACGGCATGCGAGTGACCTGGGGGCTTGTTATTTTATACTCTATGAAACAGGAAGAGGTCTGGAGGAGAATGCAAGGGATGCAGGAGGCCCGTCCTCCATATTCTGAAAGAGAATCCGATGCCTAGCCTCATGGAGCCCTCTGTTCACCGTGTTTTGTATTCCACACACGAGGCCTGGAAGAGAGTGGCAGCAAGTCTGAGGAACTGAACAGCTGCCTCAGAGACACTGGGGCTAATTTCTCCTCATGGAAATGGCCAGCATCTTGTTGATGCAGGAAGAAATTTGAAGGGTAAACTGCAAAAGAGAAAGACAGTGGGGGAGGAGTGATAAAGAGGGAAAGGAAGGTAGGTTGGGAAGGATCTATTCATTTTCTAATTGGCAGTTAATTCAAATTTTTTGGGTTCAAGTCCATGGGTACAACACTCACTATCAATGGACACAATACTCTCACCACAGTGTAACATGCTGAACCTAAAGCAGCTAGGACAACAGCAAAATAGGTACACTGCTGAGGAAACATCCCTCCCTTTCACCTGAAGTTCACCCAATTCATGAAGTTGGTCTTTTCAAGCTATGTTCTTCATTTTGAGCATTTGCAGCTCTCTCTCATGTTTGAATAAAAGCAAACACCCTTGCGAGTAATATATAGATGCATTGTATTAGCTTTCTAGGGCTGCATTAAGCAGAGGGCTACGGACTGAGAGGCTTAAGCACCAAAAAGGATTGTCTTACAGTTCTGAAGGCTGCAAGTCAGAGATCAAGGTGGGAGAGGATCCATCCCAGGCCTCTCCCCTAGCTTCTGGTACCAAAGATTGCCAACTTGTAGATACATCATCCCATCTCTGTCTTTATCTTCACTGGACATTCTCCCTCCCATGTCTGTTTCTTCTTCTTTTTTTTTTTAATAAAATAATTAACTACATATTTTTAAAGATTTATTTATTTATTTTTATTTATGATAGACACACACAGAGAGAGAGAGAGAGAGAGAGAGAGAGAGAGAAAGAGGCAGAGACACAGGAGGAGGAGAAACAGGCTCCATGCCGGGAGCCAGATGCGGGACTCGATCCAGGGACTCCAGGATCGCGCCCTGGGCCAAAGGCAGGCGCCAAACTGCTGAGCCACCCAGGGATCCCCCCATGTCTGTTTCTATGTCCAAATTTCCTTTTCCATAAGGACATGGTGGCAGATTAGGACCCAGCCTGATGACTTTATTTTAACTTTATTATCAGCAAAGTCCCTATTTCCAAATAAGGCCATATTCACAGGTACTCATGTATGAATTATTTGGGGGATACTGCTTAATGCATGACAGGCATGAATATAATAAATGATTTAAATACAGCCTATTTAATGAAAAAGCCAATGAACAAAACTAAGTAAAAAAAAGTATTTAAATTTAAATAAACTAAATTCTAATGTGGCTTCTGTGTTATAATTGTAAAAGGCCATGGTCGTATTGCAATTGCCCATTTTATCTGCAATGTTTGGACTATAATATGTAACTAGTTTTGAGGGTGATACCTATAAAAGAGTGCCCCAGGCGAAAAGTTTTACAGATAGTATGGAACATAATTTTGCAAGTGAAACAAATCCTTGCACAGAAAGCATCATGATACATCTTTTGCTAAGAATAAATGATGAATTTTTATATTAAACCATTTGTGTGTGTGTGTGTGTGTGGTTTTTTTTTTTTTTTTTTTTTTTTTTATATACTTTTATGAAGTCAAGTTTGATTCTGCACCTTCCCTTTGCACCACTTTTTCTTGATCTGGTCTTTAACAGCTTCATACCTGAGGTGTTGTCTGAGCCACAAATGGGCAGATTCCCTATAAAAGGTTTTTGTCAAGAACAAGAAATAAACATTTCCCATTGACATAATTTGGGTAGGAAACAGGTGAGTGTACTTTCAACCTGTTGCAAAATTACAAACAGCTCTCTGATCTTGAAAATTATCCCTTGATTTCACCCATATTTATCACACATTGAATATCTTAGGAAATGAATCACCATCACATGATTAAAATAATCTCTATATTTTAATTCTCAGAGTTCCTATGGGAATAAAACCCAATTCCTCTGTATGTAAAAAGGAATGGTAGAAGGGGTTTACAAGTTTTACAGAAAGAGGAAATAAAAATGTTTTAAGGGGCAGCCCGAGTGGCTCAGCAGTTTAGTGCCGCCTTCAGCCTGGGGTGTGATCCTGGAGGCCCAGGATTGAGTCCCACGTTGGGCTCCCTGCATGGAGCCTGCTTCTCCCTCTGCCTGTGTCTCTCTGTCTTTCTCTCTGTGTGTCTCTCGTGAATAAATAAATAAATTCTTTAAAAAAAATAAAAATAAAAATGTTTTAAGAACCCTAAAACACTAGCAATATTCAATATTCTAAAAGAGGCTTGGTTAAAAATCATTTCTGGGTGGTTGGCAAATGCTAGGAATTTAATCCAAGAAAACACACACACCCACACACACCCACACACTCATTCTGATGTTGTCCCAACATTGGGATTCTAAGGTTAGGAAATGTAAATTTGCCCCATGATGTGTTATTTAGAAGGAACAGGCTGAACACTGAAAGGCTCTAAGGTATGGACAGTTAAAGAATCTTGCTGCTGAGTGGAACGTAGACCATCATTATGCCATCAGGTTTCATTCATGTTGACAACACAGGTTCATAGAAAGTTAGAAATTGTAGAGATCACAGGTCCTCCTCTTCCTGGCTAAGGACACAGGTGAAGTGACCTGCCCAAGGTCATGTGTACTTCCTGGAAGATCGTGGTCCAGAATCCAGGTCATTGGAGTTCTGTGCACTGATGTTCTTTTCAGTACATCACTGCATCACAGTTGACTCAGTAATTTTTAGGTCTGTTTTTGGGAAAATTCCTTCATGTCAGTCCAGGTGCTTCTTTTTATTTATGTTGAGTTAGTTCTAATGTCTCAAGGATGAGTGGATAGTCTCCTATTTGAATAGTATGTGTGTATATCTAGGAGCTAGGGACAGAGACACAGAGAGAGACAGAGACAGAGAGATCTCAGTGGTGAAGTGCATTTTCAGTCATTTAGCTAAGAGAAGGAATAAGAATCTTCAGAGAGATCATCTGTTTATAATATGTGCTTATATGATCTGACAGTCTCACTTTCCAAAATTGAATTAATAAATCATTCACAGTACTGGCTGGAATAGTTAATATACTTTTTGTGCCCCAGCAGAGAGGAAAATGGCCCTGCATTCCTTAGCTTTATGACACATTAAGCCTAAATAGAATTAATGATTGAGCTTTTGAATCATATTTACTGTGGAGAGCTCTACTTGGAGGCTGGTGAGCTACAGAAATACACAGGAGATTTCTCATATTATTAAAAAATACCTTTTCATTGGCTCAGAAAACTTTTTCTAGTTGTTGAGGTAGCATTACTTGATGACATAAATTGTGTGTGTGTCTGTGTGTATGAATTTTCCAAGTTTTTATGTATCTCAAAACTATCAGAAAAGCATACACATTTTATTACTAGTGTTTTGTATTATCATACTCTGTCTTGAATCTTCTAAAGCCCTGCATATTCTGTAGGGGAAAGAGAGATGGAGGGATGGAGAGGGAAACATGGTGGGAAGGTGGAAAGGAGAGAGAGATAGAGAGACAGACAGACAGACTCACAGAGAATGACTAGAAATACAATTCTTGCTGGCCTTCAATGGGCATTTGAAAGGAAGGAAGGGAAAATCTTTATCTTGAGACTCAGCTCTTAAATAATTGGTGTTGTTTGCCAGTACCTGGGACATTTTGGAGTGGCTCTAGATGATGGCAAGAATAGTTAGCTATTTAAAACAGTGGAAACAAACAAATCAGATTTTCTCTCCTATTGCTATAGCAGTTCATTATTGAAATGTTAAGTGTATTATACCTAATGAATAATTACGTCATAATTTTAATGAAATACCTATTAGGATTTTAAGGTTGGAGCAAAACATGTAAATTTTACGGCAACATCAGAACTTGTCTTTCTTCTCTTGGGCAGATATCCTACTCCAAAAAATGCCATTTCTGTGGTCAGAATGTATTTTCTTTTGTCTTACAATTCTAGAACAAGAAGGGTAGTTTAAAAGGTTATTTCATCCATTGCTCTGGCTTTAGAATAAACCGCATCTAAATCATCCTAAGTAGATTTTTAAAGTACCCCCACCCACATCTATTTGTTTTATGTTTCCTTTCACAATGTGTATTATTTGCATAGATATTATGGAACTGCAAAGAGAGAATGCATATGAGGTTTTTTTTTTTCTTAAGTGAGAGTGATACCTTTTCAGTAAAAATAAATGAACCTTTGTCTAAAACAAGTCTCCATGCTAATGTGTGCACAAGCAGAAATGGACATGCCACTAAATTACTGGACTTTTCAGAAACGTGAAGGATTTATTTTATTCTTATATTTGGATATCCTTGAGTTTGTCAAAATAAAAATATTATTGAAGGAGGATATAGGTAGGGGAGTAAAATATTTACCATTTATCAAATGATGAGTAATAAAAGAAACTTAAAAAAATAACACATAAATAGAGAAATAGGAACGAAGAGAGAGCCTCTGTAGACACCAAATTTACATTCCTCTCCCTAGACATATGGGTGATACCATATTATTTACCTTTTTTATATGAAAAAATTCTTCTACTCTCCTCTGAATGTTAATTTCCAAAATCCAGACATTCAGAGGAACAGGGCATGAAATATGGGGAAACATTTAAAGCTCCTGAGATAAGTTACTTGAGTAAATAGTCATACAGCCTTGTCCAAGATAGAAGGCTGGCTAACTTAGGAAAATATTGTAATCCCCAGAAACCAGAAACTAGAAGTCCAAAGCATATGTGTTTATTAAAAGTTTTGGCAGTTTAGCAAATGTGACTAGAATCACTGAATATCATTTTAAGACACCAAGCTTAACATGAATAGCTTAGCCTATTCCTTGTAAGCATTTTTTAGATATTAACCTCCTTTCAATGGAAGAAGGAAGAGGGACTGTAATTTTGGTTACAAAATCCAAATGAACAAACAAAACACTTTTGTCTTCTTTTGATGACCTAAATATTCATTTAATATACTAGATTAATTGCGTTTTTTAGCCAGTGGCACATAAGGAATGAACTCAACCTTCAGTCCATCATTGAACTGTTAGCCAGTGCTATAAATGTCTTTACTGAGTTAATTAATCCCTTAGAGATTTCACTCCAAATCAGGTTTTTGTCCCTTGTTTCTGAGAAGCTGAATTGCTGGTGACGTGCAAAGCTCTTACAATCCTCTGTTTATAACTTGAGAGCCATTATGGATAGCAAATTAATCAAGTTAGGAAAAATCAAGTAGGACTCTGAGAAGGAAAAAAAAGACACAAATTGTGATATTTGGGTTTGAAGTTTGTTCTACCACCTGGATCTTGAGATAGCAATCAAGTTTGTTTTCCTATCAAAGAAGCCCAACATACTTGGATCACAAACCCTTGCCAAACACTAGGGTGAGTGAGATGGGTGACATTAATTTATGGTCTGGTTTGGAGGGTGGCAGGACAAGTTCAGTGGGGCTTTGATGAAGAGAAGTGGGGAGAGAGAAAAGAGGAAAGATGTTTTGTCTTCTCAAGGGTAAAGAACCTACTCGACACATGACTGAATGTATTCCCAGACTCCATGTATCTAGAGTAGGTTACTGATCACATACACGACATCTATTTATGCTAAAATAAATAACACCAATATGCAAAAGAGAAGTTAAGCTGGCAAAATGCTAATGATATGTTTCTAATGATAGAGGAAGGGATATAGGGTGTGCAGTAGTCAGGGGTCCCCAGAGAAACATAATAAATAGAAGAGAGAGAGAGAGAGTGATTGATTTTAAGGAACTGGCTCACATGAGTGTAAGTGCTGGCAAGTTGGAAATCCTCAGGGCAGGCCAGCATGTCAAAGACACGTGTTGAAGCTTGAATCCAGAGGCAGTCAGTCTGGAGGCAAAATCCTTCCTTCCCTAAGGAACCTCTGTGTTTCTCTTGAGGCTTTCAATGATTTGGATGGTCTCCAACTGACACTATGGAGGGTAATTTGTTTTACTCAAAATGACTGATTTAAATGCTAATCACCATCTAAAAAATACCTTCACACTAGACTGGTATTTGACCAAAAATTAGGTATCATGAATCTAGCCAAGTTGACACATAAAATTAACTATCACAAGGTAATAATATCAAGCTATTATGAACTTGGATAAAGAGCATGCTGTAAACTGCTAATCACAGATCTCGGAGTCAAAAAGTTCTGAGTTTGGAGGCAAGAGATCTGGGTCTTTGTCCTGGATCCCCAGGCAAGCAGCTGAAGATATTACAGATGTTTCTTCCATCGGGAAATCAGGTGGATCTTGGTAACAGAAGATGTTAGAAAACCGAGGGAAGAGAAACTATTTTCTGTGTTGACAATGAAGTTTCTACAGGATGTGGAGGTGGAGAAGTCCTGTGAGCAGGGGAATCCATCCACCCATCTAAAGTTTATGAAGCAACTATCAATAGAAAATTAGTTTTGAGAGTAATTAACAGAGATGGCAACCAAGGTCATGTAAATGACCAGAAGGGGGCCCAGAATGATAAGACAAGTGAGTGACAAAAGAAGGGAACAAGAGGAAGTAGAGGAGGAAGAAGAATCAGCAAAGCATGCCAAGAAGGAATGGTCATGGGAAGAGAAGGACAGTAATAGAAAGAGAATGAGAACCAGAATAAGGTATTGTTATTGGAGGTCAAGACAGTAGAGGATTTTAAGATGAAAGGACAGTTCAATAATGTCAAACATCACAAGAAAGTTATAACAAAGACTAGATCTGAAAATATCCCAATGAATTTGGCGCTCAGTTGGTCACTAGTGTCTTTGCTAGCACAGTTTAGGGGATGATTTAAATAATGACTTAGCACTTGTACTCTGATCTTATACAATGTTTGGGCTGTGCTTGGTATCTATTGTTTCTTTTAATACTTCTTATAACCTGTGAAGCAGGTATTATTATAACTGTGCCTACTTTATAGATATATAAGCTCAAGTTTAGAGAAGTTAAATATCTTTCCCAAGGGCACACAGCTAAAGATTGAAACATGGGTCTGTAATTCATTTCTATTTGAATCCAAAGTCTGTTCTCTTCATTCTACTATGTTTTCTGTTCATTGGAGTAAAGGAGGCCGAGCCAGTTCATAGAGTCTATAGAATGAATGAGAACTGGGAAAAAGGGGGAAAAGATTATAGAGCATTATTTTCAGGGATAGTAGCTAGAAGGGAGATGTTTGTTTGAGAGCTATCTTAATATGAGAAACTCATGCATGTTTGTGCACTGTAAGGAAGGAATCAAGAGGGCAGAGAAGAGAGATACAGAAGATAAAAAGCAGACAAAGGGGTAAAGCTTCTGGTGAGTCACAGGGGTGTGATTCCAAGTGGATCTTCTAGGGTGACAAAATGGGAAGTGACAAGTGACACCTCTTCCCCTTTGACGGGAGAGATAGACACGTGGGTAGAAATAGTAAGCCCTAAATGTGGAGTGTGGACTAGGGGATTGGCTAGAATGAGTTGAGACAAATGAATACCTTAAATTGTTCTGCAGGAAGTCAAAGAGAGGCTGTAGTATGGCCATCAGGAATATGGGCTCAAGGCACATCTTCTCTGAGTTCCAGTTCTACCTCCACCCTTCCCCAACTCACCCTATGGTGATAGAGCTGTCCTCCAGGACTAGAAAAGCCTTTCCTGACCATGTTCTCTAAAGAAGGACTTCCTTTTATTTTTTATCTCATGACATCACAATTTGTCAATATTTTATTTGTCTCTTTTTTGCATTGGTCCTTCTCCCCTCATTACAAAATCTCTATGAGGGTACCTCTATATCTTTCTCACTGCTATATTCCATATACCTATTATAGTGCTTCTTGACACATAAAAGATCTTGAGCAAATAAGTGTTGATGAAAAAACTAAATGGCGCTCTATTATTCAGTAGCTGTGTGAGCCTAGGCAGAAGCATGATGTGTCAATTAAATATTAGCTATTATTTTGTTGGATGTGGGAGGGCTAAAGCTTAGGGATTGTTGTTCTAAAAAGAAAAAAAAAAGATGTTTAGAGGCAGCTCTTCAAAAATCATTATAGAATACAAACTGAGATCTTCCTCTTTCTTGAACTGATGGATTGGTACCCCCTTAGAATGTTGTTTGACAGTGCAGACAAAGAAGGGTACACACAACATGGAAGTAGATCTTAAGGATATAAACATTTGGTTCTAAGGAAAGAAACTAGAAAGGAATTCAAACCAGTGTATTTCCTTTAAGACAAGCGCTCTCCTCTGAACTGGTCAGCTGAAGTAGCAAAGTCGCCGTCAATAGTCAATATCGTATCTCATTACATCCTGGCTTGACGCAGCTTAATGTGAAGCAATATGCCCCATTAATCAAATTTAAGGCAATAAGACTAGAATTTGGGAGTTGTGACCTGAGTCACTGTTCCCCAGGTACATAGGAATGTGTTTTTCTGTAAATTGCTTTGAGGTGTTCTGAGATTTCTTTGATCTAATCACAAGAAATGATGGCCCATAGCTTCCTCAATGGGGCCACTTCAGGCATGTTTTTTCTCTTCTTCCTTTGCATTTCCCCCCAGATAATAAGGCTCTGCAGGCTCTGGATTGAAACAAAAAACATATTACTGCTATCACAACAGGAGGAGGTGAAGAAAAGTTCGCTACCTGTTTGCTTTCCATGGCTCAGCAAGTACTAACAGTTTCTCTGTTGGCTGAACAGAAGGTTAGAGGAGAAACATTCCACTGGGATTCAGAATCTGGTAGATTCTGGGAGACTGGACATCTCAAGGGTCTTGAATTATTTAGGAACAAATCTGTATGGTACTAACCACTAAGCCGAAAAGAGTGCTCAGACCCCCTGTAATACGCCCAGAATTGTTTACTAACATGTAAACCAGACTCCGTTTAGATCTAGAGAGAGTGCTAACACCTTGCATAATGTAATTATCTCAATTTATGCATTTCTTTGTATATAGAAGTTATCTATTCTTCATTCATCCTTGACTAGCACAGAAACATCAAAGCTGTCATCATTCTATTTGTCAAGATTAGTTATTTTTTATTCCTCTTTAGTTATTAATAATGCATAAGCACAGAGAGATCTTTGGGCTCCTTCGAGATGGTTTATTTCTTTATTCTTTTTGTTTCCTCAGCATGAAAACTTATCAAAGCTACCTCTCTAATCTATTGTTCTTTGCCTTGAATGCTCTTTGTCAGATGATTATCTCTGAGGTTCTGAGCCTTTAAAAACACCCTTAATCTCCCTTTATCACATTGCACTGTATCTGGCTACAGGCTCTCCTACTATCAACCTCTCCTTTTTGTTTGCAGCCAGATCTGAGTGCACAGATGAAAGGTGGATGTGACCCAGTGAACATTTCCCCAGAAGCCCCGGTGAAACATGCACTGGACATCCATCAGCTTCTCAAAGACAGTTTTAGAGGAATGATCTTACATTTCTAACCTCACAGTGGCAAAATCTGATTTTCAGTGTCCACAATGATCCCACACCCCACCCTATGTTTCATAACCAGGAAAGGCGTATCTAATTTCCACCGGACTCAGCTGATATCCACCACACCCCTCAGCGGCTGGCATCCAAGTCTGGTACAAGGAGAGGGGCACCCTGTGCTCCATCACACCATTGTGTTCCCTCCAAGGTACCTGCCAAGCAGCCAAGACTGGTACCAAAACCAAACCAAAACTTTGCACCTGTATTTTTGTGTTACATGCTAATTTGCTAATTACTGTTCAGTTGTTTTTCATATTCACCATTTTAAAGTTTATACCCAGATCCTAGCCGTTTCAATGTGTTCCATCCTTTCTATCTTAAATTTACTCACATACACTTGAACACACCCCAACCAGTGCTTCTTAAAATTGGCACACTGTGGAATCACTTAGGGAACTTAACAAATTTTGCACTGCCTGGTTCCCCATCCCAGACCAATTAAAGTAGAATCTCTGCATGAGGCTCAGACATCAGTATTTTCTATAAAATCTCCCCAGATGATTATAATATGCAGCCAAGGTTTGAAAACCATCATTAACCCACTGTTACTGTGCATTTCTGCCTGGCTCGTCATCAAGGTGGTGTTTGTAAAAGCCTGTCAGCTTCCTCCAAAGTTCAGCTCGGGCCTCTGAGACACTTTTGCTAAAGGTTGGTGATGACAGTCTGATTACCTGAGTTAATGCACCCTCACAGCCAGTCCTCCCAGAGATCACATCATGCGGTCACAATCCTGTAGTATTCACTTGCAGAAACTCAGGGATTGGGCCAAGTCATTTAATAACTTCCTTCTAATTTTATTAAGGAAGGCAAATTGCTAGTGAGGTACAGGAAATAGAAGAGCAGAGAGGCATTTCACCTACCTAAGGATAGGAATGTGGAAAGGTAATATCCCCTTGAGATCATCCATCAAGTCACCGAGTGGCCCTACTTCTGCACGTTCAGGATAAAACCTTTCTTTTCGTTAATAATTGTGCCCGAACCGCACAGGCGGTGTTTGGGTACAACGTCTGCCTGTCGCGACTGGACTGTGCTTGTCTAGAGGATGCTTACCTGCAGCTACTGTCATGTTGTGGAACCAGATGGCTTAGGGATGCAGCCCTCCCTACGCAAATGATATTCACCTAGAGCCTTGCTTGGAATATAAATTAAAGCATCACTCCACGATAAACTATACATGTTTGGTGATCAATACAGAACTCTAATTTTCTCAAGTTAATGTCTTTTAATGACAGGTTCCCAATGCTAGCTGTAGACAGTTACATGCAAGATTATAAATCATGGTGATGCCTTAGCTCTGAATTATTAATCTTTGCTCCCCCCTGCATTACATAATTGATAATGACTATATTGACAGTTCCAAGAGGGCTCTGGAGATGGATCTGTTCGGTGGAAGGAAAAGCATTACCACTGTGGAGTGCAGCAGGCAGCGCCAAGATGACATGCTGTGTATTCTAATGAGTGGATTCTGTAACCTTTCCTCGTATCCTTGAGTTTTCCAGGCTTTTCCTTCTCCTCACAAGCTTCGTTGTGATAAGAAAGTGACCGTATGAATATGTTATCTTCTTATCATGGATGTTTGTTCCCCGTGTACCTTTTGGTAATTTTTGATGACTTTCACCGACGGAAAAGTGCATTTTGTCTCCCATTAGGGTCTGCAGATCCCATAAATCTAGGAGAGAGAGAAAGAGAGAGGGAGAATTGGAGGGTGTTCTTCCCCATAGATCTGCACTCTTTGTGGAATCACCCTGTTGGGTAGCATATGAAAGGCAGAAGAAAGGATAAATAAGACAATTTAGGGCAGAGGAGATACCCAAAGGTCCACCACATTGACTAAATTTTAAAAATGCATGTCTCCCTTGGAAAGGGGATTTTATTCATTTGCAAAGGAACTTTTTTCCCCTATGAGTTTGGCTGGCTTCTTCTGACAAAGAGGATAAATGCAAATTATTTTACAGTTTTACTTAGGACAAAAGTCCGGTCTAGAGGGAGCAATCCACTTGCATGTGCCTATTCTGTGAAGTATATCCACAATACACTTTGCTCTGTACTGTTGGACTGGTCCCTAAGTGTAACTGGCTTTTCATATTTTCTCTATAAATACAAGCAAGTTGCTACCACCTCAATTGAGCATTTTTGTTTACAGCTTTTCCTTTCATTTTATGCCCAGAGCTGGGGGACTCTGTGCCCACTCCACACAGAGGAGGATACCTAGTATAGGAAAAAGCATGCCATTTAATCCGGGTCACTGTCACATAGCCAGAAAGGAAAATCCCTCATAATAAAGGACCTCGTGGTCTTTTCCCCTCCTCCCTTTCCTGTAACTCAGAGGAACAAGTGATGGATAATTTCTTCAAAGTGATTTTTTAAGCGTTACCCTAGGAGTCCATCTGACACTTGGATGCTGTAAAATCATTTCTATTGCCTTCCTCCTTTGTCATTTGCCAACATGCCGTCTTCATTAGGCCACACATCTTGATTTAGTAGTGTCATGGCCACGGGCAGAAACTTGAAGGCCTTACATTTTGCTTTTGGGTGATGTTCGGAAAGTCACATGATGTTACTGAGTTTCGTTCCTGCCTCTGGGCAGTAGTGATGATAGTGCACGCCCTGACTTTTCGGTCATATGAAAGTTCTTCGGTAGGTGTAACACGTAGCGTAAATCTATTGGTGTCATTACTACTGTGGAGGGCTACATGGGCCCAGAGAAACCTACAGAAGTTGGTGGGCAGGATGTATCCTTGGGTTTTCTTAGCAATGGTCATTAAACCTCGAACAGTAAACCTTCTGTTCCTTTGCCTCCCCATTATCTAGTTCATTTGGAATGATTTCTATTTACTACAGTGAGTAACTTGTTGGGCGCTTTCTTCTTCTCTAATTGTACTTTCCGTACTAGTCATCATCTGTTGTCTTACCCTTAAAATGTTTCATGAGTGTTTGAATTATTTTCTCAACCACAGGCAACTGCCTATATTGCCTAGAAAAGTGCAATGTAACGTAGTCTGTCCTTGACAGGTAACCACAGAACTAACAGTCCCATGTATTCCCTTCACTTCGTGCAGGGGTGGAAGTAGCATGTACTTTTCTGCCTAAGCCTCAGAGACAGAATAGATGTGCTGATGTATAAGAATTAACCATATCCCAGATGAGAGTGGTTTAGATAAATCTCATCGGTACAATTAGTATCTGCTAAAAAATGCACATTTTGTAATTTCTGACAAAATAAGTTGTGTTTTAGTTTGAATTCCTTGTCTGATATTTACGGAAAGGAGGTCAGTCGCATTTTTAGATATAAGTTCCTATTTCAATTAATCTACATTTGTGCCACCAAGGTTTCTTTTTTCCTATTTAAATAAATATTAAGGAATTAATATTCCTCATTTTAATGAATATTTCAATCTTCTAAATGTTCAGGCACATCATATATTGGAATAGGTTAAAGCTATGGTGAGATCACATGCTAAATCATTTCCAGTTGCATAATCAACTTATGGAAAGAAGACTGACTTGAGGTTACTTGGAGGGAAAGATTTCTTCAATGTATACTTGAAATGGAACACTTAGGCTGACCACATAATGGCACAAACTAATTTGCCTCCAACTATTAGGAAAGTTCCATATTTAAATGCCCTTGTTTTAGATATATGGAATACTTAGCTTTTCTCTAATATGTTGTTTTTCTTTCTAAATATGACTACTAATTTCTTTCTAAATTTGACTACTAATACATGTACCTCAATTTGATGGATACTATGTTTTTCCCACTTTTCCACATTTCTCTTAAAATGGAGAGCTCTTTGGGATTTTCCTTCAAAATAAAACTGAATTCAGATGCTAGTTAAAAAAAAAAAAAAAACAGGTTGAAAGATTGCCATCTAACTTTGTGGTGATAACTCCTGCTTTTTACTACTATCAGGCACTGGTCTTGCTCTACTGCTAGAGCCTGCTCTTAACTGATCTTTGGGAAAACTCTTTGTACTCATTACCAGGCCATCCCCATGCCACTAGTCTAACTGACCTGTACTTCATTTTGAATTATTAGATATTTCCTTCATTGCTAAGATTTCTCTCATTCTTCTTCCTTTCTACCTCCTGTTCTCTCTCCTTCCTTCCATCCCTTCTCCCCCACCTTCACTCCTTCTTTCCAGCATTAAGGTAAGTATCTCCTCTTTTTCTATTTATCCAGCTACCTTTATTCTGCAGCCACAGAGTAAGCATCTTCAGCTCATGAATACTTGCTAAGTTTGTCTTCACCTCCACTGTCCTCTTCATGATGAGCAGCCTATTGGACTTTTTGATTCACTAAGGGAGCAATCTGAATAGCACTAGCTATTCTCAAATTGACCTGGGTACAATTGTTGTTTTGGTTTCTCTGACAGGGAAGTGATTAAAGAGCAACCAGAAATGTATCTATCTCTTGCATACCCAGTTGAAAATTGATTAAAAATATTCTCAGTACCATTTTGGAATTGTTTGCCAAAAAGACTTCTGATTTTCTAGAGAAAAGTGATCTGGAAAAAGGGCCAATAAAACAGCAAAGGATAGAGAATTGATTTAGTTTGGTAAAGATTGAATTGTTGTTATGTGTCTTAGTCCATTTGGGCTGTGATAACAAAATGCCATAGCCTGGGTGACTTGTAGATGACAAACATTTATTTTCCACAGTTCTGCAGGCCGACAAGTCCAAGGTTAAGATGCAGGCAGATTTGGTGTCTGATCACAGTCTGCTTCTGTGTTCGCCGATGACCATCTTTTTGCTACATCTTCAATGTTGAAAGGGGCAAGCGGGCTCTCCGGGTCTCCTCTATAAGGGCACTAATCCCATTCATGGATGCTCCACTCTCATAACAGAATCACCTCCCAAAGGCCTCACCTCCAGATATCATCACAGTGGGGATTGGCTTTCAATATACGAATTCTGGAGGGACAAAACATTCAGTCTGTATCATCAGGTTACTTGCATAAATTTGCTGATTTATCTTTCTTTCTCTCCTTCTCTCCTTACTCCCTAATCTTTCATTCACTGCATTATTTTCTATGTTCTATCTTTATTTTTTAAAAAATATTTTATTTATCTATTTGATAGAAAGAGAGAGAGCACAAGTAGGCAGAGGGGTGGGCAGAGGGAGGAGCAGACTCCCCACTGAGCAGGGAGCCCAATGTGGGGCTTGATCCCAGGACCCCAGGATCATGACCTGAGCCAAAGGCAGATGCTTAACTGAGTGACCCACACAAGCGCTCCTATGTTCTATCTTTAAAGCTGCAACAATTATTACTACAGGGTTATTAGTTATTATTATTAGTATCTGCTATGGCTCTCTTTCTGATTTAGTCTGTTTCCTTAGCCAATATTTACTGAATAATTACACTCAATTTTTAAAATTAGCTCTTAATTGGGCAACAATTGGGTGCTTAAGATTTATGAGAAATAAATCATTATACTCTTTACTTGAGTAGTAGTATACTTTAGTCATGGGTTTGTTATGTAACATATAAAAATACAAGTGAGGTCCAATAAATAAGGCATGGAACCTGCACTCAAGGATATGACAATCAAGTAGCAAAGCTAAAGTGTTTAAACAAAAAATTATTGCCTCTCCTTTATGACACTGATCCCTTAAAATATTACAATATATTGAATTGTAAGTCGTTGAATTTTTGTCAATGAAATATATTTGCAGAATTTAATAATCAGAGAGTACTATAAGACTAATTATAGAATAACAATATTCTTCTGACACACCTTTCTTCACTTGTGATACTCTTCTACAAACTCTCTTCTTTGACAGTTCTCCTCATTTGCTTTCCTGTTATGGCTATATGACAATGTTGGTTAATTTGTACTAAGTTTTTTTTTTTTTTTTTTAAGTAAACTCTACATCCGATGACATGGGGCCTTAACTCATGACCCAGAGATCAAGAGTCATATGATCTGCTGCCTAAGCCCGCAATGTATCCCAAATGATATTCAAACTTTAGTTTAGTGCAACCAGCTGATATATTTTTCCTTGATTACATTTCCTTTTCATATTTCCCCATGGAATCATAATTCTTCAATTATGGGATGA
The DNA here is from genome assembly GCF_003254725.2 of Canis lupus dingo. Classification (NCBI taxonomy): domain Eukaryota; kingdom Metazoa; phylum Chordata; class Mammalia; order Carnivora; family Canidae; genus Canis; species Canis lupus. Next base: position 31,660,142 of record NC_064258.1, on the reverse strand, counting down.
CTTGTCCCTCTAAAATTTATATGTTGAAATCTCAAACCCTAGCACCTCAGAATATAACCATATTTGGAGATAAGGTTTTTAATGAGGTGATTGAGTTAATATGAGGCCATTAGAATGGGTCCCTAATCCAATAGGACCAGTGTCTTTATCAGATGAGAGAGAGACATTGGGGTACAAGTGCACAAAGGGACAACCATATGGAGAAAAAGCAAGAAGGTGGCTGTCTACCAACCATGGACAGAGGCCGCAGGAGGAACTAACCCCGCCAACAGCTTGATTTTGGACTTCTAGTTTCCAAAACTATGAGAAAATAGTTCCTGTTGTCCAAACTACCCAATCTTTAGCGAAATAAATAGTAGCCCAAATAAACCAATATTACCTCTTTGTACACTAAAACATTTCAGATATTCTGACAGTTCTACCATTGTCCAGGAAACCTCTCTCAGAAAACTGTCTCCCCTACTCCCTGTTGGACTTATGCTAGGGCCTGATGCACAATCCTTGTTCTGGGACTTCACTTCACCTCTGGTTTTTGTTGGTCCCTGATTTACTGAAATCAGGGTCTTCCTTTTGCTTCTTTTATTCTCTTGTTTTGCAACACACCTCTACCTGGCGCTTCTTGGAAAAAAGTCGGAAGGGAGATAATCTTTTTCAAACTCGTATATATGAAAATGTTTTATTTTGCTGTCATGTTTAATTGACAGTTTGTCAGCATTTCTATTTATAATTGGAAAACCATTGACATTCAGAATTTTGAAGAAATTGTTCTATCATCTTCTACATTTGAGTGTTTTTGCTGAGGAGTCCAATGCCTTCATGTTTCTTGATCCTTCTTATTATCTAATTTATTTCTTTCCTGGAAGTTTATTTCTCCTTGCTTTCTGGATTTGCATGTTGACATGCCTCGAGTAATTTATCATTCAGTATCCAGGGATCTTAGCAAGCCTTTTTGACCTGAAAATAATATTGTCATCTTTTAGAAAATTGTCTTGAATCATCGTATCCCAGATTTAGGTTTTAAGAACCAGTGGGCTTCACAGGAGGAATGGTGGGGACCTAGCTGTTTGCTTAAGGGACCACCAAAGGTCAGTATGTATATGTCTTATTTGGGTGCTGCTGAGTTTTTCCATGGAAGACTACTCTTAACTCCTGCCTCAGAATATTAGCCAGAAAGAGGACACTCAGGCAGTGAATGGAGTGTAGTTCAGAAGGTTTGAGGATGTCATCAAGCAGTGTCTTCTCAAAGTTGTGCCTCTTCCTCACCTTTTTTCTTTGCCAAATGTGGGTATCTCTGATCCAATTTTTCCACAAAATGAACCACCAGTTTCTGGGAAGGTACCAAGGATTTAAACACTTCCCATGATGATTTTCAGATAGACTTTCAATTGTTAGTCCCATACCTCATGTAGGCCTTCCTTGATAGCTAGAATCTCAGTATCTGAGTCTTTCAGAGTTCCTGCTCCATGATGCATTTGTTGTCATTTCTCTATCCCAAAGTAGCTCCCTCCTTTTCTCTTTGTGCTGTGGATTTACCTTTACTCTCATTTGAATGGGATTACTGGAAGGAACAGAGACAAATCTCTCGCTATTCAATCCTCCATGTTTAACCAGAAATTCTCACTTTCTATTTGAAATGTAAAATCCTAAAGAGGTCAGAAGAAGAAGAGATTATTTTTGGCTGAGAGGCATGGCTAGCTAGGTCAAGAGGCTTTATACAATAATAAAGATACTTCTTTACAGAGTATCTACAAGACAGGACATACAGCTTTTTATTATCAATACAGTCTGTCTAATCTGTTATAGTACCGAAAATGTTCTTCTGGCAAGATTGATTATTGATTTTTTTTTTTTTTGGTACTCTCTGGGAAAGGCTATCCTTTTTGCTGTTGATTTTTTCTCATTGACTTGCAAAAAAAAAAAAAAAGAAAAGAAAAAAATATGTAGTGGCCAGGGTTCAATTAGGCTTTCTTTTCATCACCATTTTCTCTATCTCAAACTGAATGAAAGTATTAAGGGGGAAAGGAGCTTAACAAATACTAGTTGTTTTTGCCATTGATGCCATCATTAATCTAATAGGGCTGCTCAAAGTTCTGTGACTGTTCCATTTAGTCATGTCAAAATAACCTTGTTAAAGAAAAATGCTTCACTTGACCTTCAAAATGCTTGTCCTTTTCTTTTTTCTATATTATTAAATTTGTCTTTTAAGAGGATGTAAATAAAAATTATCTTAAAAAAACTCTATTGTGTTTACTTATTCTTTTTTTTTTTTATTTTGGAAACTCTTCAAGGGAACAATTCCACTGGCATGAAGTGTCAGGACATATGATTGCTTTATATCTTTAATTACACATTATTATATGAATTTAGAAGTTTTATTTTGGTGACATTGTTTTATTTGGGAGGAGATGACACTTTAACTGTCTGATTCCCTTCTAAATGGCTTTGGTTGTGGGTTTTGTTTTTTGTTTTCTAATGGAATCTGGCAATTTAATGATTATCAGTATGGCCCAGTTGTTTATTTTCAGTATTTATAGAGAGCACTAACATTACAACTTTTTACCTACTGATAGACTTTTTTTGAAATCTCAAGAGAATGAAGGATGAAGAGACCAAAGATGTACCTCAGCTTCCATCCCCAGTGTTCTACTGATTTTACCCTTCAGAGATCAAAGGAGATCTCCTCATTGACAAATCTAAAGGTAGTTTCTTAGCTTTCATTCTTCATGGAATCTATATTGCTAAATGATTCAGAGAGCTTTTCTTGAATTTGTATTCTCATTGTCTTAGTTTATCCTAGCTTCCTTTTGACCAACTAACTATGCCTACGTGTGTGCATGCATGCATGTTTGTGTGCATGTATACACAGGCATGTACATGTTGCTGGTTCCCTTTTCATCCTATCCCCTCTAGGAGACATGCAGAAACTATGTTTTATTTATCTTAGTCTGGTATCTAGTGTTGGTTCAACTGGTGTTTGTTAAATTCAACTGAACTCAATCATTTTCAATAATCATGATAATGGGATCCCTGGGTGGCTCAGTGGTTTAGCCCCTGCCTTTGGCCCAGGGCATGGTCCTCGAGTCCTGGGATCGAGTCCCACGTTGGGCTCCTGCAAGGCAACCTGCTTCTCCCTCTGCCTGTGTCTCTGCCTCTCTCTCAATCTCTCTCTCTCTCTCTCTCTGTGTGTCTCTAATGAATAAATAAACAACATCTTAAAAAAAATCATGATAATGGATAACACATCTATAAGGATGAAAAGAATGAAGAGAGATGAAGAATCACTCCTTTGATGAAACAAAACTATGCATTTTGGCTCTATTGCCCATTTCAGCTCTGTATTTCTGCTGTTTGTTAGAGGCAGTTCTTTCTGACCATCACAGAGTTTCCATCACAGCATACATCACAAAATGTGCGCACGTTTTAGATGTCTGTACATACAAAATGGAGCTCCTTGTCTTTTCTCCTTCAAAAGAAGTTCCCCTTGGTGTTGTCCTGTTATTGTATATTTGCCATTCAGGCCTAACAACTCACTCATCTTTAACATAGGACTGTGGATTTCTCTCTCCTGTTTTCTCAACTTCAACTTTTTATACTATTATTTTCACTACTATTTTCCATCATCCTTTCCTTCCCTAAAAATTTATTTAGCATTCAGTTTTCCAGGTGTTACGCAATAAATAAACTAACCAACTAACTAGCCCATCAGTCACTTAGTCAGTGAATATTTACCCAGTGTACCAACCCCTATCCCCCATGAGGTGGTCATTGGAATGAGGACTAATTTAAACATATTAAAATAATTTATTTCTTCATCTCATAAACAAATCAATAGCTCCATTTTTTATACAGAGAAATCTATGACATTTTAGGAAGAACCTGAGGCTGAATGCCCTCTACAGTCTGGTTCGGTTTATCTCTTCACCCCATCTCCTACTTTTCCATACATACTGTCAATTACAGATACACAAGTATGTTAAGACTCATTCAGCATACTTTGTGCCTTGAGTTTCCCACCTGTGAGACTCTGCAGTTGTTGCAACTCCTTTGCCTGCAGTTAATCTAAACATTATGCTAAAGCCCACTTCCTCCATGAAGTCTCATTGGATCATGCCAGCAGGGCTCGATGGATTTCCTTTTGAATTATTTACCTTATCTAGGGATCACATGGCTGGCTTTGGGAGTCATTTGGGTTTCAGTCCATAAAATTTCTCCTTGGGAGGCCTCACCTGACTGAGGACCTAAGGCAAGTCCTCTCCCAACCTATTTGCTATCATATCCTGCTTTTACATAGCACTCACCACTCTGACAGTCCCTTGATCATATATATTTACGGAGTCTGTCTCTTTCCTCTAGAATATAAGTTCCACGAAGAGAGGGGAACTTGTCTTAGTCACTTCTGCATATCCAGCACAAATTAGTACTCAGCACCTGTTTGCTGAATAAATAAAAGAATAACATTTTATGGGTATGTATCTGTGGGTATCATTCTCGTTATTTTATATATATTTTTACTAATTTAATAGAACACCCCTGTGATGTATATGGTCCACTAACACCATTGATAGCTATAGTAACTAAGGCACAAGGCCATGATCACCTAGACACTAAATAATAGAGGAGGGAGTCTGGCTCCAGAGCATGAAAGCTGCATTTATTTTTAGTCATTTTTTTAAAATGCCAAAGCCCCCAAGTAAGTGGTAGAATAATGAACATGCTTTGTCTTCAACTCTAGAGTAAGTTACTGGAAGATAGGCAATTGAGGCTCATAATTCTTTTTGTCTCCTATAGTGTCTGGAATTATCTTGTTTGGAGTGAACGAGATTTAGCAATAAGTGTGATGTCACAAATTAAGCCCAGCAACACCCTCCAGAGTTGTCCAAATGGGATATAACTGCATTAAGAAAGGAGGTGGGGGGGAATCCCCTTTCATTTCACAGAACAGATAGCTGGGAGAGAAATGGAACCAAACACAGCCTTTTCTCCTAATGGGCTTGTCCGCTCTCTCCAAACTACATACATATCACTAGGAATTACAAGAAAAGAAATGATAATGTTTTACATCTTTTCATAGAACTAGAACCTATTTATATATCACTAACCTGGAAGTACTTAGGCCCTGGCTCGGGAAGAATGAATGATGGTTTACGCTAGTGTTATGACATCTTTTCCAGAGATATCGGAAGATCAGCTTTCTTAAACTATTTAGATGTTTCCGTTTACATCCTTAACCAGGAAGCACTGTAACTCTGATGAACGACTTTCTTTACCAGACCAGACACCTCATTTCCTGCCTTGAAAAATTTGGATTAGCATCCACACTGTCCCTAGAGGCAAAAAAAAAAAAAAAAGAAAAAAAAATATATATAGTAATGCACCAAATCAGGGCTATTCTGAACTGTGATTGTAACATGTGAGAAAAATATCCCCCATTGATTTATGCAGTTTGACCTGATAGCACTGTATAAAGTTTCCCCATTTTAAAACAATCAAGTCAACACTTCAAGATCCATGAACTTGAGGCTTAAAATAAATTAACCAATTCAACTGAAAATCGGTCTGTGCACTCAAAAATAACATCAATGAATTTTGACAGTAATTTTGGAATTGATTTTTTTTGCTTAATATTATTATGATCTTATTATAAGCAGCATGAATCTAAGTGCAGCATTTGTTTCTGTGAATTTCACCTGTGCAACTAGATGGATTTCATCTCACTTTAATCCGTTATTATCATTTCATCTCTGTGAAGTCACCCTAGCGTTAAACATCTATTGATGAGTCAAATGGGAAGGAACCGAGAAGTCCAAGGCATGGTGGGTGTGTGAGAGCTATTCAGTTGCTAAAAATGAAGTGGAGGTCTGACACTCCAAGGCATGGTGATTGCCCCAGGATCCTTCCCCACAGCAGGAGCATCTCCAGTTGCCCTCTCCTATGACCTTATTGGCAGCCCACTTTGTTCTATCAAAGCCCTAATTTACGCTGCAAACACCTTCTGCTGGGGTATCTGTTCTTCTTCTTTTCCTATCTATGCTCAGGAAGCCCATATCCATAAGATGTTGTTAGATAGTTGTCATTTCTGTCCTACAACAGATCTCACTGTAGCAGAGCGTCCTGTGGCTGCAGATGCGATTAATGTTTACTCTGCTCTGTCAATTGATTTCAAGGCTGGCCTCCCTTTCAAGCCAGGCACTCTTTCAAAAGGCATGCGAACCAGACTGAAGGAAAGGATCATAAAAGTGTCTGACAATCTCACATCATCTTCACACAACCTGTCATTCTCGGATAAATTCTTCCCCTGTGGATCTTTTTGCAACTGTTTCCCCAACTCTCCAGTTAGCTTTCCTCTTTCCCATGATGTGAAGGCTTTTAACTGACCTGAGGAAACCATCTCGATATCTTGTGGCCACTAGGGATGTCACGGTTCATTTTCAAAATAAAAATAAAATGACAAAGGAGGTGTTATCTCTCTTTTAACTCTTAAGATTGATCATCACTGATTTTAAGACTAGATCCCATTGAAACTTTTAAATTTTAATTTAGGGAAGGCTGCCCATGGCTTTCATCACCGATTGGCAATTCTCCAGGTGCTTGACTCCATATCCCTCTCCCATCATTCAAGCCCTAGCTCTGTCCTATCTCCTGTATGGAAGTAACACTTGCCTGCTGCTCCAGCTCACACACAGTGGCTGTGTTACAGTGATTACAGAGAAGCTGTAAGAATGGATGACGTTATGGAAAGATAGTGAGCTGAACGAGAAGAAATTAAAAATAATATTAGCCTATAAGTGGTGAGCCTAATGTACTTATTCTTCCCTTCCAGAATACTCTGATTCTCCAAAATGGATCATTTCTTTTTCTTATACCTGATACTTGCTCACTTTCTGCGACCCCCCTCTTTCACCCTGCCAACCAGTTTTCTGACACTGAACCTTCATCAGCTTAGTCCCAAGGTTTGTGTGACACTCAAGGAAGTGGGGAACAAGTCTACCTGTGTTCTTCCAACCAGATTGCAGGTGTTCCCATTCAGGGCTCGTGCTTATTGGGGGCTCTCCCAGGACACACAAAACTCCATTACCTCCAAAGATCTTCTTGTGTCCTTTGGATAATGTAAAAGTTATGCTGCATGGACCATGAAAAGCTTTGAGACCGAACCACAGAACGTCTTGGGATGCTTCCTCTCCACTCCTTCTTGTCCATCTATTCCTGCAATGTTTGATTTAGCTGTTTTTTTCTCCCCTGGACACATTCTATCTTTTCATACCCTGAACTGGAATTTACACTGTTCCATTGCATTGAGTAGCATCCATTATTATATCCATATTACTATAAGCTAGTCTTCCTTTGTACCCCAAATCTTCCAGTGCACTTAATTGATCATACACTGCATTGACTTTTGCATATTTCTCCTTTGCTATCCTATGGGGTCTTCCAAATTCAGGACAATCTTTGTATCCATAATGCAAGGACATCATGCTTCGCAGTATACATGTCAGGTACAAAGACTGCAAACCAAAAATTCAAGAAAGAAAAGAAAATAGTTCTCCTTTGAAGTGTCTCATAGAAGGAATCTCCCTTTCTATCTCCTCATGTTTATTATTCTTAGCATGTTGACAAAAAGCAGATTTTAGAGTTTCCTTATTTATATAAATATAGCTTTCCTTTAATGAGAAAGAACAGAATATGCAGGAAGCTAATAGTGAAAACCACAATCTAGGGATAGAGCTGATGTGTAGAAATCAACAAGGAACATTGATCCTTATTTTTTTTAAAGATTTATTTATTTATTTTTAACAGAGTGTGAAAGAGCAGGGGAAGGGGCAAAGAGAGAGGGAGATAAGCAGACTCCCCACTCAGTGGGGAGTCCAACATGGGCCTTGATCCCAGAATCCTGAGATCATGATTGAGCTGAATCCAAGAGTTGGACGCTTATCCAACAGAGTCACTCAGGTGCCCTGGAACCACATTCACCCTTTAAAACCAAAGCAAATTCATCATGAAGGTTTAGTTCTGGTGTATGTAGCAGGTGGCCTATGTTACTTCTCCCCTTGGGTGAAATGTACCACATTTACTGTTCCAATCAACATTTCTACTTTTACCCCAAACTTTTCATACAAACAATAATGGAAAATCATCTCTCTTGGCAAACACCAATGGTGAAATGCTTTAGAGGAAAATGAAATTTTGCAAATGGTATTGTCATCACCATCCACTGTATTTCACAGTGTTGGTTCCTCTTGTGTCCTGAATACAGCTGGGCACAGTGTAGAAGGGGTGGTGGGAAGGTGATGTGTGGGGAGGAGTAAACTCCAGAGATTTCTCCTGCACAGAGTCCATGAGTAAGAGGGAGGGGGGAGGCAGCACATGGGGATGGCAGTGATAAGCAGAAACGTCTCCATCACATCACATTACATCACATCACTTCTCTCTTCATGGTGATCTGGCTGTTCCCCAAGCAGCTCTACAGCAGCAGCTGGTGGAGCTATCAAGTGAGAAAGACAACATAGGCCAGAAGGAAAAATGGCGTGCCATGAGTTTAATAATGAAATGGGGCATCTATGATACTTTGTTCACTGGGGTTGTGAGGAACCTCAAAACAAGAAGAGCACTGTCTCATTGGCAGTCAGCTGAAATACCCAAGCTCACTGGGCCCACTGGAGCAAAATGAATAAGCTCTGATGAAGGGCATGGGGAGACACAGGGATTAGAATAAAACCGCAGTTGTGCCAACAGGTGGAAAATACAGCTCTCTTATCTCTTTCTCTCTTCTTTTATGTACTTGTGAGATAACAGCACATGTACTCATTCAAACTAAACTATTGACTATGACTTAATGCAGCCACTCTGCCTTTTTACTAATTCTAGTGGGACTCGTAATGTTATCTCCTTGCGGCTCGACCCTTCTGAACCTGTCAAATAAGTTCTCTCACAATGCATATTAATCTGAGACATGTGGTTGAAAGAAAGAGCTGATAAGTCCATCTTCAAGATGTGATAAGTATAAAGCATTTCTAATGAACAGGTATTGTGTTAAACATTTGCAGTATCACCAGGACCCAGGGATATTTAATTAAACACACACAAACACACACACACACATACAGACATGGTAATGAGAGGGGGCAGGAGACTCTGCCTGTATGTGGCTTTCTTGCTTCCAGAAGTTAGCCATCTTTTTTTTTTTTTTTTTTAAGATTTTATTTATTTATGATAGTCACAGAGAGAGAGAGAGGGGCAGAGACACAGGCAGAGGGAGAAGCAGGCTCCATGCACCGGGAGCCTGACGTGGGATTCGATCCTGGGACTCCAGGATCGCGCCCTGGGCCAAAGGCAGGCGCCAAACCGCTGCGCCACCCAGGGATCCCCATCTTTTGCTGTATCACTGCTAACTAAATATTGCCTCAAAAGTCATGCACCAATCTTGAAATATATGTGTAATTAAACAACTTCTTTAATTTATATATGACTTCAGTGTGAGTAATAAACAAATAATGTAGGCATTTTTGGCAGTTGTAAATACAGTATTAGAGGTGGTTCAGTTCCTCAGAAAGTGATGTTGTCCTCGGGAGACAAATTTGTTTTAAGAATATGGAAAATAAAAAGCTTTCCTGAACACTGCTGTGAGGCTAAACTGAGGAGCTTAAGTAATCATTCCCAAACAAAGGGAACTGCGTGGCCAGAAGCCTGCCGGGAGCGGAGCACTCCTTTCAGGGGAATTCTGCAAGGCTCATTCTGCCAAGGAAAGTTCCGTTAAAAAATGACAAGTTTCCCTTCCCTCTTTGTAGGCTATAATTTACACTTTGAGAACTGTTTTCCTTCCTAACCTCTGCTGCAGATTCACTCTCTCTGGTTATCCAAAAAGCTCAGTGATTTGGCCAGTGGAAGAGAGGGGGCTGCACTTGGAGAAATTGTAGTATCCCTGGGCTCCGTGGAGGCTGTCAAGCCTTTCATCTCCTCCCTGTTAGCTCCAACTAAAAACTCCTTTTGCCCTTTTCAAAGGTCAGGGTCCATAGATATTTTTGTAAGGGGCACATTTGGACTAAAGAGATGAGCGAGTGTGTTGACAGCAAGAAGCTTCTGAAAAAGCAAGAAAGGAAAGGTCAACGGCCTAGAATCCTTCCTCAGGGTGGAGGTTCAGGGCAGAGGGGCAAGGATCCAGAATGAGGATGAGACAACAGAATAGGGCAATTTGACACCGGCTCTCTTCACTTACCTGAGTGGTAGAAAGGCTATTGCCAAAGGACAAGGGATGGGCAAAAGCCAGGGCAAAAGAACCCTTCTCCCTCCTTTTCTGGGGGTGGCTCACTTTTTGTTGGTTTGTTCTTAGAGCATCTGAGGGCTTCACTCATGCACAAGGATGATGTCAAATGTGGGCATTGGAAGAAAAGCAACAATGTCCCCAATACATTCAAGATATATAAAAACATTAAAATGATGCAGAAAAAGTTCTGATGTTTTCTGTGGCATTTATGACTACCTTTTCAGTCTCACACCTATTAAACAGCAGCCTTTATTTGTCTACTGTTTATTTTAGGTGAAATAAAGCTACAGTGGAACCATACGGAGTGTTAACTAAATCAAAGAAGAACATTCGCTTTTCTACTTTCATTTATGTATTTTATTTTTTTATTTTTATCTGTTTTTAAATTAAAGAAAGAAGATCACAGAGATATCTCATATTTGGGAAGAGTGTGTAAAGCAAGATTAAAAAGGAATATTTTCAAAAATGGCATCAAAATATATCGACTGTTTCTACCGTTTTACTAGGTATAATTCGAACAAGATTTAAAGGAATATGTTTACCTCAGCCTATAGGTATCTCGATGTTGAAATTTCTTGAGTCATTTTTTTCACTGTGTCCTTCTTGATCAGTTGGCCATCATTTTCTGTCTTGTTTTGAGTCTTATCCATGCACTTCAGGATTGTCCACTTCTTTTTCCATGGTTCGAAATCGGTTGTTTTCTTCCGTGAGAGGCTTTTCTCTTACTTAACCTTAACCTGAACAGGACAGGCTTAACATATGCTAAAGTAGAAAGAAACCCTCTGACTTTTCATATTTTTTGTTCATTAACATCTTGTATACTCCGTTGAAGAAATTGAAGGAAAATAAAGTCTGCTGGGGAAAATTGTGATTGGACTCTTAGGAGTCTTTGATTTAGGTTGTTTCACTCATTTTTTTTCTCTCTAAAGTACTTTTAAACTTCTTTTTCCCCTGAAGATGCTTGTTCTGCATTTGTACATAATTTATCTTTGTACTAAAGGCTGAATTTACCTCCAAAAATTTATGGCCTGGAACCAATTGCTTAGTCTATAACAGAATTCCATCGTTTTGAACTTAACATTAATTCTAGGTCTCTTAAAAAGTAAGTTCTTTCTGTTTTTGGGAATATGTCAGTTTACCAAAATAGAAATATACAGTAGTTTCTTCAAAGAGCCTAACAATAAATCCTAGAAAAAATAAATAGAATAGAGTGAAATTAAAATAATAACTGAGAAATCTGTATATCTTAAAAATTATTGAGGAAACCAAAAGAGTTTAGCTGAAGGGCAGCTATTAATTGACAATAAATTAATGTAGATTTATATGAACTTGCTAATTTTTAAGAATCAGGTTGTTCCTTTGTAGAAAGATTGGCAAAAGGGTGGTTAGATTTCATGCATTTACAGATTAATTTAGTCACTGCTTCTCTGTTACATGGTAGTAGTGATTTCATTTTTGTGTCTGGTAAACAAATGATTTACAAGAAACTCTTGTCTCTTTATCTCTCTTCCTCTCATTGATATTTCCCTTGATGAGTTTTTATCCTTATAAATTACCTTCTCTTGCCCTGTAAACAAAATTGTGCCCCAAGCTTGCGAAAGAAAGAAAGAGAGAAAGAAAGAAAGAAAGAAAGAAAGAAAGAAAGAAAGAAAGAAAGAAAGAAAAGAAAGAAAAAAGAAAGAAAGAAAAAATACACAAAACAAAACAACCACACCAAAAAAAAAAAACCCTCCCAAAACAAAAAAACTGAACAAAACCCAAATATGCTCTTTATTTTCTACTTTTCTAAGTCTATGACCACAGTCTGTAGAAGATATTAATAAGAATTAGTCTCTAAGCAGAAAGTTTATTTTTATAGTGCTCAATCCAATCCTAAGGTACATTTTTTTCTCTCTACTCTTTTTTAACAAGAAAATTTGTTAATCAGACATTTGGCCACTGTTGAATATTGGGAAGTATTTGGTTGACATAGATAAAGTCTATAGTTGGAAGTTTGCAATTCCTTGGTTTGCATTTTAAGTGGTTCCTATGAACATTTACTTATATTTGCTATAAATCCTTTCTTATTAACTACATCATGTTAGCCATACAGGGGTAATTAATTTCTATCCCTCTAAGCCCTGAATCCAGATCCCCGAATTACCATTTTACTCCTTCAGCATTGATGAAGTTCACTTGTTTCCATGTCACTTAAGCATCAAAATGATAAAGTCTATTTATGAGCATTGAATCCAAGAATGAATATTATGTAAGTGCACAGAATCATTATTTTATTCCAAACTAAGGAGCATCCCAGATCAATGCTATGATATATTGTTGAATATATTGTTCTAGTCCTAATGACACACACATTATATTGTCAATTTCAAGTTACTGGGTAACTTGTTCCAAAATGCTTCCATTCATCATATTGACGGTGATGTTAATCAAATTGACTATCCTTAACAAAAAGCCCTGCTTCATTTGCGTTATATTGCTTTTCTGCCTACGGGGAACATTTACACAATTAAAAAAGCAGATCGAATGCTAATAAAGAAAACAAATGAAGATTTATTCATAATCCTCAAAAGAATTGTAATAATTTAATTAAGGTGTATGGTACTTTTGGAAGGAAAGTGATGAAATGGAAAAAAAATCCTTTGTGAGGTAAAGGGAGGGGCAAAGGAGCTTGTTAAAGAATTCTTTTGCTTTTGTAATATTCATTGATTTAATCTCAAAGAACAATAGACAGGAATCCATTGAAGATGGAAGTTAGCACTTGAGGAGGAGAAAAAAAAGGGAGGATCAATCAAAATCTGAAGCTTGCCAAATACTTGAAAGATATAGAGACAGCCAGGAGGGAGAACAACAGTCTGGGGTGGTCCAAGGGAATGAAAGAAATACATAATGGGATGAAACTAAGGAGCAAAGGAAATTCAAACTGATAATCAAGTAATGTTTTCTGGCAGCCACAGATTATTCATTACTAAGCAATGCTAGACTTCCCGTAGAGATGTTTTTCTTTAAAGTTTTATTCTCAGCCATTAAGAGAGAAACAAAGCTTCCTCAACTGTGATGTGAATGAAACATCAATGTTTGTGAAGACTGTTGGCTCAGCTAAATGTAGCAAGGTCTTTTGGGGGCAAGAATACTAATGAAGTAATAACATTCAAACCCGGAATAGACTTTGAGGTGCATCCACCTAATTAATAAACCAGGTACAATTTGTATTTCAGAGTAATTTGGGAAGTCACAGCTTCTCTTTAAAGTAATAAAAAAAATACTAATCCAGTCCCTCAAATTCATATATAATTGAGAAAGAGTTATGCCGAACATGGCACTAGAAGAAGCTGTGTGGCATGGACTGATCCCCTATATGGCAGATGTTAACATACAGCCTAGTTAGGAGCCACAGCATTGATCTGTACAATATGAGTGCATCATGTAGAGCTAACACATATAGGATCGAGTCTACAGGTAAACCAATCAAGCCTGGATTCTTCCGGGAAGTCTTTGTGCAATTGGGTGAGGAAAAACTGACAAATTTGAATATGTGAAAGAAGTGTGAAAGTATATAGGAAAGGGAAATCTGTAAGTCACTAAGGTCACAATAAATACTGTTATTTCACAATACTGTGAAATTTATGAAATCTGTGTGAACCTAAAACAGATGGCTAGCTTTGTAAGACATTTCTATACAAAAAGGCCCTAGAACATTATATTGCTTATAAAAATAAAACAAACAAAAAGAAACTATGGTGTATCCACAGAGATGTCTACCTATAAAAGGAGTAGTAAGTACAATAGAATAAGTACTGTGCTAAAATGTTTAAGACACAGATGTCAAACTCATTTCTGCTATTAAATAGCATCAAACTTTTGGTAAGGAACCTCACCTCTCTGGACCAACTGTAACAAAGAGTGAATTGAATAAAATAAGTAAATAAAAAAGAAAAGTTCCTAACTGCTTCAATGCTCCTTTCCTGCTCTACATTTCTAAAATTCTCTTTGAACTGACTAGAAAAAAAAAATGTAGAACTCTACATGTTATAATAATTCTGAATGTACAAAAGTTCATTGCAGTCTGAATTTGATTTGGGAGCCCATGAAAGATACTCAGTTGAAAGGAATAGTGAGAGGAACTACCTGGGAACTAAAAGATTGCTTTTTTTTTTAAAAGCATAACTTTATTTATTTATTTTGCAGTGTTATATCAGTTTCGGCTATATGATATAGTGATTTAACAATTCCATACATCACCTGGTGCTCATTGTAACAAGTTCACTCCTTAATCCCCATCACCTACTTAACCCAACCCCTCACTGACTTCCCATCTGGAAACCATCAGCTTGTTCTCTACAGTTATGAGTCCTCTTGGTTTGTCTCTTTCAGTCTCTTTTTCCCTTTGCTCATTTGTTTTGTTACTTAAATTCTACATATGAGTGAAATCATATGGTATTTGTCTTTGACTGACTTATTTCGTTCAGCATTATACTCTCTAGCTCCATTCATGTTGTTGATAATGGCAAGATTTCATTCTTTTTATGGCTGAGTAATATTCCATTGTATATTGAATAATATCCCATTGTATACTGTATAAACATATATACCACATCTTCTTTATACATTCACCAATTGTTGGGCACTAGGTCTGCTTCCATATCTTGGACGTTGTAAATAATGCTGCTTATAAACATAGGGGTACATGTATTCCTTTGAATTAGTGTTATTTGTATTCTTTGGGTAAATATTCAGTAGTGTGATTGCTGGATCATAGGGTAATTCTATTTTTAACTTCTTGAGGAACCTCCACACTGTTTTCCACCGTGGCTGCATCAGTTGCATTCCCACCAATAGTTATGAGTGATCCTTCTCCTCCACATCCTTACTAGTGTTGTGCCCAAGATGCGAATCCGAGAAACCACCAAGGGGCCAACACCGATGCAAACACATGAGGGTTTATTTACAGGCTCGAGCTTGGGTCCAAGTATACCCGACACAGCGGAGCAGAGACTTGGACCCCGAGGTGGGTTTCAGCTTAGTTTTATGGGCTGGTCTAGGGGACCTCCAGAAGGGGTGGAGGAATTTCTCAAGTTCTGTTTACATTCTGATATGGGGCTTTAATGGGACTTTCTGCCACTGGCATTGAGCTCTGTTCTCGTTCTAATATGGGGCTTCCTGCCACTGGCATGGGCTCTGTTCTCATTCTAATATGGGGCTTTCTAGGACGTTAAGCTGTAAGCTCTTTTCTTCCTGTAACTGAAGTAGTGTAAATTTCAGCCCTTCTTCACAGGGGCCTGGGATGGCTGTACTTGTGCTAACGCTGAACTTAAAGGGGAATGGCCTTAATTTTCTCGGTCTCCACACTAGTACCTGTTGTTTCTGGTGTTGTTGATTTTAGCCATTCTGATAGGTATGAGGTGACATCTCATTATAGTTTTGATTTGTATTTCCCTGATGGTAAGTGGTGATGAACATCTTATCCTGTATCCATTGACATATGGATATCTTCTCCGGAGAAATGTCTGTCCAAGGAATCAAGAAATTGGTATTCATCTTTTGTTACTTCTTCCCCTTCTCTGTCTTCTTCCATTGGCATGGCAAGTTGCATCAGCTTCAAATCCCATGAAGAGATACCAAACTAACATCAGACAGATGAGGGAACATTTGGTTCTACTCTAACTGGTTATAAGAAAGAAAATGATGAAGAAATTTGGTGTCAGGTTAGAAAAGAGAAGGTAATACAGTCAGTTTGATCCCTGAGCTAGATGGCATTTCTTTCTGTTTGCAATATCATCATTTCAGTAGGATATAATGTAAATATCTCAGACTACAAGTATGTTTCCTTTCAAACACACCCAGAGGGATGCAATCCCAGAAAGATAAATTGGAATTGGAGAATCCTAGTTGATAAGGAAGATGTAGAAAATGGGTGGAATGAGGGGATGGTTTAAGTCAAACACAAAAATTTCCTGCTTTTCATATACACTTTGTATAGTACTTATTGTTATTAATCTAAGTTCTGCTTTGATGTAAGGAAAGAAAATACATGCTTACACTTAGCTATGTCCTCATTACTTTTTTGTTTGGAAATAAGAAAGACTATTGTGTTCCTCAGTACTTGTGTTTATAAGTGTTAGGAAGCAAGGTGGGGTTACAGGTGGCATGAAATGAAATTCCTTATATTTTAAACAATTTATTGTTTCATTTTGAAATCATAAATTATTTTTTTTTAAGATTTTATTTATTTATTCATGAGAGACACAGAGAGAGAGAGGCAGAGACACCGGCAGAAGGAGAAGCACGCTCCATGCAGGGAGCCGGATGTAGGACTCAATCCCTGACCTCCAGGATCATGCCCTGGGCTGAAGGTGGCGCTAAATCACTGAGCCCCTGGGCTGCCCTGTTTTGAAAACATAAATTAAACATAAGCTGTTAGAAAGGTCAGGACTTAACTACAAACCCATGTCAAATAAGACTTAAGATATAAAGCCCTAGGTATTGGCATGTTTGAGTTGTTTTACATAATGCTTCTGAATATCCAAGTTCATTTCTCTAGCCTGTGGCACTGATTAATGATTATACAGATGGAGTTATCTTGTAAAAGTTGTTTAAATAATGAAATGAAGTCTAGACAGATTTTATGTCAAAACAGGAAATCTGACTAGTAAACATAAGTGACTAGTTGGATGAAACCCATCAGCCTGAATAGCTCTTATAACCCAAAGATGTCAGATTCAGTCTAGAACTAATATTCCAAATATTTAGTTTGTTTTGATAAGGGAGTTAATACCAGATAGTGGAAAAGGCACTAGAACAGGTAAAAGGAGTGCTGAGCCTTCTCAACTTGATTCTGCCATTTATGATCCATGTGGTCTTGGGTAAAATATCTGGACATATCATACACAAATAACTGTCCTATGTAAAAAATGGAGATGATGGGGTGCCTGGGTGGCTCAATCGGTTGAGCTCTGACCCTTGATTTCAGCTCAGGGTCATGATATCGAGCCCCCCACCAAACTCCATGCTCAAGCAGAGGTTCTCTCTCCTTCTGCCTCTGCCCCTTTCCCTGCTCACATGCTCACTCACTTTCTCTCTCTCAAGTAAATAAATCTTTTTAAAAAATGGAGATGATAATACCCACTCTTCCTTACTCACACAGAGTTGTGAGAATTGATTGAAATGATATTTATGACATAGCAATAATTACATAATAATTCAGTAACTGAATCTCGAGTTCTTAGCTTTTTCTTAAACACGATAATTGAATCATCTTTAATTTTTACCAATGATTTAAGAAATAGGTAGTAATTTTTCCATCTGAAAGATGAGAAAAACTGCTTCTTAAAATGGTAAAGGATGTATCTAAACCCACATGAAAAGTAAGATTCAGAATTAAGCTTTAGAACAGTTCTTTCTAGTCCTAAAGCCTATACTTTCCTCATTATACCATAATAATTTTAGAAAATAGTAGAGTGAGGGTTGTCTGGGTAGCTCAATCAGGTAAGTGTCTGCCTTTAGTTTGGATCTGAAATCTAGCCCCAAGTCAGGCTCCCTGCTCAACGAGGAGTCTGCTTCTCCTCCCTCTTGCCTCTTCCACCCTGCTCATGCTGTCTCTCAAATAAATAAGTAAAATCTTTTTTTTAAAGAGAAAATAAAAAAATTAGAGTTTTTAACAAGTGGCTATCTAAAAAACTTCTCAGTTTATAATGATGTTCTATTGCTATAAGCAGAATTGCATAGTAAGAGTCCCTATTGCAGCTTTGGTTATTTCTATTTTGATTTGGCAAGCAAGTTCAGAAAACCTACCAATGTCTACTCATGGCTTAGGGTCCATTTCAAATGCCACTCAGTTCACAAAGCCTTCAATTAAACTCTCAGTCGGTGCTAATTGTGTCTTGCTTGCATCAATATGATTCTTGTCATTTTTAATATAGTCTTCATATTTTCCTATGCCTAGTTTTTCCTTTAGACCAGAGCAACTCAGTACAGTAATTACTGGCGAGTTATTTATTTATTTATTTATTTATTTATGATTTATTTATTTGAGAGACAGAGAATGCGCATGAGTGGGAGGGGCAGAGGGAGAAGGAGAGAGAGAAACTCAAGCAGACTCTATGCCCAGCACTGAGCCCAATGTGAGGCTCGATCTCATGACCCTGAGGTCACAACCTAAGTGAAAACAGAGTCACTCAATCAACTGTACCACTGAGGCCACCCACTACTAGTGTCAGGTGATTATTTAAATTAAAATTAAATAAAACTTAAAGTGTAGTTCTTTAGTAAAGTAGTCACATTTTATTAGTTCAATAGCTACATGTGGCTATTGGCCTTTATACTCAACAATGCAAATGTAGAACATTTCCATTATCATAGGAAGTTCTCCCGGATAATGATGCTCTGGATCAGGTATGAAAACTACAGCATATGGATGAAATCTGCACTGCTGCCTGGTTTTGTAGATGAACTTCTGTCAGAAGACAGTAACACTCATTCACTTAATATTATCTTTGGCTGCTTCTGTGCTTAAATGGCAGAGTTGAGTAGTTCCAACAGAGACCAAATGGACCACTAAGTCTAATATATTTATTATCTGATCTTTTGTAGAACAAGTTTGTTGATCCTGAACTAGGCTATAAGCTGTCTGAGGCTAAAAGCTCCAAGTATGTGTCTTATATTTTGGGTCCTAGTATATTAGATTATCTAGAAGAACCAATGTTTGCTGAATGGAGTTGACTGAGTTGACATCAAGTTAAGAAATTAACCTGTGGTACCACATCTAGGAAATGATGGGCTCAAAATTTAAAGCAATGAATCTAATACAAAACCAAGTGCTCATTTCATGCTACTGTGTTACCTCTTGATCTTCTGGGGTCAATAATGCACCAGTCAGAATGATGATGACCATAAGGCAGGGTTATCAATAAGACCTCCTCCCAGGAGGGTTTGTTCTCAAACATGCCTCTACCTATGGGTTATTCACAAAAAAATCAATTACAAGGAATAATAAAGGAGAACAACAGACTCATTTGGACTCCTAGTCCTTCTCTTATATGTCTCTATTATCCCCTATCTCTCTTCAGCTCTAGTGA
Organism: Canis lupus dingo; assembly: GCF_003254725.2. Taxonomy (NCBI): domain Eukaryota; kingdom Metazoa; phylum Chordata; class Mammalia; order Carnivora; family Canidae; genus Canis; species Canis lupus. Next base: position 31,640,813 of record NC_064258.1, on the reverse strand, counting down.
TCTCCTTTCCTCAGGTACCTGCAAGGCATGCTCCCACCCACCCAGCACTTTGCAGTTGCCACTGTCTCTGCCTGGTAGCAAAACTGGGTAACATTTAGGTTGTGCACTGTAACATGAGGCTGACCATGGCAACCATGTTGCCTACAGTTCTCTCCCTGTAAACATCCAATGGCTTCCTCTTGTCTTTTTTTCAAGACTGCTCACAGTGATTTTCTTTGGAAACACCTCTTGACACTACTCATCCCCTTTACTTGGCTTTACTTTATTTTCCTTAACATTTAGATTCTAACATTGTATAATATTTAACTTATTTTGTTTATTGTTTATTTTCTGTCTTATCTCACTAGGAAACAAACTCTATGAGGGCAGATCTTTTGGTTGCTTATTGGCATTCTCAGGGCTGACTAAAAGGATTTGCATCTGAGTCGTCCAATCTCTCCCTCTGAGTTTCTGTGCTGGTTGGCAGTCTGGAGTAATGGCTGTCATATCTTAAAGGGACAAGAATGAAGTATACAACTAAAATAACAATAGTAGTGATAAGCACTTTTACCTGTGTCTCTGGATGAGTTCTTTTTTCTTCTTTAATCATAAACGTCTTACCTCTTTATCTTTATATATATTGAAGTAGTTCAGGGAGTGAGGGTTGTGGCCAAATATGAAGAATAAGGAATTGTTTGTGTGAGTGTGTGTGTATGAAGGAGAAAAGGAGAGTGGTTGAGAATGGTAGTGTTGATTGGAAAGAATGTGAGAGGTTGGATTTGGTCAAAGGCTAATAAGATGTAAAATATATTTATTGGGCACAACTATATACGTGGTAGCAAACATGATGTGTGCAACTGCATGTCCAATGCATTTAACCAAATGGCATTCTCAAGATTGGTGTTGTACTATTTTGAAGAATTTCTTGGAAGCTAAAGCAGATTCTGTTTGTTCTTTCCCATAAAAGGTTTTTTTTCCCCCACCAGGAAAGCTTAGAGATTGTCTATAAATCAAATAGAAAGGCAGTAAGAAGAATTCAGGCTTCTGTTATCCCTCTGGATACTCCCTACATTTTTACTCTATAAATATAGTGAAAGATCAGTTCTATTCCCTTGAATCATTCTTCTTAACTGAAGGAAACAATATCTCACTGCTATTTCAAAGAATTGATTAATTTTGCATAATCTGGACAGATAAGAAAATCAGGTTCAGTGCTGAGGATCATAAAAAGAGTTTAGTGCAGAGTGTCCTTGCTGTATAATTTAGTGTTGATGCCAATCTTTTAACTGCCTTTGAAGTGGGACTGAAGAGCCTTATAATAAAGATAATAAGGCTATGAAATTTAGACCTCGTATTGGCTGAAATTGGATAATTAGTTTAGAACTTCTTAAATTACATATTTGGGGGCAGAAAAAAAGTGAGAACTTGATTCCCAGCAATGCAGGCTAATAATTTAATCCATACAAATTGATGAATATTCACTGGATGCTCACGAAACACTAACGGCTTTTGTGCAGGGACTGACTGGGTCTCAGTAAGGAGAGAGAGAGAGGCTCTAAAGCAGGGAAGCTTTGCTGGCCTAAAACAATCTAACCTCCAGAAGATAGAAGGACAATAAAAAGTCAGAAAAAAACCCCATATAATATCTTATTCTCATTTACCATTTGTAAACTGTTTTAAGTGTATTCATCCATTTGCTTATTTTATCCTTCCAATAACCTTGCATTTATGCTTAAAGGGGACTTGTCAGATTAAAAACAAAAACAAACAAACAAAAGATCTTCCTCAGGATCTTCCTTTTTGGTTCTTTTCCTTTGCCCTCGGTGCTTCTGTCCATTATCTTAGTAACTTATTAATAATGTTGACCACTTGAAGTTGTCATTGTTGGTGAAGAAATGATAAGTGCCTCTTCTGGTTCCTTGGCCCCCAGTCCCTACAATCTCACCATCATCTTTATCTCTTCCTTTATTCACCTCACCTTTACTGTCTTTCTTAGGTATATTACACATGTAGACATCCTACCACAGTAGAGTCTTTCATTTTTTTAATTGCTAGTTTTAAAGGGTGCAGAAAGCATCCTGGCACTCCAAACAAATCACCCTGGATCTTTTTTAAAAAAAGATTTTATTTTATTTTTATTTGAGAGAAAGAGAGGGCACAAGCAGGAGGAGTGGTAGAGGGAGAGGGAGAAGCAGACTCCCCACTGAGCAGGGATACCCCCCCCACCAACACGGGTCTCAATTCCAGGACCCCTGATCATGACCTGAGCCAAAGACAGATACTTAACCGACTGAGCCACCCAGGTGCTCCACCCCAGATCTTTTTTTAAACATAGAAAAATCAAACACAATTATGTTGCATTTTCCCCCCATAATAAACCAGTGTTTTTTTTTTAAAGATTTGTTTATTTACTTATTCATGAGAGAGAGACACAGAGAGGCAGAGACACAGGCAAAGGGAGAAGTAGGCTCCATGCAGGGAGCCCGATGTGGGACTCGATCCTGGGACTCTAGAATCACGCTCTGGGCTGAAGGCAGATGCTTAACTGCTGAGATACTCAGGAGTCCCATAAATTAGGTTTGTTTTTAAAGCCCCAGATGAAAGGTCCTCATCTCCTCTGGATAGCACAGGCTTCATGATGATGAGCTGAGGTCAGTGGTCCTTTACTTGGCCGGCAACACTGTATATGGAGCCAGGTGTGTGAAATAAGTCTTCATGTCTCCAAGGTGAAACAGGGTATCAGGTACAATGAAAAGGATGTACAAACTGTAGATTATTAGCTGGAGAGGTAAAATTATCTGATTTTCTGAGAAAACACAACATCATTGGAATAATTGTATATTAAACATTTCCAAATTATTTAGATTACCTTTATAAAATTACCAAAATATTAGCATCTAAATGTATATATATTATCATTTTGTCTCTGAACTTCTCTTTTGGAATTGTTCTAAGAGCACTGAGTACATTTTCTTTTTGATCACTTCGGCCTAATCATAGCAACCTTCAACTTCTGAGCAAGGGAGTTAATTTTCAGAAATGGCCAAAACCAATTTCACCAAGTGTAAATAATAGGATAGGGGGTCAGGGTAGTTAATACTATTTTTTCATCAGAAATAATTGGTGGTGGCTCAGCTGTTTAGTGCTGCCTTCAGCCCAGGGCCTGATCCTGGAGTTCAGGGATGGAGTCCCACGTCGGGCTCCCTGCATGGAGCCTGCTTCTCCCTCTGTGTCTCTGCCTCTCTCTCTCTCTTTCTCTCTCTCTCTCTCTGTGTCTCTCATAAATAAATAATGTGTGTGTGTCTCTCATAAATAAATGAAATCTTTTAAAAAAAGAAATAATTGGTGAATGTTTAGTATTGAATTGGATTTATTAAAAGTAGTATAGATGCTGCTTACAAAGGTATTTCTAGACTTTCAATTATGATTGGATCAAAGAATATTTGTCACATACATCATAGATCTACTCTATCCTCTCTTCTTTGAAAATCTTTGGTTAATAGGAAGGAAGGAAGATTATAGAATGAAGAGAAGAAAGTGTTGTGGAGTCCACCTTCCTTGTTACACTGCTTCCGTGAGTCACCTCGAGGAGTTTACATGACATTTGGGTAGTTGAGCACATGTTTATAGAATAGCTATGAAAATTCATGTCTTTTTTCTTTGAGCTTTCATTGTATTTGAAATGAGTGAGGTTCTTCTCAGTAAAAAGAATTACTGTATTGTAGATCTTTAAATCAGGTACAAAGAGAAACAATAAATGATTACGAAAACAAATGTTGCTTTTTGTCACTAGAAAGGCCTCTCTCTTGCAGAAACCAAGATTACAGCTCTGAGTTAATTCCTCTCCTACAGGGAGAAAAGGAAGGGATTGAATTCATAGATAATAACTACTGATTTTAATATTAATTTATGAGAGTGAATCAAGTTATCTTTTTCTTTAAAATGATACCTTCTTATATAGATTTGGTCGGAAGTTAATACAACATTATTAGTCATAAATTTGGTTCTGGTCATGATTTTTTGAGTGGGAAGAAGGATTTTTATTTAGCACATTAAACTAGTTGTGTGTGTGTGGAGAGAGAGATTGAGAGAGAGAGAGAGAGAGAGAAAGAAAGAAAGAGAAATATCAGAAAAAATTTAACCTCTCATTTTGGAGGTTACACAAAATCCAATTGACCTTTTTAAAAACATCTAATTGTCATGCACCCAGGTACTTTCCGGGCTTGAACTGGCAGTCAAATATCACAAGAAAGGTTATTCTTGTTATTTCAAAACCTGTTTGAACCAAGAAGTATTGAGTGTCCTTGGGGAGATTCCAATTAAGCTAATCATGGTCTTCTCTTTAATTAATTAATTACTTAATGTTTGTCAAGTGTTTTGAAAATGCTAAATGGAATGTATGTGCTAATTAGTATTATTTGTAAAAAGCAAATACGATATTAATGGTTTCTATTTCCTCACAAGTATATCACTTTAGCTGGCTAACTTATGAACCCAAATAGTTTCATTTCTATGCTTTTATAAAATGCACAATACAAAGAAAATGTTTAAATTCGGAGACACAACTGATAAGAACTGGCTAATATTTTTACTTTATCTCTGGTTTTACAGTGATAAGTTGTCTCTGTAGAGTAAAATAAAAGTGGTGTGTAAATGTCTAGTGGTGTTTTACAGTACTCTTTGCATTATTTAAGTAAACTTTAGAATTGTATGAGAATCTTGAATTTCTGCATTAATTTAAATAGAGGGTTTAAGGTAGATAGGAATAGGAGATTGTTTTCCCGTGATAATCTTCACTGAAAATTCTTAATAACTGTTTCACTGTATCTTCTGTTTTATCACAAATAAGAGGTAAGTTCATTCTAGCTGAGCTCAATTAAATTTTGACCTCACTGTTACAGTGTTCATGAATATTTAACTACAGGAAAATACTGGTTGAGACTTGAAACACACACACGATGGTGTGGAAAAATGAAAGGTGACCAGGACAGCTAACAACTTGGGTTCTCCCCAGTCCACGTCTCCCATTTGTCACTAGATGTTTTGATGCCAAGAGGAACCCAACTCCAGAAGAACAGCTCAAGTAGCAATTTTTGAGAGTTGGAAACATGTAATCTTTGTTATTGAACCTAGTGTAGCTGCAAATCATGTTTTTAAATATAAAATTGTGGAAGGTTTTGCAACCTTTAAATCTTTTCTTGTCATTTTATGATTCTGGTGTTAAATTTTGCTGTGTTAATGTCATCTTCACTTGGTAATATTTACAGCACCTAAATCAATGTTGAGGACACACAGAATATTGAAGGATCAACTCTACTTATTCCAAATACACTTTAATATTTTGACTGCTAGACCAGAGTTCGAGAAATAACTGCGGTAGAATGATAATGAGAAGTTTAACAGTTTTATGATGGTTGAAGCTGACTTTATGAAAGTTGATAAATTTCATCTTGTAGGTTTCAATTTCTCATTCCCTACCGAGAGATGGGGAGAATACATTGATACTGCATTTCAAATTGGCTAGATCAGAAGGAACAGCAGCTAAAATCCATTACAACCCAATTACATCCATCAGCTGAAGCTGTGTGCATTCACTCGTGAACATCAGCATTTAATCCATAAAGAGGAACTAATGAGAAATTTGAAAATGGAATCCACGCATCAGTAAGTTTGGAGAGATTTTTCTGGGATTAATGATCTGCCAGAGTATCTTCAACATGCTGGAAAGCTATTCTCTCTGGGTTTGTTTACTGACCAAAAGAAAAAAAAAAGGGGGGCGGATTTCCTTCTGTCTACTCATCAAGTATTTGAAAGACTTGACTCATCTTAGTCCTTGAAAGTGGTACGTCGTCGTGTGCTTTGGAAATAAGGTATGTATTGATGGATCCTGCTTTCTTTGAATTAGAAAAATCAAACTATTAGATGGGGAGTTCCCACCTAGATATTATTAGTGAATATCCTCTGCAAACTCTTCCACTTCTCTAGCTACTCAGAAAATGATGCCCCCTTTACTTGAGTGTTGGGAGTATGTTTAGAGTTGCACAGAACAGCAACAATTCTGAGCTGTAGAAATTTTAAAAATAGTTTTCTTTTGTTGTTGGTGATGGCATAGATAGAAAATTAATACTCTACTTGTTGGATTGCAATAACTTAAAGAACAAGGCAGTTTATAGATTGTGTGACATAAACTTGTTCATGATCGCATACCTTTGTATGTATAATTTCTGACTGTCGTAACTATAGAGTTTGGAAAAACTAAACACTGGGTGAAGCTTGAGAATTTGGGGGGATTTATTCTCATCTGGCAAAATTCAAGGATGTTACTGCATTGAGGTCTTGGTAGTATAGTCATTCAGATGAAAGAAACATGTATGTAGAGTGTAGAGGATCTGATCCCTAATGATGTTTGGAAGAGGATTTAGTTTATATGTTTTGAATCACACAGCATTGTATGATTTGTTCCTCTATTTTTGGAACAAAAATAGAGAATCCAAGTAGCTGTGAATATAGCACTCCATGATGTCAGTGGTCTTAACAGAGGTTGAGATGGCATGAAATTAAGTGTCCATAATTTTTCTGAGTCCTTATTTTTTCTAAACTCTAGGGAGAAGTTTAGAAAACCAAGTTGCAAAAGCTATATAAAGATAAAATTCTAAAAAATTTTAGAAAGATAAATGGCAAAAGGTATATAAAAGAGTTTGGACTTTACACTTAGCAAAGGAAGCCTTGGAGGATTTTTGTGAAGGGATAATGTAGATATTTCAGAGGGTTACTGAGACCATGAATGGAGGGTGTAGAGATCACAATGGATCTGTATTTTTAAGTAAGAGAGTACTGACAGTGGAAACAGTATTGGGTGAAGAAAAATTGATATATCAGAAATAGAATTAACAAAAATTAGTGATTGAGAAAACCAGGATTTTGTCTAGGGCTACTAGGTTGTCGTGGTGTCATTATTGAAAGAGGGGCAAAGGAAAGAGGAGGCTAGTTGATCTTGTCAATCCTCTTAATCTTTTTGAGAATCTTTTTAGAATACATCCACTATGAGGAGGTGCCTGGAGTAAGCAGTTATGTAGTTACACTTCAAAGGGGCTGGCTACCTCTCTGCATTGGCTGACCAGAATTGATACCCTAGTCTCATCTTTCTTATGCATGAAAAAAAGAAATCAAGTGAGAGACTTTTAAATAAGAAATTAGTTTCTCTGTGCATATCAAAACATGTCCTCAGGCAATTTTAATAAAATTTGAGATTTTCTTGAAAGTATTTCTGTTCATATGTGTCCAAGAGACCAACTCCAGCTAAGAAAGAACTTGGGGAATTCAGGCCATTTCAAAGCTGGATGAAGTCATCCTGAGATTGAGAAAAATTCTTGATAGATAATTTCCTCTCCTCTGGGGGTTTTGGTGGTTTCAAAATAGTGTGTAGAAATATTTATTTTTTTAACCTTTTGGTTACAGTGAGTCTTGACCCCATTGACTCAAGGACTAAGAAGCTGAAGGCCATTTTTATGTGATGGGGAAGGCAGAGTGAGAGGAAAATCATATAAAAATTCAGTAACATGGGTAAAAATGCAGAAAGCAGGTCTGAACTGTTCGGATGGATCAATTAACTGTGTTTTCTTAATGTAGTTACAGTTTCCAATGAAATAGAAGTCAATAATATAAAGCGCCAGGATTTATGATATTTCAAAGGGATAATAGAATTTTTAGATGCCATTTGAGACTGTAGTGTTATACATTCCTGAAGATTCATGAAATTTGTAACTCAATAAAACTAATGTAATAGTAAAATATGAATGGTATACTAATACTTACGTTGTCCTTCTCGCATTAAGATGTAGCTATATTGTCTGCTTTTTTACATTTTTCCTCATTTCTAAGTCTTCTCTTCCTCTTTTCCTCCATTTTACTTATTTAGCAAAGTATAAAGAGCTAACAGAAAAAAAAAAGAGCTAACAGATATTTCATTTAGCCACAAATATTGGAGTATCTTCATTAGTAGTAAACAGAAAGAATTTTTCTATTAAAATTAGGAATGTGTGTGTATAGTTTGATCCTTTTTATCACATGTGCTGATTTTTCTAACCACATCACAACCAGGAAACAGAAGTAGTCTATCACCATAAATATTGCGTGGTGCCATCATTTTGCCAGTTTGAGTGAAGTATAGAAGTCTTGCCATTTTTTAAGTTTCTTTGCCCTCTCCTATGTATAATTGTCTTAAATATTTACAGATACTGAGATCCACATCAGACAACATTATGTTCTCTGCTTTTACTATCAACATAATTCAGAAGATGGAAGATGAGAAGGAAAGTCTATTGGATTTACTCTTAATTTTGCCCTTTACATTGTTCTTCCTTCTTGATGTTCTAAGGATCCTTTTATCATTTTTTTTTCCTATTTCAAGAATTTCCGGTGCCATTGTTTTAGGGTAGGTCTACTGAAAACAAATTATCATAATGTTTCTTCATTTGATAATATCTTGATTTCTCCTTCATGCCTACAGGATATTTTCACTGGTCATAGGATTCTGGATTGACCATTCTTGTTTTTCAGCACTTGAAAAATATTGTGCCCCTTTCTTCTGGCCTCTGTGGTTTCCTATGAGGAATCCACCATTATGCAAACTGTTTTTTCACTACAGGTAAGGTACAATTTCTCTCCTTCTACTTTTAAGATTTTTCCCCTTCTCTTTAGTTTTCTGAAGTTTATGATGTGTTCATCTGCTTTCTTTCTTTCTTTCTTTCTTTCTTTCTTTCTTTCTTTCTTTCTTTCTTCTTTCTTTTTCTTTCTTTCTTTCTTTTTCTCTCTGTTGCTCAAACTTGGCTATTTCTATTGATCTGTCTTTAAGTTTACTGATTCTTTCCTCATTCTCTCCATTCTGCTCGAGTCCCTCCATTGACTTTTAAAAATTTCAGTTGTATTTTTCTTTTTTTCTTTTTAAGATTTTATTTGTTTATTTAGAGAGCACAAGCTGGGGGAGGGGCAGAAGGAGAGAAGAGATAAAATCCCAAGCAAGCTCCACATTGAGCACAGAGCTCAACAGGGGGCTTCATCTCAGATGTTGAGATCACTACCTGAGACAAAATCAAAAGTCAGACATTTAACCAACTGAGCCACCCAGGGGACCCCACAGATCTTGTATTTTTCAGTTCTTTTTTGGGTTTCATAACACTGAGGAATCCTGATAGGTTCTACTTTAAAAATAAAGTGAAAAAAGGCCTGCCTAACACCATATGTTAGACATGAATTCCATTATTCTATTTAAGATTAGGAAAAAAAATTATTGAGATGTAATTGACATATAACATTGTATTAGTTTCAAGTATACAACATAATTCAATATTTATATATGGTGAAATGATCACCACAGTAAGTCTAGTTGACATTCATTGCTATGCATAGTTTTAAAATTTTTCTTTTTAAAAAATTTTGGTAATATCTAAGCATGACTAGTATTTTATTGGAAAATGAAACATATAAATTCAGTATAAAATAGATGAACAAGCATGGAGAGTACACATGCAAAAATAATCTGAATTCATTTGCATAAATCCAAATTATAGCATAAAACCATTGCTGAAAAATTAATTTATTAAATATACTTTTCTAACTGAAGAGTAGTTCTATAATTATTTGTATATAAACTTTTCTCAATAAATATACTCATATATATGATCATATACAACCTAAGTTGCCGTGGAAGAGAACAATAGGGGAAGGAAGAGAGAGAGAAAAAAAAATTAGTGATCAAACAAGAATTTTTCCCCCCACTGTCTAGGGGAAGGTGAATATTCCAGGATGGGTGGATGGATAAACTCTATGAAATTTTCAGGTATCTAGGCTCTTTCTTTTTCATTCCATCACCAGTTCTGAAGGGGTTTCCCCTGTTCTTCAAGGTCAAGGTTAGCTTACTGGCACCAAGTGTTACAACATCTAGAAAGGGGAAAAGAGAAAGTGGTACACATATGCCCTTCAAGGAACCCATATGGAGTTGCAAACATAATTTCCATATATACAATCCATTTGCTAAAAACTCTTTTCTCATACCCTTGCTGACTACTTCCCAAGGATACTACCCCAAAATCTCGTTTAGCTACAGTATACAAGTTGAAATCCAGGATCTCTGTGTGATGTGCAGTCCTTTCCATATTGTCCAGATGGGGCTTCTGGCATCTGATGGCCCATGCAATAGAAAATTTATCTTCCCCAATTCTCCACAAATACTCAGCATTCAAAAGGATTGTTGCATTAAAATCCCACATTGAGTGAAGGGAAGGACCACAGGCACACCGCTGTCATAGTTCTATAGCAATGAAGAAATATCACTGGCAAGGAAGGGTAGAGAATCTCTGTCTTGGCGGTAGTTTAAATTTCTTGGTCAAAGTCCGATTCTGACTTCTGGGAGGAATGGTTTTGTCCAATAACCTGCATTGCTTCTGGCTTTGCCCTCTGAGAAATTCTTAATTGTCCATTATTACCTTTGCATAAATCTGAAGTAGATACAGAAAAACAAAAACAAAAATCCTCTTCAGGATTGCACAGCCATCACAGCCCAATTCCTGTGGGCACCATTTTGGAGATCCTCAGGTTGCTTTATCAGTGGAACAATCACAGGTTTTTCTAGGCCAGGCTTGCAGTTCTGTTGACAAAGTAATTTCCTCAAAACTTAGTAGGATTCTGGGTTATTTACGTCCAGAAACTTACATGTGAAAGTTAAAATAGCAATTAGCTTGTCAGGTCATGGTTCTTTTGTCAGTGCATTTATTAGCTATAGTCTGTGCTGAACTCATCATTTTGTCTTCCTAATGTAATGGTGGTTATTGTGAGGCAATCTGTAATGGTAGACTTAGGAAGTCTATCAGTCTATAAATGACGCAATCACAAAATATCAGTGCTACCCAACAACATGTATTCATTTCACTTGTGTCTGTCATTGGTTGAGGTTCAGTTGACATAGGGTTTTAACTGAACTCTAAGCAATAGGTTGATTCCAGATTTCTGTCATTCTTTTTGGATGAGCATGTCAGCTGGTAATTGCAGAGGTAAGAGAGGGCCTTGGCAATCATGGAAATTTACTATGCCTCTCAAGGCCCATGCTCAGAAGTGACTACTGTCACTTTGCCCAGTTTTCTTTGGCTAATGCTGGCCACATAGCCATGCCCAAAGGCAAGGGGTGGGGAATGTACCGTTAGCATGGATGCCACATTATATGACAAAAGGTATGGACATTGGGAGGGTAAAACATTAGGGTAAACAGATCAATCTACCATGGGAATTATCGCCATTTATCTGAATTTTTCCTCTGGCAGAGAACACTCAATGGGAGGCTCTCTTAAACCTGGTTTGGCTCTTCCAGACTTCTACGTCCAGAAATCTCCAGCCTCTGAGTCAACTTAGATTGTAGATTGCAAGAAAAGAGTTTCCTTTAGGTGGCTGTATTTCTTCCATTGCTGCTTATGCCGTTACACTTTCCTGACATTATCTTTCTCTCATATATTTTGCTAAAAGCAACAAAGAGAAGCTAATACACACCAATATGTTAATCACTTATTAAACCAGTCTTACCTGTTTTATATTTTATTTCCACTCCACCCTACTCCTGCCACTTCTAACACCAAACATTCTAGATGTTAATATTCAGTGACAGAAAACTCCTTGTAGATGCTTTACAAAAAAGATTTAATATAGGAAATTTGATGCTTACAAAAGACATGGAAGAATGGGATTTGGGGCTACTACAGTAGGAGAGTCCAAGTACAACCGTCCCAGCTATAATCCAGAAGCCAAGAAGCTGCGGTTGCAGCTACTTCTGCTGCCTGTGTGATTGCCTTTCAATACCGCAGGCAGAGCTGGTTACCTGACACACACGCTGAGTATGCCACGAGGAAAGACACACATTACCTTGACCTTGCTTGCTCACAGGAAAAAACAACAGGAAACTGCCCTTGTCTTTAATGCCCTATACAGGGTCCAGACCAGCATATTAGCTAAGACCCATACAGATCTCAAATCTCAGCTGCAAGGGCAGCCCTGGGTGGCTTGGTGGTTTAGTGCTGCCTTCGGCCCAGGGCCTAATCCTGGGGACCCAGGACTGAGTCCCACGTCAGGCTTCCTGCTTCTCCCTCTGCCTGTGTCTCTGCCTCTTTCTCTCTCATGCATAAATAAATAAAATCTTAAAAAAAAAAATCCCAGCTGCAGGTGAGTCTTTGAAATGTACTTTTCTCTGGAGTCAAGAAGAAGCAGAGATGAGGGTAGGAATGGTGGTCATATGCCAACTAACAATGTCTGGCACATATACCAAAGGAGCAACCTTATTCATCACATCTGGAAAATGTCTGTTTTGAGGGGTGCCTGGGTGGCTTAGTTTGTTGGGCATCTGACTTTTGATTTCAGCTCAGGTCATGATCTCAGGGTTGTGGAATCCACACTCATTGTGTTGGGGTCCACACTCATTATGGAGTCAAAGATTTTTTCCCCTCCACTCACACACATGTGCACTCTCTACAAAAAAAAAAAAAAAAAAAAAAAAAAAAAAAAAAAAAAAAAAAAAAGTCTGTTCTTGAGAAAATAAGTTTGAAAAAGGATAAAAGATGGTTAATTTTATGCACAAAGAATGAGCAAATAAAAATCTTAATGAAGTCATAAAATAGCTTTTACTGTATCAGAAATTAACCACACGATTTTCAGGAATTAAACAAATACCACTCTGGAAAATACTTAGGAATAGGATATATTTTGGTGAATATTATCATGTGTAAATCACAGGAGAGAATACTAAAATCTATATATGTACTGGGAATTATAATTTCATCAAATTTATAAATAATGAAAATTAATATAAATTCAAAATTACATTTTTTCAAAATTTATTTTCTTTAACCAGTTTTATCTAAAATGTCGATGTACCATTATAACAAAGAATATATTAACTATAAGGAGGAATATTATTTTTTTTTATGGACAACAAGCTTGCCCTTATAGGAGCTAGCACTGATTTGAATTATGATTTGATAGGTTAACTCTAATTTTTTTAAGTATAAAAATGCAAAAAGATACAGGGCTTGTCACTACCACTATTTAAGAGAACATTGCTGTTATATTGACAGTTAATCCTACCATTTATTTTTCTATGCATGTTTGACATATATGATATCATACATAGCTTGCTTCTTTTAATTTCAGTTCACCATTTACATCTTGATTCATACTTACCTTTTTATCATTTTATAAGCAATACTGAGCAATACTGTACTGAATATCCACATACACCTCCTTAAACTACATAGCTAGACCAGAAATACTGTACAAATGGTGCATACCATTTAAGTTTTCCTCATTCCACCAAATAGCCCTTAAGAAAATTAACAATGTGTATTTAAAAGGAAGAGGAAAACACTTTCTTTTCTATATAGTGTTAATTCCCATACTCTTGGAGGAGGTCATAGAGAGGATATGACTTCTGGTTGACCCACTAGCTGGATGAGGGCAATCAGAGGCGTCTCCTCCTTTCCCTGCCCTTGGAGTATACATTCTGCTCACCATCCCCACCCCCAGAGCCATTATCAAGGAGGCAGCCTTGAGAGAGTAATGTGTTGTTGGGTTCATCTGAGTGGTATTGAGTCAATGAGCCTAGTTAAGGCTTTTATATAGACTCTAAAGAGTCTGGCCAGCAGGTTTTGAGATTTGCTCATGTTGCGGCTGCTCAAGACAAGCTTCATAGGTAAGTTCCCTCCCTACACCTGCTGTATACCTTTCTGAAGTGGTCTGCCTTTTTCTTGAACTACACCCTGCCTTTTGTGTGGTTGGGTGGGGGCAGGGATGTGAGGTTTGGGGGGTTGCAGAGGATGGGGGGATGGTATCACACAGTTTCAGATTTCACCCACTCCTGAGGCTCCCGAGATTGCGAACCAACGCAAGCTTTGCCAATCCCATAAGAAATAAAATTACCATTGATTTAAATTTGTATTACCCTCATTACCAGTGAGACTGAGCATATTTTCATATTTTTATCACTGTTTCATTTCTTTTTCTGAAAATTTGCCTGTTTATTACAATTTGCCATTAAATTTCAAAATTTTAACTTTTAAAATTTCTTGGAAAAGTTTCTTGTCACATTTTACTTTTTTACTTTATTTTGCTATGCAGAGATGTAAAATACACTTGTACTCTAACTTTTCCAATATATTTGGCATTTATGATTATGTTATACTTAAAAACACAATTCTGCACCATAATTATAAATAACTTTTTAAAGTATTTGAGTGATATATATCTTTTATTTTGAAATGTCCTAAATTTTGTTAAGTTCTTAATTTCAATTCTGATGTAGTTAACACACAAACACACAGTGTTCAATTAGTTTCAGTTGTACAATATAGTGATTCAATAATTCTATACATTGCTCAGTTCTCATCATAAGTGTATTCTTTAATCCCCAGGTATTTTTTAATTGATTATTTAGGTATAACTTGCATAAACTAAAACATATTTAAAATGTATAGTTCAATGAGTTTTGACACATATATGCTTATTTAATGAACTTCCTAATCAAAATAGAGATTATTTGCATCATCACAAATGCCTTTTGGCTATCTTCCACATCCTCTGCTCCAGGTGACCACTGAATAGATTTCTCTAGGATAGATTAGAATTCTAGAATTCTATTCTAGAATTTCATATAAATAAAATTATATATTGTGTACTATTTTATGTCCTACTTCATTCCCTGAGCATTTGGATTTTCAGATTTATCCATCCATGTTACTATAGATATCAGTAGTTCATTTCTTTTTATTTCTGGTACTGTTCTATCATACAAATGTAGCAATTTATCTTTTCACCTGTTAATGGGCATTTTAGTTGCTTTAAGGTTTTGACTATTATGAGTAAAGCTGCTATGAACAGTTATGTACAAGTGTTTCTCTGAACATACCTTTCCCTTTTCTGTAGGTACATACCTAGGAGTGGCACTGCCAAATTTTTTGGTAAGTATATTTCAGTTTTATACAAAATTGACAAATTTTGCTAAAGCAGTTGTCCTATTTAACACTTCCATCAGCAATAAAAGAATACTAGTTTCTTCATATCCTTGTCAGCACTTGGTATTATTGTGTTTTGCTTTCTGTCATTCTAATGGATGTGAAATCATTTTAATTTGCACTTCCTTTGTGACCAATAGAACTGAGCATATTTTCACGAGCTAATTGGCAGTTCACATTCCCACTCTTATGAAGTGTTTGTTGAGTTCTTTGACAATTCTTTTGGAAACTGCACCATTTAATATCCCCATCCACAATGTATGAGGATTCTAATTTCTCCACATCTTTGCCAATACTTATTAGTTTTTTAAATTTTTTTTAGTAATAATCATCCTAGTAGGTATCTCATTATAATTTTGATTTGCAGTTCCCCAATGACTAATGATGTGAGGACCTTTTCAGGTGCTTATTTGTCATTAGTATATTTTCAGTGTAGCAATTTCTCTTTCTTTTGGCCATTTTAAGGTAGTTTGTTGTTACTGTATTTTAGGAGGTTTCTATGTATTCTAGATAGTAAACCCTTATTAGATATGATGTGCAAATATTTTTTTTCATTCTGTGGGATGTCTTTTCACTTTCTCGATAATGTATTTATATGACCAAATGTTTTATTTTAATGAAGTCTAAATTAACTCCTTTTTCTTTGTTGTTTGTGCCTTTTTTTGTTGTATCTAGAAGTCTATTGGCAAATCTAATCTTATAAAGATTTGCCACTATGTTCCCTTTCATGAGTTTTATGGTTTAGGTCTTATATTTAGGCAATTGATTCATTTTGAGTTAATTTATGCAGGTGATATGAAGTAGAAATCCCACCTTTGTTTTTTGTTTTGTTTTGTTTTTGGCATGTGGAAATCCAGTTGTTCCAGCACTATTTCTTGAAAAAACTATTCTTTCACCATTGAATGAACTTGACGCTTTTGTAAAAAATCAACTAAACACAGATGTATGGGTTTAACAGTGTCTTTAGAAGAGCAGAATATTTTATTATTTTAATATTGTGAGTTCCAATATATTAGTGCTATTTTTTCAAAGTCTAAAAAATCTTTCCTTACATAAAGTTTACAAAGATTTTTTTCTTTGTTTGAATGAATATATATGTATGATGTGAAGTTGGAGTCAAGGTTCATTTTCTTCCATATGACTATCCCTTCTTCCCAACATTATTTATTGAAAAGATTACTTAAAAATTATTGAGAAGATTATTCAATTCTGGTGATGCCTTTGTGAAATCAATCACTGTGTATGTGTAAATATATTCCAGATCACCTTTTTTACCACTGATTTAGAAGTGTATCTTTACACCAATACTATACTGTTTGACTGCAAAAGTTTTATTGTCACCCTAAAATCAAGTAACAATTAAAAACTCTTGGGTTCCTAGGTAGCAGCATCTGCCTTCAGCTAAGGTCATGATCCCAGGGTCCTGAATTGAACACGGCTTCCCTCACACATCAAGCTCCCTGCTCACTAGGGACTTCTGCTTCACCCTCTCCCTCCATCCCCTCCCCCCCAACTTGTGCTCACTCTCTCTCAAGTAAATAAATAAAATCTTTAAAAATAAAAATAAAAAAACCCAAAAACCCTGTAAATTCCTTTTCAAATTGTTATTCTATAATCTTACTGGTTTGTCAATATTTAACAAAAAATTTTTCTGAGATTTGAATTATTATAGTTAATCTATAAATCAGTTTTGAGAAAATGAACATCTTAACAATATTGTTTTACAATTCATGAAAATGGTATTTTCTTCAATTTGTTTAGATATTCTTTAATTTCTTAGTGATAGCTTGTAGTTTTTGGTATAGGGATATGTACTGTGTAGGGATACTTTTATCAGATGTAGTCATAGGCATTTTTTTCTTTTCTTTTTTTTCTTTTTTAGTATTCTTATAAATGCCATTTAAAAATTATGTTCCTGGGGGTGCCTGGATGGCTCACTCGATTCTCTGACTCTTGATTTCAGCTCAGGTCATGATCCCAGAGTTGTGAGATCAAGCCCCATGATGAGCTCCCCATTGGGTGTGAAACCCGCTGAAGTTTCTCTCTCCCTCTCCCCCCTTCCCCACCCTTCCCCTGTCATGCTCACTCTTGCCAAAAAAAAAAAAAAAAAGTTTCTTGTTATTATTAATATACAAATATATTTGTGTGTGTGTATGTGTGTGTATTAGTAACATTGCTAAATTCACGTATAACTTTCAATCGATTTTTTGTATTAGATTTTCCACATAGGCAATCATGGGAAGTATGAGTAAAAACTCTTTTGTCCTTATTTTTTCTCTTTCTTTCCCTTTCTCCCTTCAAACTTTGTGATTTTATTTGTTTTGCTTGCCTTTTTGCACTGAATAGTAACTTTAATACATTATTGGATAAAAGTCGTGAGAATAAATAGCCTTATCTTGCTCCTAATCTTAGGAATTCATCTGTTTTCGACATTAAGTATGAAGTTAGCTGTAGATTCTTTTTGTATATGCTATTAATCGTGTTCAGGAGATTTCCTTCTCTTCCCAGTTGATGTGTGTGTTTGTTTTAAAGAAATGTTGAAATTTGCCAAATATTTTATAACTAATTTATTTCTTGTTTTTTAAGAATTAAAAAAGATATTAAGCTCTTCTAATTCAATTATATTCCCATTAACCATCCCATATATTGATGACATTCTGACATATGTTTAAATAATGTGCTGTATGACACACAGATATGTCTAAAATTTATATCTTTATTGTGGAATATATTTTTCTCAAATAAGACCTCTTAAATTCTGTCATTTTTTAAAACTTAATTCTAACATGTTTGGTATTAATATTAAATATTCTACTTGCTCTCATTCTGTCTGGTATATCTTTCCCACTTCCTTTTAATTCAACATTTCTTGTAAACAATATGGATTTTTTTAAAGTTTTTATTTAATGTAGGAGACGTTTTATCTTTTAACAGATGCTTTTAAAGGTTTAATATAAGAATTTATATACAAATTAGTATGTATGACATAATAGATACAATAAAAGACCTTGACATTGAAGAAAAAGAGAACACAAAACCTTTTTGAAAACAAATCGGATATATAAAAATTGGTCAAGAATTAATGCCTTAACAGAAATTCCAATTAATTCCTAAGGCAGAAATAATGCAGTCCATATTCCCCAAATATAATTCAATAAAAACAGAAGCCTAACATTTCTACACAGGTAGAACTTCAAAATTGTTCCTTTAAAAGAATTGTGAAATAAACACATAGTCTAAACAGAAATCGAAAACTATTTTGATGCTAAAAAACATTAAGGGCAGCATATATCAAAAGCTGTGGTATCTGTCCAAAGTCATAGTGAGCTGAAAAATCAAAGCATAAATCAAATCAGTGCATGTATTTTAAAATAAAAATTTAAAACAAATTATGTGTACAAAACTAAGAAAGTGGGGGCGGGGAGCAAAGCTAAGAGAAAGAAAAGAAATAATAGAGATAAAACTAGAAATTAAAGAAAGACAAAAATACAAAGTAGAGGCAATCAATAAAACAAAAAACTAACACTTTAAAATGATCAATAAAATGCATGAACTTGGGTGACTTTCACATATACACACACAATACAAAAAATAACAGTAGGAATGACAAAATAAGTTATATTCTAAATTTAGTGCCAATTTAAATATTGTTTATGTTAAAAATTGAGCACTTTAGTAAAAATCATTTTTTATTGATCTAAATTACTAAAGCACACTTATGGAATGGTACAAAATGTTGATAGTACATAGGGAAAATATTAGAAGTTTATCTGCCATGACAAGGCAAGGCACAAACAGGGTCAAGTATTTTATGGGTGAGGCTAATTGTACCTCAAAGGAAAAAATAATTTCCTTGTAACATGTTTTTATTTTTGTATTGGTAGAAAGGAATGGAATCTTTCTCAAAGCATTCTATGGATGTAATATAACTTTAATAACAAAAATGAACAAAATATAGTACATAAAATTCATGAACACATATGAAAATCATAAATAAACTATTACCAAATTAATTTCAAGAATGCATTAGCAGACTACTAATTATGCTCAGAAAGCGTAGGCTGGGAATGCCAATGTATCTCAGACTGTGAAATATATGCATTAATATAATTAGTGCATTAACAAATTAAAGGAGAAGAGTGAATAAACATCTCAATATGGATGAATAAAACATATGATTTATTACAATACTACAATATTACCAACTCAGAAAAAGGAAGCTCTTACTAAGCTAGTTTTGGAAATACATTTTTAAAATTTGGCTTTAGTAATTGACCAAAATCCTTAAGAAAATCCCATAAATCATAGTGAAATATCTTAAGTGCAGTAGGTTGAATAATATAACTCTTTCCAAAAAAATAATAAATCCTGCATCTTGTGCATGTATTACCTTACATGGTAAAAGTGACTTTGCAGATGTGATCACATTAAGGATCTCCAGATGGGGAGATGATTCTGGATTATGTAGGTGATGGGAGGTTAGACGGAGGCGGGAGTACAGTGATGTGGTGATGTAAGGAGCCTGTACAAAGAATGTTGGAGGGCTTGCAGAGGCAAGGAACTGGTTCTCCCTTGGTGCCTCCAGAAGAAACCAACCCTGCCAGTACTGTGATGATAGCCCTGCTTGCAAGACTCATTTAGAATCTAACCTCCAGAACTGTGCAATAATACATTTATGTTTCAAGTCACAAAGTTTGTGGTAATTTATTACAGTAGTAGCAAGAAAGCTAATACAGAAAGAATTATAGCAACCAGAAAAAGAAAAAAGTTTCTGTTACTATGTTAATACTAATATTTATTAAAGAGATTGGACCATGAAATAAAATGAAAGTAAAAGAATATGTCTCTGTGTACACACACACACACACACACACACACGATATATGATATATAAGACAAAGACAAACTGCGAAAAAAAAAAGAAGGAAAGAAAAAAATCAACGAGAATCAATGGAAAAACTATCAGAACTAGTAGGAGTACAGGAAAGTAGCCAGATAAAAAATCAATATTGAAAAATCAATAGCTTTCTTATACACTAGCAATGGCCAATTTAAAATGTAATAGAAAAACGAGTCCCATTTAGAATAGCCACAAAGGTCATTAAATACTTATGATTAGGTGTGACAAGAAACTTGTAAAACCTATTAAAAAAACTATACAAGTTTACTGAAGGTCATAAAGCAAGCCCTGATAAAAGGGGAAAGTTGAATTATATTCCTGGTTAAAAATGGCTTAGTGTTTGAAAGAGGTAAAGTCTTTCCCAAATTATTCTTCATATTAACATTAAACTGAAAATTAAAATATATGATGGTTTTAAATATATTGTGGAGAAATAGGCATGAAAAAATGAATATTTGAAAGAAACCAACTAAAAGTCCTACCAAATATGAAAACATATTATAGAATTATAGCAATTTAAACAGGTTGGTTATTGCAGGAAATAAAATTGGTACAGAATATAAAGTCAGAAATGTTTAGGTTTTTATGAGAATTCAACTTATCAAAAATTGGACATATAAAATAGGGTGTCAAAAGATGGAATATATTACATTGGTACTTTCACAATTGGTTATCCATTTGGAAAATTTTATTTAGCTTTCTCCATAACCTCATTAAAACCTAACTTCCTGCAGATGGGGTCAAGGGCAAAATGAAAAACAGGCCCCTAAGGCTTTTAGAAGAAAATACAGTAAGACATTAAAAATATTGGAATTGCGATGGATTTCTCATTATAATACAAACCTAGAAGTGACAAGGGAGATAATCTGTATATTTGACTGCACATGAATTATACATTATATATTGTTAAACAGATGAAAGAAAACAAATGTACCACCTATGAAAAACAAAGCATTAATCATTAAATACATTAGAATTCCTACAAATCAGCAAGAAAAGACAATTCAGTAGAAAAATGAGCAAAGGACTTGAAGAAGCAATTGACACATCCACACATACTCATATACACAAATGTAGATGTCAACATCATTAGTATTTGGCAAACAACTAAATGAATGATAATCAGAGGCCAGCAAGGAGCTACAGTTAGAGCCTACTGCATAACAGACTACCCTAAAACTTAGCAATTTAAAACAACATTTATTACTTTATACTTTGTGTGGTTAGAAATCTGGGAAGTGCTTGACTGTGTGTTTCCAAATTGAAGTCTCTCATGAGGTTGTAGTCAAACCATTGGCTGGGGCTGAATGATCCACTTCTAAGTTCACTTGTGGTGAATGTAGGTCCTTCGGTTCCTTGCAAGTTGTTGGACTGAGGGTCTCTTCCCCTTGCCATGACACATGGGTCTTTCCAAAGGGCAACATGGCATCTTGATTCCCCCAGACTGGAAGGGAAGGAGAGACTAATATGAAAGTCACAGTCTTTTTATAATGTCCCATCACTAAGATACTTTGTTAAAAGTGAATCAGAAAGTTCAGTCTGGAAATAAGGGGAAAGAATCATGTCAGTGTGTGAATATCAGGATATAGGTTCTCATAATCTTAGTTGGAAAATAGGCTAGTGGAATTATTTCAGAGAGCAGTGTGGTGTTATCTACTGAAGCTCCAAAGGCAAAAACACTGAACCCCAAATCCTGAAATCCCTCTTTAAAAATCTATTCTTTTTACCTTTTTATATTTATTTATTTTTATTTTAATATTATCTTTTTTTGCTTCAAGTTTTTATTTCAACTCTACTTAGTTAATATATAGTGTAATATTGGTTTCCAAAGTATAATTTAGGGATTCATCACTTACATACAATATCTGGTGCTCATCCCAACAAATCTGCTCCTTAATATCACCCATTTAACCCTTCCTCCACCCACCTCCCCTCTAGCAATCCTTGGTTCTCTCTAGTTAATAGTCTCTTACACTTTGCCTCCCTTTTTGCCCCTCTTCCCCTATGTTCATATGATTTGTTTCTTAAATTCCACATATGAGTGAAATCCTAAGGTATTTATCTTTCTCAGACTTATTTCACTTAGCAAAATACATTTTAGCTCCATCCACATTGTTGCACATGGCAAGAGTTCATTCTTTTTGATGACTAATATTCAATTGTGCATATATCTATCACATCTTCTGTATACAGTCATCAGTCAATGTGTATTTGGGCTCTTTCCATAATTTGGCTATTGTTGATAATGCTACTATAAATATCAGAATGCATTTGTCCCTTTGAATCAGTATATTTTTATCCTTTGGGGAACTACCTAGCAGTGCAATTATTGGATCATAGAGTAGTTCTATTTTTAATATAAATCTATTCTATAGATCTATTTACAAATGTTTGAAAATAACATGCATAAGAATGTTCATTGAATAAAATACATTAGTGAAAATGAGAAACAGCCTAAATTTTCAATTATGCGTAAACAAATTATGGTATCTGTAGAGTTTGGTGCAAATTAGAATGAGGTAGAGTTATGTACTGGCAAGGAAAGTCTTTAAGCCATATTGTAAAGTGATAAAAAATAAGTTACAGAACCATGTGTTGACTCCCGTGGAATCTCATTATGTAAATTATAAACAAAGGCAAAATTAAAAATAAATTTAAAAATAAAAATGAGTTTTTGCATGCGCGTATTCAGAAATGGAATATTTTGCTTTATAAGCTCATAAGTTTGAAATTTTTTTAAAGACAAAGTGTATCAGTTAAATAACTTTTAAAAATTACCTACTCCTGTAAGTACTCTTTTATTTTAAAAACAATGATATAACTGATAACACTTTTAGTTTAATTGGATCCTAAAAACTTGGCATGCCTTTGCATCAAATAAACATTATGCAAACCATAGATATTTTTCTTTTATTGACTAGATATCAGTTACAAATCATAGAATCTGAGATTATGTCTCATATCTACTGTAAGCTTAAATTCAAGTACTGTAAAAAATATGTTGCAGACAGTTGTAGATATTATCAGGTCAAGTCATGTTTTTATGACAATCTCTGTAGGAAGATAAGCTGATGGAAGATTAAACATGGAAGAGCAGCTCAATGGATTTTTCTTCTGATTAAAAAACAACAAAAACAAAACAAAGAAGGAAGCCAGCCAAGTTGAAGTTTTTAGTATGGCAGCAGTTATATACTCCCTCTTCTCTTGACTATTACATTTACTATTTGGATTTCTGTTTTGTGATAATATTCCAAATTAAATAACTTTATTCAAATATAAACCCGAATCCCACAAATTGTAGGTATATAGTATGATGCAGTTTCACAAAAGTGAACACATACTGTGACTTTGAATCAAAAGAGATTGAACATTACCAGTATTGAAGAGAGCCCGTCATGCACCCTGTCAGTCACTACTAACCACATCATTCCACTGGAAAGTACAATCCTGATTTCTAACATACTACAGTTAAGATTTATATGGATGGAGCCATTCTAAATGCATTGCATTGCCTGTCTTCTTTTTCTCATTATTTTGTTTGTGAGATTCCCTCCTGTTGTATACAGCAACAGTTTACCCATGCTATTACAGTGAATG
Source organism: Canis lupus dingo (assembly GCF_003254725.2). Lineage (NCBI taxonomy): Eukaryota > Metazoa > Chordata > Mammalia > Carnivora > Canidae > Canis > Canis lupus. Next base: position 31,617,293 of record NC_064258.1, on the reverse strand, counting down.
GACAAGTTAGTTTTTTTTTTTTTTTTTTTCAATTTGTTGGCATTCACAATGATGCCATGATCATTTTTGATCTTGTCTTTTGGTCTTGTATATATATATATATATATACACACACATATATATATACACATATATACACATATATATATATATACATTTTTGTTGAGTACATAGGTAAATAGAGTATGCATATGTTGTACTAGTAGATATTTCCAAATAATTTCTAAAGTGATTCACTAAATTACACTCACATCACTGCTGAGGTTCCAAATGCTTCACATCCTCTCAACACTTTTTACCGGAAGTTTGTTTTTATTTGTTTTTAAGCTTTTCTATGGAGTACTAAATGTATTTTAATTGGTTTTTATTTACATTTCCTGGATCATCAATGGAATTGAACATCTTTTAACAGTTATTGACTTTTAACAGTTATTTTAGTGTTTTGAAGGGCTTGATCAGGTCTTTTGACTTTTTTTTTCCTATTTTTGTGATATATATCCCTCATATTGATTTGTAGGAGTTCTTTATGTATATTGTCCATGAATTCTTTGTCAGACTAATATTACAAACATCTTCTTCCACTATGTTAGGAGGCCAAGGTTAGAAGGTGATTATTTGCTATTTTCAAGGATAATCCTAAGCTCAAGTATATGTTCTGCTTGTATGTCTTCATCCTCTTGTAATAAATGTTAAATAAGCCCAACCCATCTGTACTCATTAAGATAAATTTATTTTTGTTTCCCCACTATATATTTAAATCCACTAATTAAGGCTGCTTTTATTCCTACCCTCAGTCTCTGAAGCAAGATAGATCAAGTCCCTGTGACTTTTTTGATTCCTCTTGGTTAAAATCTTAAAAACACATTCAAAAGCAGCTATTATTATTAGCTAATTAATTTTTCCAATCTTAAAGTCAACTTAGACTCTGAACTTCATCTTATATTCTATCTTCCCTCTTTATCTGGGTCCTTCCTTTGGGTAGCTGTGAGTATGCTGTGTGTTTTTACCCACAGCTTTTCCATATAATGTTGCTCCTTCTTCACCCTGTGACTGTAGTATAGGACTCTATCAGGGTCAGAGTCCAGGAAAGAAGAGAGGTAAATAGGATAAGAATTTTTTTTCATGCCGTGCAATATGGTTGGGGGCTTTAGTTCTCTGGGTCTGTCAGGAATATAGCATTGACTCTCCCCTGGATCCTTCCATAGGTTTTCAGATGCTCTTATTAGACCAAATTCATTATCCTTAGACTTGGCACTGCACTTTTCCCACCTGGATGCTACTATCTCAGCCCTGTTTGTTTTTTGATAATTCTTTCTGTGCAGATGCTCTTAGAGTACCATGCTTTAGATAAATAGCTACAATCTCTTATCTTTACTAAGGTTCACTGTAACCTACTCCCAAACCTAGAGGATGCATGGCAGCTTCTGTGAGTAGTCTTGGTGAAGTTCTCTCTTGACTTCAGGTGAAAATAGAAGCACTATTCCTTCCTCCTACCTTCCCCATTGGATTGAGGAGGCTTCATTGTCAACACAGTTTTGCCCAAATCCTTCTTATGAATTTTTGACATTTCTAGCACCTTTTGTTTTTTAAATTTTTAAAAATATTTTATTTATTTATTTATTTATTTATTTATTTATTTATTTGAGAGACAGAGGGAGAGAGCAAGCATGAGCAGGGGTAAGGGCAGAGGGAGAAGCAGACTCCCTGCTGAGCAGGGAGACCAATGCAGGGCCCCATCCCAAAACCCTGGGATCATGACCTGAGCTGAGGGCAGAAGTTCAACCAACTGAGCCACTCAGGCACCCCTCTAACATCTTTTTATTCACTAGATATTCATGAGTTACCATATTGATTTTGGGAATCCATTTTGAGATTTTTGCTTTATAGATTCTTTCACAGTATGCTTAAGTATCAATCATCATTTATATCATGGCTCCTAAGTTGAAACTAGCAAATAATATCTTATTCTTTCACTCATTTATTTATTCACTTATTCATTCATTTATGTATGCATACGTTCAACAAATATTATTTACTATGTGCTAAGCTCTACTTTTGACACTGTGGCTAGAGTAAAGAAAAGAGAAATATCGGAATTCTTGCCTTTCTTCTAGAGTGAGGAGACACACAATAAGATTACATATAAGTTAAGGGCACTTGGGTGGCTCAGTGGTTGAGGCATCTGCTTTTGGCTCAGGTCATGATCCCAGGGTCTTAGGATTGAGTCCCAGATCAGGCTCCCCGCAGGGACCCTGCTTCTACCTCTGCCTATGTCTCTGCATCTCTCATGAATAAATAAATAAAATCTTTAAAATAATAATTACATGTAAATTATATTATACATTTGAACATGGCAAGTAAATGCAGAGAACTAAAGCAGAGAAGAAAAATAAAAGGGGGGTGGGGATATAGAGATAAGTATAAATGCAGTGGTCAAGGAAGGTCTCACTGAAGCAAATAATCTGAGGGAAGATTTCTATGCAGAGAGTGTTCCAGACAGATGAACAGAGGTGGAAGCATGCTTGGCTTGTGTGAGGGACATATGGTAGCCAGTGGATGGAATAGCATGTCAGAAAGCATAGAATCACTGGAGGTCTAGAGTGCAAGAGAGTTGACTGCTGTACTTACCCTCCATCCCACTGCCCTTGAGGAACAAAGGAAAGCTTTTGAAGGATTAGAAGAGAGGAGTGACTGTTGACTCAAAGTTTCTAAATGATCATTCTGCTTTTATATAGACCTAGACTGTAAGGAAGATGAATATAGAAGCAAAGAGACTAGTTAGAAAGCTACTGCAATATTCCAGGCAAGAGGTGATGGTGGATTGGGTTAGGGAATAGCAGCTGAAGTAGTAAAATAGGTCAGGTTAAAGATATATTTTGAAAGTTGGTATGAGAGAATTTGCTGACAGATTTTATGTGGGATATGAGAGAAAGAGAGAAGGTAAAGGTAATGTTAAGATTTTTTGGAAAAAAAAAAGAAAGATTTTTGATACAAGCAACTGGAAGAGTTAATTATAATTAATGGATGTAAGGGGAGGGATAGATTGGCAGAGGCTGGGAGAAGCTAGTGAACAAGGCCAACGGTTCATTTTCATTTCTTCACATGTTTAAATTAGCCTACATAGATATCTTATTGAAGGTGTTGAGCAGGCTGTTAGATACATGAATCTGGAGTTCAGAAGTTTAGTGGAGAGGTCTATACTCAAGATATTAATTAGAGAGTCATCAGAGTATTCATGACAGAATTGGATCATCCAGGAAGGGAATATAAATAGAGAAGAGAAGAGATTTATTTAGAGACTGAGTCAAAGTTACACAGAAGATTAGAACCATGAGAAGGAGCCAGCAAACTGACTATATAGGAGTGACTAACAAATAAGAGGAAAACAAGAAGAATTTAGTCCAGGAAGCCAACAGAATGTGTTTAAGGATGAGGCGATGAGCACTTGGGTCAAATGTGCTGGTTGGTGTAATAAGATCAGAACTGAATTTTGATCATTGAATTTAACAGCGTAGAGGTCACTGACGACCTTGAAGAGGGGACTTTTAGTGAAGTGATGAAAAGCCTGTTTGGATTAAATAAAAGAGAAAATGGGGCAAATTAAAAATTTCAGTTATAGACAATTCAACACAAGTTTTGCTATAAATTAAAAAAAATAGGATAATAGAGAAAGGGAACTGGAGTCAAGAGTGGATTTTTAGAAAGCCTGAGTTTGTATCTTGATCCAATCATCTAATAAAGAGAGAAATGCTGATCCAGGCAAGTTGTGCTGGAGCCATGTCTTTGTGAGGAAGAGATAGGATGTAAGTCAATGCTTAAAAGGCAAATTTGCTAGAACCACCATGGGAAAAGAGCAGTTCAAGAAACTGAGCCTAGGTTATGGGAAGATGCATCTACATGGATATTGAAATGTGCTGGATATGATATAGGCGCAGTGTTGGAGTGTGTTCCCTCAGCCTGACCTAAAACGATGAGGGTGGATGAGATGAATCATGGGTTGGCAGATGGCTAAAGCAAGGAAAGAATATGAATAGTATGGTTAAAGGATTGGAGCTCAGGTTTCACTAATTCAGAGGCCTTTGAGCAGGATTTTAGAGCAAGAATATGAAAGGGAAATGTAGAGAAGAATTTGGGAATGCAGTTTCTCCTCTTGAGGAATCATGAATTCTAGAGGGCACAGTTGAACAGGGTTCCAGAGTCGGGGAGAGATTGGTGAACAGGAAAGAGTATAGGATGTCATAGGAGGATAAGAGCATAGAGATGACTGGGGGGCACCTAGGATTCCTAGGCCTCTGATGGTCCCTGGCCTAAAACACAATAAGGAGCATAATGAGATCAGTTGTAGTGACTCAAAGCTGATGGGTAAGCTGTGACTTTGAGTGTTGGGTGGGAATGTGGGGATTCCTCCCTCTTCTTAAAGTAGGCTTAAGGGCTCATGCATAAGTCTCACTCTGAGCTCAAAACTTCTTTATGACCCTTACTAATAGAGGGTAGGAGTCTATTTCTAGTTCTCATTCTCATACAGATTTTTAAAAACATTATATTGACTTGCAATTAGCTGTTTGTAGAGTGTATGTGCTAAAAACAAAACAGATCATTTTGGCTTTGGTTCAATGTCATTGTTTTGGTCATTTGATCAGTTTAATAATATGACCATATAATCTCTCTTTGCTTTGTAACTCTGTTAAATGGAGAGGAATAATTAGATGAAGTTTAACATAAGACATAGACTTAGCTCATTTTTAGGGGTGCTGTGAAATATGGAGGAAGGATTTTTCAAGAACAATTGTGTCATTTATTCTGATTAATATAGGGATCAATAAAGGAAAATGTATAGTTTTGGCCCGAGGCAAGGGGAACTCCAAAGGAGAGGTGTAAAGAAGAGGTGATATAGAGATTATTTAGTTCCAGAAGCTCTTCTGACAATATTTCTTAAGATCTTTATCAATTGGAGTCCAATTTTTTATTTTAAAAATAAGTCCTCTTCTATAGCATTGGCTTAGATTTGAGGCTGGGGGAAACTCAGCCTTATCTTGTGCATTCTGTTAGCATTTTCCTGTAGCATTTGCTTTCAGACCTCAGAACTGATGCCCAAATGGACAGTTCTGACAGGTGGCTCCTCAGAGAGTCCTCTTCCCTGTGCTTCTCATTCAGTAGAAGTGATAGCCTGAGATGGGATAAAAGAACCTGGCAAACAAGAGATAGATTAAACTCACTAGGTGTCAATAATAGATTATGTCAGAGTCACGAAGAGAGTTGGGGAAAATAATTTGAGAAGATATACCAGGGATGAACGTGAGCAATCAGTTTTGTTGGTCTGTTTCTTCAGTGTGAAATTTCCCATCAGGCGTCAGAGAACCGATATTCTTAGACTTATTAGTAATTCTCAGTTATTAAGGAATTAAATTCTGATAAGGTAATAAGGTCTGATTGGCATTTGCCTCCTCTGATTTCTTCCTCAGCCTGTTCAGATCATACACGAGTGCACACACACACACCCCTACCTTTCTTATTTTTTATTTCCTGGATTTCAATCACTGCCAACAGCAGTACAGTCTGATTTATATGTGCTGTAACTGCCTACTTCTTATTAATTTATTCAAGAAATATTTATGGAGTATCTTTTATGCCCAGGTACTATTCTAGGCACTGGTGATTTAGCAGTTAAACAGGATGGTTAAAGTCCCTGATCTTATAGAGGCATCTATTCTAGTGAGTGTGTTGACGAGAGGGGAGTAGAAACAATAAATATATAAGTAAATAATATGCAGACTTGGCATATTAATAACAGGAAATCCAAATTTTAATATTTCTGCCTATGAATCACATAGAATCATGCACCTGTGCTTGAAATATATGGGATCACACAACGAGGAAGAACCGTAAAGACATGCGACTTAAAATATTGCTCTCACTTCATTAGAAGGAAATTTGAGACGGAGGTGGTGATCATAAATTGTATAAAGTCAAACTGAAATAGGGAACTTAGCAATTACTATTAAGCCAAATCAATATTTAATTTCAATTTAAAGAGTATTTTACTCCCCACTAACAACTGAAAACTTGGCCAAACCCTTCCAATTACCCAACTACCTAAACCATGTGAAAACTCAAATCCTACGGACCAACATTGTTTCCTTTTAGCCTAATTTTTGGTTATTCTGTGATGACCATATTCCTGCCTTCATGCTTTTAAAGACCTCACTCTCTTTGTTCCACTTTTTAATTCTACTGGTTGGACACAGGTCAAATCTAAATTCCATGCCTGCTGTCTTTTACAGCCAAAAAATGTACAGAAATCTGAAGGTTTCTCAGATTAGGAATAGGTTTGGGGTACACTGACTTCTAGTCAGAGCCCATTGCAATGTGGAAGGATGTTTTAGGATCAGACCATGGAGTCTAAACCAAGAGCCTCTTGTACTGTACCTTTTCTTTCAGCAGTTACCTCTAAACTACTCACATCTGAGATTATAGAGGGCAGCTGATTTCAAGAAATCACTGCTCCTGTCAACTAATTCTGTCCTCACCCTAACCCACTTCAGGGGAATGAAATGTGTTTGTCTATTTCTGACCCGGACAGGCTTCCTCTCAAGTCCTCTCAGCATTTTCAGCTTCTTTATTCAAATATTTGCCAGACAAAAGAATTTTCCTCTTAGAATTTTATCATTTCTCTGGTCAAAGCATCAAGGCAAAATTAGGACTATCACCCATTCTCCACAGCACTGACTCTCCACTTATTACAAGAATTACAGTTTCCCGAATCAGTTTGTTTGTTTGTTTGTTTAAAGTGACTGGAAGTTCAGTCATAATAGCTAAGCTTTCTTTGGGGTATCTTATTTGCATATACAGATGGATTGACATTAAAAAAGGAGAAGGTCAAGTTCAGAGAACTTGTACTATATTCATGTGGAGCCATGTACCAATATTTCCAGAAAATTTTATATTTCCTCTAACATTTTTAGAATTGGGGTATTTCTCTGACTTTCTTAATAGTTGTAATTCATTTTATCATATCCAAAGTAAAGATACAGGATATATATGGAGGATCACAGCACCTAAATACATCTAGAAAAAACAGAACACACAAACACACCCCCACTGGTGTGGTTAAGATCTCAGAAGAGCATCACTAGTATCCTCTATTATTTTTATACATTGCTTGAAAAATAAATCATAAGAAAAACTGGAGTATTATTGAATGAATGCTAGATGAAGATTTCCCATATATTCCTAAAAAGACTAAAAAACATTTTTGTTTTCAGATGAAGTCTCAAATCTCCTTCATTTCCTTAAGAAAAAATATGCCATTTGCCAAATACCAATGTACACACACTTAGGCAGACTTATTTCCTTTTTAGTTCTACCAAACACATAAGATTTCATATAAGGAATACTGAAATTAAAAAGGTGTAAGGGAAAGTAGAAGATGAAGAAGGGAAACAAACTAACAAATCAAGGGAAGTGAAGTAGAGTAGGGATTAAGCTCATCGTGAATTATCCCCCAGAGTCCTCCCCACCATGGGGGAAACACAACTTCGGCTACATGCTTTCTTACAATCCTGCACAGAGAGAACCCAATTCGCTTATAATACGGTTTTACAATGGGTAACTAAAAGCAGAGGAGGAGAATGACAATTATTAATACTTACGGGAGAAATATTTTTTCTGAGAGTCATTGTAAGTCAGATGATGTGTAATTTTGCCAAAGACCTCCCTCTTAGCATCGTTAGAGTAGATGCGGAAATGGACCAGCCAGATGGTTCTTTTAAAGGTTAGCAATGCAGATCAAGGCTATCACTTCCCTGTGCCGCTCTGTAGGGGCCCAGAGTTGGGGTTCCAGGAAGGACTGTCCTCAAATGTTGATGAGCATTAGAAACAACCAAGTAACTCATCATGTGCACCTACCAAGGCTCTACCAGCCTGGGAGATTCTTACTTAAGGAATTCTTACCTGACATTCTTACTTAACAGCCTAGGAGATTCTGGAACAGAACCCTGGAATATTCATTTTAACAAGTGTTTCAGGTGATTCTGGTTCAGCCTGTATTTGTTTTTAAGAGTCCTTAAGTGACAGTTTTAATTTTTTTTTTTTTTTTGTATACTTGACGAGGACACTTCCTGGACTGATAGATACACTACTAAAGACATATGTAAGAAATCCCCAGGCTTTCTCTCCACTTGAAAGAACATTTCAGAATGCAAATAAGCCAGAACGATGTGGGAGGAATAGCCCTGCATCTGCTCTAATTATTTGTTCTAAATAAATCATTTGTAAATTTTACTCTTTTATCTCTCATTACTAATAAATAGCTTCCAGTATGTTCCACAATTGACAGCAACACACCACTGTGTCACAGACATACAAATTACCTGGAGGAATGTGTGGACTCCATATACTTCTGACAATGCTTGACAAATATAATTTCTTTAAAGCATTTTAAAAATAGATAATGAGTGAAGACTGAACTCTCTGACAGATACCTAGAATGTAGCTGTTCTACATTGACAATTAAATCTAAACAACATGTTTTAAGAGCAGCAAAGTGTAAGATTTTTATGTTGTGAGAACTGAGGGACCTGATGAGGATGTGTGCCAGGAGAGAGGGCTTTCTACTTTCTCTTACTATGTCCAGTGTTCTGCTTAGAATGTGTTTTCAATTTTCATACATAAAATAGGCGTAACCAAAGTTACACCTCAACCAAAAAATTGCAGTATCTGCAAGTCATCCCATGAACGCTTAGATTTGAGGAATGTTGTTCACTGATATCCCTTATAAGGCAAATTATAGTACCAGTCATGCCTGATGTAGGTTGCTCTAGAATATTGCTTCTCAAGGTATAATCTCCAGATTAAAAGCATCAATATCTGTTGGGAACTTGTTACAAATACAAATTCTCCAGCCCCTTCTAAGAGCTACTGAATCAGAAGCTCTGGGGGGTAGAGTTGAGCAGTCTCTGTTTTAATAGGCTCTCTGGGTGATTCTGACGCATGCTAAGGTTTGGATACCACTGCTCTCCAGCATACTAAAAATTAGGGGGCTGGGAACATGCACCTAAAATAATAACTTTAGTTTTGGAAAATTGGTTTATTGTTTATGTTACTGGCAACAGAGAGGCCTCATTTGATTATACATGCATTAACTCTAATTACACTAAATGTTGTTTCAAATTGTGTTCATTTTTATATGTTTGTTCTTTTTTAAAAGTTGCAAATTGGTGACTTTCAGGAAGACCTATATTTTGAGGGGTCAGTGTAGCACTTTAAAAAACAGATTTCAACACTTAACTTTGAAAACGCCCTGTCCAATTCCTTACAGGTTTTTGCACCCTGTTTTGTTTTGTTTTGTTTCTGCCTTATTTGGAGATATGTGTCCCTATATGGCCCCCAATACCTTCTGTTCTAGTGCTTCAAGTCCAAAGGAGATTAATTTAAATGTTACTATGTGTTCAGCCTCACCTCCTGCTGTGCTTTGTTATACTCCCTTATTCCAGTGATTGTTCTTTTACTTTACCAAATGCATCTTGTGCTCCCCTGCACCTTTTTGGTCTTTGCTTATTATTTCTCCTCTTCTAGAATATACTTCTCCTTCCTCTTCCACATTCTTCAGGGGACAGCTGAAATCCCATTTCTACCTTGAAGTCTTTTCTTACAAACCAAGCTCAACATAATCTCTATGGCCTTTTTTTTTTTTTTTTTGTACTATCTATTGCCAGGAAATGCCATTTGTGTAATTATATCTATCCAGGGAGAGTTTTAAGCTCCCTCAAATGCAGAGGTTATATCTTCCATTTGAATACACAGAGTTCAATTAAGTGTCTTGTACACAACTGGTACCTCATAAGTTTTTTGATTAATTTTCTTATTGACACAATCTATTGAATAGATTTAAAACTTGAGTGCCTATCAGGTACCAATTGCCTTTTAAAGAAGCTTCATTCTTCTACATTTTTCTGCCCAGTAGAATCAGTTCTGTTCTTGTTCAGAAATGAGCTTGGCTGAAGGAGTAGAGTCCTCCCCAGAGTGAACAACTGGGTTATATAACAGAAGAGATGGGGGGATTTCTTGAGCAGAAATGTAAATATATATGTCCTGGCGGGGAAGGACAGAGCCACCTATGAGGGGATTGGCCAGAACGTTGGCACAGAATAGGAACTATGCTTACGGTAGTCCCAAGCTAATCCAACCAAAGGAAGGATGAACTCAGTGTGGGTTACCATCTGGAGCACCCGTGAGCTGGCTTATTGAAGTCTGCTGTGCCTTCTAAGATTTAAAAATTAAGTTTTAATCTGACCTATGGGATGATGTTGGTCTGTTTGTCTTTATTTTACTCTTACAATTAGCGCACATATATTCAGACCATACCATGTGTAAGAATGTTCCCAAGCTAGTGGGGTAGATAGTGCACAAAATATTCCTGTCCTATGAAACTTGTAGTCTAGTTTATTTGTGTATTCATGCAAATATCAACCCCATAAGCATTTCTTCTCTTTGTAATAATCTGACCAACTGGACTGCTACTATGCTACACACACCTCTTACTAGAAAGATTTCCAGCAGTGGCTACTATTCTCATTTTCTGGTGAGTAATGATATATGCGTTTGGGTAGGCAATGACATGCATCTTTACCTGGGTGGCCAACATGAAATACTCTCTTTCTGTCTATAACTGACCCAATTGTAATAAAACACATGATTTCATTACTCAATACTTCAATGGATTGTTTAGCTGCTCGTAATACATATACTGACTATAGGGGAATATGTACGGCTCTGTATACATGAAAATATCTTCTATTTGACAATGCTTTGTCTTTGATATAGTGCTTTCTTTTATGTATATATGCGTATATAATACAGGGTACATGCTATTATTTCCACTACACAGTTAAGAAAATACTCAGAAACTGAGTGCCTTGCTGTCCTGTGATCCTCAAGGCCATTCTCTTTCAGTTTCACATATTACCTCTGACCCTACTTAGCTAAACTGGTTGTCCTGAGCTCACCATTAGAGGGTGCTAGCAAGCATGCCAAACTTTGGTTCCTAAAGCTCAAACACCATTTTATGAAATTAAAGAGTTTGTTCTTTGATTCCCTGGAATGATTGATTGAAAAGTCATAAATCAGACCCATTTTTCTATTTGACAGCAACATTACAATAAAACTTAGGAAATGTGTGAACTTTGTCAGTAACTATCCTACAGAAAGTCAATGGAAATCCCAAGATATCTTTAATTTTTTCACTGTAGAAAAGGTCATCTGATTAAAATGAGCCTTTGATGATAACTTAGTTGTTGTGGGGAAGGCAGAAAAGCAGTGATTTATAGAGTTCACAAAGAATGCTCTGGGAAGTGTTAAGCATCCCAACAGGCAGAAATCAGCCACCCTGGAACCTCCAGCACAAGGGATTATGAAACTCATTTTCACACGTTTGTAACCTAATTAGGTCTTCAGAGATTGTCTCCTGAGGCCAAAGACTAACAATATGCCAACCCCCAGTGCTGCTTTATTCACATTTTAAAAAAGGGCTTTCAGTCCTTCAGGAATCATAGTTTCATTAAAGCAAGCAAATTCCAGGGAAAACCAATCAGAGTGTAAAGAATTTACATCCTTCCTTTTATAAATGATTCTCTCAGCTCTCTCTTTTTTAATCTTCCTAAAAGTTGGTTGGTTTTTTAATCTTCTTTAAACTGTCACTTCTCTTCCTTTCTCCCATTTTGCCCAAGCACAGTCATTTTGATGTATTTGCAGCAGCCAGGAACCCATTGCTGAAGACGTATGTTCTAAATATTTTCATCGGATTCCATGTAGCTACATAACGTGTAGAGACATTTTTCAGTGGTGCTGGGTACCGTATCAGGGATTCAAAAGTACCCCTTGAGGCACAAAATCCTCTGTGTTAAACCTAAAATAGTAATGTTCATTTCAATCATCTAGATTATAGCTGTAGAAATGTCCTACGGGTTAGATTTTTATCACCAATGACACTTCCATATCCACACTTCCTTGAGGTTTAAGCCGCCTTAATGTGTGTTTCTTTAGCAAGCACCCGGTCTAACTCACCTGCTGTTTCATGAAATAGAGCAAAAATGCAGCTTGATGAAACTTAATAGCTGATCCTTGTTTAGATATAATCTTCTCAATCAAGTTATTCTAGCCTGCACACCTGGTTTATGCTGTAACTGCTTCTCTGGAGTAGAAGGCAGCATATGAATTATATGGCAGCACCAGGGACGGCTGAAGAAACCATGGCCTGGAGTGGGCTGGTTCCTGATGGATATGAAGTGCCATGTGATGGAGAAGGGTGATGGCTAAACCCCTTGCCATAGCACCCCAGCCTCAAAATGGCTTAAGTCGGCTGATTGCCCTAAGGACTCCTCAGAAATAAGACAAAACAGAGCTCCAGCCAACTAGATTTGAAAATGAAAATGTGCGGTAGTTGTAAACAATTACCACCAGAATCAAACACTGTGCAAATTATATATTTGTATGTATGTTTCCCCTTTAATGGCACTGGTTCATTGTCAAGTGAAATCTGTCCAAGTGAGAATCCTGTAGGACTGAACTTTTTAAAATGACTGAATAATTCTTATGATCGTTGTAGTGAACTCTAACTCTAAACCTTTTCTTTTTCTTGCATCTTCATATATTAAATAGAGTTTTATGAGACTTTTTTATCTTTAATATATCAATTATTTTACAGTCACACTTAATAAAAACCTGGTACTTTCTACAAGGCATGGCTGGAGGCTGATAAATTGATACCTTTGTAAAATATAAATGAAGGGTCACCTGTGGTTCAGATGACATATAAAATAGGGGACACAAAAAGTTTATTCTGTTAGAGTGGACCTCGGGGCTACCTCTATATCATTCTGGTATTTCTCTTTGACCGTTGATTCTCACAGATGTTTTAGGCATGAATAGCATCCACTGGTCAAAAGCAACTTGTTTATCAAAACACCCATGTAGTTGAGTTTCATGAAATGTGTACTGTTTTCTCATCAAAACCATGGTCTTGTCAAGAAAACCTTCATAAATCATACTCCAAGAACAGCTCCTTAACTGCCTACTGTTTTCTTTTCAAATACCTGTAGTTAATCTTCCTGACAGTTCTGACAGTCGTGTGCCTGCAGCTTTGAATTCCACATGTTGTAAGTAGCTTAAAACTTCAAGCCAAAGGAAAAAGAATATATATCCATGCTAGGGACTCTAGATTCTCCTGTGCTGTGTTGTCATAGGCAGGCAGAGCTCAAAGAGGAGGTTCTTCTAAGGGTTTAGAATTTTTTCTTTATCCAGGGAGGATATTGCACTAATAATTTTCATTACTGATGACAATAGCATCTGCTGTATTTTTAGGGTCAGAGAGTTTTACATGCATCTATTGTGACACTTAAAATAGTTATATAAGGTGAATATTATTATCTAAGGAATAACAGATGATGGACCTGATATCCAAGATGTAACACCCTTGAGATATAGCTCGGGAGGGGAAGACCTGGGAGTCAATCCTAGTAGTTATTAAAAGTCTGTCTTACTTCCATTTTGCCACACTGAACTTCATTCAATTTATCCTTTATAACTTAGAAGGAAGTATAGCTCTATATTTCCTCTCATTATTTGAAGGAGTCTCTCAGCATTGCAGTGCTTGTCAGGAACTTTCCAGAAACATTCTGCTACAGGCCACAGTTGACAATTGGCTTCCTCACAAAGTTAACTGTGACCTGTCTATAATTTCTGTTCTGACTCTTCCTCCAAGCATATTGTTGAAAGTGTTCTGAGCTCTATGTGGTAGGTGGAATTTGTTCTTCAAATCCAGGGCTTGGGATGAGCCCATCAGCTTCTTTCTGTGTCCTCACTGACCTGTGACCAGATAGATACATAAAAGGAGGAGAGAGAGAGAGAGTCTGAGCCTCCACTTTCAGCCACAGTGGGCAGACCCTTGAGGGGCACCAAAGGCTGGGTTCACAACCTGAGTTCCTCCTAGCTGTGCCAATGCAGAGGAAGTTATACTTGAACTCACATTTGTAATATAGGGTATTAGAGTTTGAAGGAAATATGGTACTCTCCTATTCTTTGCTTGACTGGGAAGCCCCCTTCCCCATGAAACATCCAAGCTTTCCAAGAAGGTTGGTAAAACAGGGCTGTCATGGGGTGAAGCTAGACATGCCAAGAGGCTTTCATGTAGGGCATGTGGGATGTTAGAACTAGAAGAGACCTCATGAATTTATAACTTGCTCATTTGATAAGGGAATTGAACCCCAGAAAAACTGACAAAATATTCAGCTAAAGTCCTCCAAGGCCCTGTTGAGCCTGGACCAACCTTGCTCATACTCTCCCTCACTGACTCTGCTTCAAGCTCACTGTATTTCCTGAATATACCTCCTATGTTCCTGGCTGCCCTTAACATGTCTCTCCCCCATCCCCCCAGAACTTGCTGGCCCCAGTTCATGAATCAAATGCTCTTCCTTTGAGATTCCATCTTAGGCCAACTTCTAAAATAGCATCCTCATCCTTCTATGGGCCTGAACAATAAGAGCAATAGAAGCAACTTTTGTTATAATATTTAGTCTCTGTGTCCTCTGTTCCTGAAATCATTTCAGTCATAAAGGTGAAATGGGTGTCTTGTTATAACAAGCTATCCTTTAGAAATCCCTTAAAGAGGAATAGGGCTGGTTGCTGGGGGAACCAACCACAATAAGAGGGTTATGACTTTCAGTCCCAACCCCTGATTCTCAGGGAGAGGAGGGGGCTGGAGGTTGAATCAATCACCAGTGGCCAATGGTTTAATCAATCATTTCTATGTAATGAAGCCTCCATAAAAACCCAAAAGGATGGGGTTCAGAGAGCTTCCAGGCTGGCAAACCAGAATGCATCTATGCGCCATAGAGTTAAGCACCAATCTCCACAGGGACAGAAGGCCTTTTTTGGGAATCTTGTCCTGTGTATCTTTTTGGCTGGCTGTTGATTTGTATCCTTTAATATTATTCCTAATAAACCTATAATCTAGGGAGTAAATTAGTTTTCTGAGTTCTGTGAGCTTCTCTAGGAAATTAATCACACCTCTGATTTATAGCCAGGGGGACAAAGTGCAGGTTACAAACTGGACTTAAAGCTGGCATCCAGAGTAGAGGACAGTCTTGTGGGACTGAGCTCTCATCCTGTGGAATCTGATTCTATCTCTGGGTAGAAATTGAGCAGGATGGTAGGACACATAGTTAGTGTCCCAGAATTGCCTGCTGCATGGAGGGAAACTCTCTCCATGTTGGAACTGGTGTCAGAACTGTAGTCTCCTTATCATGGTTTCATCTTCTTTAGAGTACTTGGTCCACTTCTCACTTTATACAGGTTTTTGCTTCTCTGTCTGTGTGTCTTTTCCATGGCCATTGTTTACTTTAATACTGTGTCTCTAGCAACTGTGCTAGCCAAAGAATAATTATGAAAGAGTAGTGAACAAGTGAATGCCTATGTTTCACATTTTGCTCTGTTTTGCTCATTTTGTTCTACCTAAAGTAAACTCAGAGAACTATACTTTTCCTATACTTCTCCTCCTCCAGAAGTCTTCGTTGACTCCCACCTATTTTAATTTGGCTTAGTGTCCCTGACCCTGTGTTTCCACATCACCTCCTGTCTTTAGCAGTTAGCAAAATATGTTGGTTACCCCTAGCATACATCTTGACTTGGATTTCCTTGAGAGCAATCCTTGAGACAAAAGTGTTTCCAGGGATCAGGAATAGGGAGTTAGGGAGAGCAGAGAGGGAAAAAGGAAAAATCAAATATAAGAATGTGATTTGAAGGTTGCTGCTGTGGATAGTGGGGGGCCTGATTCCTTGGGACTTCTTAAGAAGTCTATTGAATGTCTCCTAGAATTGTTCCCTATTTATGCACCAGCTTCTGTCTTCTGACTATTGAGAGGTGTCTTCCTGGTTGGTAACTGACACACTTTTCAATGTCACATGGACAAGGAAGTGCCAGCTCCTGATGGCACTCACTTTCAGAACAGGACACATGCTTGAGGGGAGAAGCTGTCAGTGTGAAGTGAATCAGGAATTGGGACCCCCCCTGGAACTCTTCACCAGACATGACTAAATCAGAAGTGAGGCCATGAGCAGGTCAGGGTTCCCATAGATGTTTGGTCTGCCACACCTTATTCATCTTCTTGTCTAGAACCCAGCAGCAGAGCAAACAGTGGAACTTCAATTAATAGCTATGGAATTGACTTATTTGAAAGCAGAAAATGAGATAAATATGGGCTCTAGACACAGGCTTGGCTTTAAATCTAAGGTCTGTCCCCAAACATTGCAAAAATTCTATATGTCCTTAGGCCTTAGTTCTTGTCTCTGAAAAATGGCATAATATTAGTTATTACCTTAAATGAGAAAATCAGTGGAGCATTTACAGTGCTTGGCAAATAGGATGAGCTAAATAAATGTTAACTACATTAAAGATCGTAGTAATAACCATGTTGGCTCATTCTACTTGACAAGCAGGGTGAATGCTGTGGTTATCCACATGGCAATGGGGTGGCCTTGGCTCTCCAACACCTGGTGCAATACTTTTTCTACCACTCCATGTTTCCTCTAACACAACTAATGCAATGTTGCCCTGGTTCTTCGAGTGTTAAAGTGAGCTCATCTCTTCCCAAGTTCTTCTGCATAGAAAAGGAAGGAAAAATAAAATAAGACCAAATCAGAGAGGGAGACAAACCATAAGAGACTCTTAACTCTAGGAAAAAAACCTGAGGGTTGCTGGAGGAGAGGACAGTGGGGAGATGGGGTAACTGGGTGATGGGCATTCAGGAGGGCATGTGATGGAATGAGCACCGAATGTTGTATACAACTGATGAATCGCTAAATTCTACTCCTGAAACTAACAATACACTATATGTTAACTAAATTGAACTCAAATAAAAAATTTTTCAAAAAAGAAGAGAGTAGTGAACAAGTGACCTCTTCCCATGAAGAGGTCAGGCAGGACATTCCTGGTAGAGGTGGTGAACTGAGCATAATGCTTATTTCCTGTCTTTCCTCAGAGCCCCTCGAAATGTATTGGTCTCTGAAATGGTATAAATCCATAGTAACAAAGAAAATGAGCAGAAGCTCATCAATAGAAAAGAGGTTGCAACACATTTGCAATTATAGGTCAAAGAGTCATGAGTTTTTAAACACTTCTTAATGTGTGTTTCAAGAGAAATGCTGGCACACAATAAACAGGTATTTGTACAATGAATGCTCGAATGAATGAAAAGAGCAATCTCAACATATTATTTAGATACATTCAGGTAAGCACCAGGAACTGGAGAAAAAGCAGAAACATAAAAATGGTTCTCTCTGGGGAGCAGGACTCTGAATGGGGAAAAGTAGTGGCAGTGGATTATTGATTTTCATTAGGTTAACTTTCATTATTATTTTACTTTTCAAACAGTATTTATACGCTGCTTTGAACAAAACAACAAAAATAATGGTAAAAAAATTCAAAAGTTTGAGCAATGACAAAACTGTGAGTTCCTTCCATTTTTTTACAGGGGGAATCTTATTATATTTACTGACCGCAGTGGCAAGTCCTGAGACTGACAGATAATGATTATTAGATGGAATCTCAATATATCTGGTGACCATCAATGTAGGAGCAGAGAGGAAATTCCCTGTGAATAAAACTGCAGAAGATCAAAGAACTATATATAGATCTGTTTGATTTGTTTGGGGAAATGGACTATTCTCAAGCAGCTGTGAGTAATTACAATTAACTTAGGGGGTGAAAAAAAGGATTGTTCACCTGAGTAGTGCTGCACATTTAATAAATATTTGTGGAGTTAAGGAATCAATGAACCCAACCAGCTTTTACAAACATTTTCCTTTTGTTAAGTCAGAAAAATCTCGCTTTATCTATGTCAAAGAATTTTCTAGAAGTGCCCATATGTCTTTTTGATCAAATTGGATCAACAGATCAACTGGTATAATGGGAGGTTTATTTTCTCAAATCAATATAGAGTAATTATTATATCCACTTCATGTTTGAGAGCTAGCTGAAGTTTATTGACTAGTAAAACCCTATTCTTTGACTAAGTGGTAGGAGGTGGAAAAAGAGGGTCTAACAACCCAGCCATCAGGTGTCCAAGCTGTGGTCAGGGGCAAAGTGATGTGGAGGCCAGTGAGGGCACATAGTGTTCAGGAACAGCATCAGAGAACCCTGCTGTGTTCCCCAGCCAGAAACCCAGCCTGGTCATTCCCTACCTAGAATTTGTAAATACACACTCTCTCCCTAACCCACTTGCTTCTGAAGGTGGGGGAGGGTCAAAACATGCATATTCAAAAATTTTTCATTTTTATTGCCTCTTCTCTAATTTATATCTCTCCGAAACCTATTATTATCATCATTTGCTTACAAAATGCAAATATACTCCATCTCTAACCACCCCCCACAAACATTTTGGGATAAACACAACCAAACTGCCAGAAGGCTTTATTCTCAAAGCACTCCTTGCATGGAAAATCTGGCTCCCTCCCAGCTCCATTTGTTAAGGGCTCCTTCAGTTTCTAAACTATAATCTGCCTTCACCGGAAGCAGGCACCTGACCAGCCTCATGGGTTCAACAACTGGAATAGCTTCTCCTCATTGTTACATCCTTGTCTCAGGTCATGGAATGCCTGTGGACATAAGCTGGAAGTCAAATAATAAAAATTCAGTAGTCCATTTGTTATTGTACAGATGCAGTATTGGCATTTTGCACATTAATATCTGATACTACTTCTTAATTTGTTCTAAATTGCCAGCTTATTTGCATCATGTCTCTGTGGTCTCCCACCTGTGCAGCAGTGTGGAGGAAAACCGGACAATTTATTTACCTACTAAAACTTGACTGAATATTAGAACCTGATCCGAGGACAGCTCTTTTCTTTTCTTTTTTTTTTTTTTTGAAGATTTTATTTTTTCATTTGAGAGAGAGAGTGAGAGTGTGATATGCGTGCATGAATGTGGGGCAGAGCAAAGGGGGAGAGAGAGAGAGAGAAGCAGACTCTGAGCTGAACTCCAGCCTGACTTGAGGATCAATTTCATGACCCAGAGATCACAAGCCGGAATCAAGAGTCTGACGTCCAGACCACTGAGCCACCCAGGTGCCCCAGCTCTTACTTCTAA
The DNA here is from genome assembly GCF_003254725.2 of Canis lupus dingo. Taxonomy (NCBI): domain Eukaryota; kingdom Metazoa; phylum Chordata; class Mammalia; order Carnivora; family Canidae; genus Canis; species Canis lupus. The sequence goes on along the minus strand of NC_064258.1, from coordinate 31,598,159 downwards.
ATATTCTTAGACCTTGGACTTTGTTCTTAATACTTCTATTTAGAGTCCTGTTTGCTGTAAAGCTTTGAAATGCTCATCCTCATGGACAGGGCAAGTGGTTTGATGGTGCCCCCGCTGCTGGGTCTATACTCTCTCAGTGCACAGTCCACTCCACTATTTGTGGTAAGTCAGTTACTTGAGTAGCAAGAGGAGAGGACAAAGCTCTAAGTGTGGGACTTATCTTAGTCAGGAAAGAGGAAAAGGAAATAGGGATATCATAAGTTCAGAGACTGCAAAACAAGTGCATTTCAACCATCTTGACAACTAGGGGAAACCTCTGCTATTAAAAACAATTAAAACAACAAAAACTCAAAACTGTTATTAGTGCTCATAATCTAAGAACTCATAACTAGGAAGGAAAATCATGTCTGACTTCATCTTCTGCATTATAAAATAAACATCTTGAAGAATTGAGCTTTGCCTTATTCACCCTTAAATTAATAGAGTCTTGTGTGCAGAATCTGGCATAGAAACATCCTGATTCTAAGTTGAATTGAATTCAGATACAATAGCCTCTTCTTCTTTAGGTACATATGTACCTATAATATACAACCTAATTATTTATTATATTTGTCATTTATTATCTTCACTTCCCAATAAAGAAGATAAGCTCTGTGACAATGGGTATTTTTAATATGATATTTTGGTAAATGATGGATCTCAAATGTCTAGAACAGTGCCTGGCACCTAGTGGATATTCATAAATATTTGTTGGATAAATGTATGAATGGAAATCTCTGCTCCCTTTATAAGTCTGAGTCACCAGAGAAATCTTCCTGCAAAGTGGCTTCTAGTCTTTGAAATTTCACAGACCAAATGCATTGAAAGAAAAAAGAAAAAAGAAAGGAGTGTGAGAATTTAGTGCTGCATTTTGAAATGATTCAATGTGGACTTTTGAAAAATAACAAGAAATACCCTCATATAATATAAAAAAAATTTTTAAGTCCATTAAAGCATGGATTTATCATCTAGAATAATGATTGGCCTTCTCAGAAAGGACTGATGCTAACTTAAGTCATGGACTAGCATCCATCTGCTGGCAAACTTTTGATAGCTCTGAGCTTTGAGAACTATAGCTGTAAGCTCCACCGAGTTGACACAGCTTCTACAAAGATGGGCCAGGCCTAAAGACATGCTAAATTCCAGACTAGACAGTGTCAGTTACTAGTGGAGCAGAGCCTTACAGGGAATTTGAGAGATTGTCTGGTCCAGGAACCACAGGCAATCCTAAATCATGCAGTTTTGTTGGGAGGCTTCCAGTTGGTTTGGTCCCTCTTGAGTGCCCTGATGTTTTCAGCCTTAGAGGAAGCACTCAGCAGCCAGCTGGCCTTGTGGAAACTTCCCATCTCCATTCCATTTCCTTACAGAAGTCCGACAGGAGAACACAAATCCAAAAACAGCGCCTTCTCTTTTTCATTGTTGACTTCTTTTCAGCAAACATTTGTTTCTTAACTTATGTACATAATAATGGATATAATCCAGCAGTGATTTTTGAGTCAGTCAAATGAGAATGATTTGCATCTGCATCTATAAATTATCTATCTGTCGGTATGTCTGTCAATCTAATCTGCATGCTAACGTTTCAGGTTGCACCAGGGACCCTCTCCAACCATAAGGGTTCCTAGCCCCTATTCCCCTCTTCCTCCTCATAGCTGGGGTTTCTGGTTCTCTACCAGCAGAGATTAGTTCTCAACTCTCCAGTTGCCAAGACCGTCCTGCTCATGATAGCATCTGAACTTAAGCTTGTTCAGAAATTATGGCTCCTGCCTTGTTCTTGTTCTTGAGCTCATTTCCCTCCCTGCTGGCTTTATCCATTACCACATGCTTCAGAAATAGGTAACAAGCATCAGATCAGTTTGAAGAACTGAGTTTCTCTTCTGGCAACTTGGCCATTTTCCCAGTATTCTTCAAGTTCTCAATTTGTGGGTTCCTTTTGTGAATGTTCACACTGGGGACTGGTTGGTGGCTAATAAAGGCTGTAATAGGAAAGTCTCAGATTTTCTTCCAAGATGATGATGATGATGATGATGATATGATGATGATGATGATGATTTTGCATTTTTATCTATAAATGTGTTCAAATCATGTCTCAGCATAAGGCACTTTTTAGGGCTGACTTCCTTTTCTGGATTCTGCTCTGTAAGAGCAGGCAGTGACAGAACAGTGAGATGCTAGAGTAAAGAGGTTTTTTTAGCATGGGAAAGGAATGTTGTAAGTGGTAGGTTGTTAAACTTTCTAGAATAAGAATTTAAGTTTTAAAGAGTTTGTTTCTTGTGGGACCTGGGTGGCTCCATTAGGTAAATGTCTGACTCTTGGTTTTGGCTCAGGTCATAATGATCTCATGGGTTATGAGATCAAGCCCCATGTTGGGCTCCATGCTTAGCACAGAGTCTGATTGATATTCTCTCTCTCTCCCTCCCTCTTGTGTTTGTGCTCCCTCTCTTTCTCTCTCAAATAAATAAATCTGAAAAAAATGGAAAAAGATAATCACTTACAAAGATTTTGCTTCTTGGGCCTGTAGATTTCTCTGTAGTGACTTCACAAAAGAAAAAAAAATGTGTTTATCATGTAATTCATCTTTTTATTTCCCCTTCTGAGTAAAAGCTGTTTTGAAGAAAGTTTTTGGTGAATGTTTTCAGAATATTTTTTTCCCTAATAAAGGATATAAAGAACAAAGAGGCCAGGTTCCTGGTAAGCATATGTGGAAAACTCTCAGCTTTGCCTGGAAGACTTCTATTGTCAGTACAGAACATAACCAAGTTCAATCTCTGTAGCATGGCTTGTTATAAAGAATTATTTCCTGTAGCTAGATCACCAAACATTTTCTTTATTAATGTAGGTGAGTATGAAGGAATGGAAATTGCTTCATTTGAAAGATATATGACAGTTATAATTCCAGCATGGACGCTGTTATTGTATGAATTTTTATTTCTATTTAAATCTTATTGTTTTTTTAATAAGTCTATGAAGTGGCTTGAAGTATATAAAGACAGTTGCTTTAAAATATATTTATAATAGTATTACTTTTCATCTGGCTCCACTGTTGATATCCAGATGGCAGATGTGAAGGAGAAAGATCACTTATTCATTGGATAACCTCAAAAATGGAGCAAAAAGAATTCAAGGCCACAGCATATTTGCCCGCCTGATCTTACATGAAATGTAAAATCATTCAAACATTCTTACGGATTAATGCAGCTTACTGCTGCCTGCTGTTTGAGATTTCTTTGAAGAAAGTGATAGAAAGTGGACTTTATCAGCATCTTATAATGAAGGCACACCTAGACTGTTAACTCCCTTTCTGCCTCTGCCTTCTTTTTTTTCCCTCTCACGCGGTATTCAAACACCATGTAAACCACCACTGAGTTCTAAAAACAAAACGTCTAAACATATTTTTTTGCTTTCCCACAATTATTTAATTGTCTTCCTAATTAATTCTACAGTCTGAAATAAATTATTGACTTACCAGACTCGCCTGTTTTCTGTGACAGCTTCAGCAGTAAACAGGCCATTAACAATTCATAATGAGCAGGACATGTTTGTTTTTTCTATGTGCTAATTTGGTACCCCATTAGAGACTTCCTCTGACTTTTCTCTTTCCTGTCGACGCATTCTGGAAAAGGGTGACATACTGCTATATGTTTGAATAAAGAGACATCTGAAAGTAAAAATAAACTCTGTTTTGCCAAACCCAACTACTTATGTGGAGATGATGCATGGGACTTTTGTCCTTTTCTTGCCCACTTATCTTTTTACCACATAGAGGAACGGCAGTGTTCCATATATGGCCCAAAAGTTCTTGACCTGGGCTATTCATCAATACTCCATGAGTGCTTCCAGACAAGGTTCAAACTGATCTTTTATGAAAGAAGGCTAACCTTCACCACAAAAATTAAATCAGAATACCCCTTGTAAAATATGCCTTGAAAGATGGGTAGGAATTTGCTAGAGGACATCCTTATGGGAGCAAGAATATGGGAAAAGAGAAATTAAAAAAAAAAAAACCCTAATATAGGACACCTGGGTGACACAGTCAGTTAAGCATTCAACTCTTGGTTGTGACTCAGGTCATGATCTCAGGGTTGTAAGATTGAGTCTTGCATCAGTCTCTGTGCTCAGTGTGGAATCTGCTTGGGATTCTCTCTCCCTTTTCCTCTACACCTCCACACCCCATGCTCACATGTATGCACACACTGTATCACTCCCTGTCCCTTTCCCTATAATAAATAAATAAATCTTAAAGAAAAAGAAAAACCCTGATAGAATGGTGGGTTAATATGGAATCAAAATCCTAATGGATTTTGTTTAGTTTGGAGCATAAGGATAGGAGAGATTGGTAGATAAGATACCTTATTTTGTGAGGGAATCAAAACACCTTGTAGAAAATCGAGAGTAAATGACCACTGGTTGTCCCATGAGGTGTTGACCTGAGAGGTAGATCTGGGCAGTCAGAGGCTCCTTTTCCTCTCCCCATCCTTGGAATGTCCATTCTGCCTACTATTCCCATACTAGAAGCTGTTTCAATGATGTAGGCTTGAGAGGTGGTGTTGAGACCATCTGGACTGAATACATTATTGAACCCAGTTAAAAGCCTCTCAATAAATTCAAAGATTCCAGTGGATGGATATGGAGATCTCTTCATCTTGTGGATGCCCAAGACAAGCCTTGTATGTAAGTTCCTTCCGTGATTAAAACTGTCACCTACCAACCTAGAGGGATCCACCTCTTTTCTCTCTCTCTCGCTCTCTCTCTTTGCCCTGCATGTAGGGGGTCAGTGTCAGCTTTCATCCTGGAAATTCCTGAGGTCTATAATAAGTTCTTGTTAAATTTGGAACTGAGCCATGGCAGATAGGGAACCACTCTTGGATAAATGCAGGAGACTAATCATCAGAAAAAGCTCTTGTCTCATATCAGTCTGGGAGTTATCATGCAGGTTGGCTTCAAAGAGGAAAAGGCAAGGCAAAAATGAAGAAAAACAGGATGATGTTGTCTAGACTTTAATGTGAGGAACTTCAGGGGAATCAAGGGTAGAAACAAAGCACATTGACTAGAGAGTGTGTTTTGGTCCAAACGTGGGGAGCCCAGTGGTGCCCAGCCTAAATCACTGACCCACAGAAGTCTGATATAAGTAACTGCTTATCATTTTAAACCTCTAAGTTTTGGAGAGGTTTATACAATAGATAACTCATACTTTTCCACAGGAGCATAAGTATGAGATGGACGAGTACAGCACTAAAGAGAAAAATGTAAAGATAAGTATTTTTTCATTGTGAGACTAATGATCTTGAACTAATTAAAAATAAACACTGGAAGCTCAGGGTTAGTTCCAGGTTTATACCTCATTCCCCAGCTTTATTCTCCTCTCAACACTATGATCCTGCCACCTACCCTATTTAGAATTAACTTAACTAGAAAAGCTTCAGCAAATAACCAGAATGCATATGATGATGTGTCAGAGAAGAAAGAATGGAGAAACTGGGGAACAGCACAAAATCATGGAAAAAGCAATGGTGTTAGATTAATATATTCTCATATTTAGATCCCATTTCTGGCCTTATGAGATGTGCAATTAAAGTAAAAGTAAAAAAATACTTCTGTTCTTGTGTATTATATATTAATATGTTATATATTATGTAATATGTAATTACATATATAATGTATATATGTAAATTTTTTTTGAAGAATAAAAAATATAGGAAGAACAATTGGAATAGAATAGTAGGAATTCCGTTAAGTGAAGGGTGCCTTTGCTCCATGGCCACACTTCATTGTCTGCTCTGAACACCTCTCGTCTTAACCTTGATCATAGATCATGTCTTCTTTACAAATACCTTTATGAGGAAGAGCTCAGTGTCTTTTATCTCTCTATCCCCAAGATTGAGCATAGAACCCAGTAAAATAATGTCTACTAAGTGAATAAATGAATTAATGAAACAAATATTAATTATAAGCAGTAAAATAGATGTTAGCCATTGATATGATGCCTTCCGGGTTTCCATTACTATTTTGAAAATAAACTTGGAGGGGTGGAGTGGGGGTAGTCTGGGTGGCTCAGTCGGTTGAGCAACCAACTCTTGGTTTCAGCTCATGCCATAACTTCAGAGTTGTGGAATTGAGCTTCCAGTGGCGCTTCCCGCTCAGCATAGTCAGTTTGGGATTCTTTCTACTTCCTGCTATGCTTCTTCCCTTACTCACACATGCTCTCTCTCTCTCTCTCTCATAAATAAATAAATAAATAAATAAATAAATAAATAAAATCTTTTAAAAAGCCTGAAAAAGACTTTCTTACTTAGAATTCAACAGTATTAGTTATCACATGTGTTAGTCATGACATTTCTTGTCTGTTACACAGGTTTACACAAGAAATGTTGATAATATGGAGAACCCAGAGGCAAAACTGAGGAGGCAAGGAAAGACTGAGTCTGTTCCTACCCATGTCTTATGCCCACACTGAGGTAAGAATCTCAGTGAAAGACTTAGCTGTGGCAAGAGAATGATAAAGTATTTAACGCCACAGGGTATCTCAGTATAGATCCATTGGAAATATGAGCTCTGAGAAGATGAAAAGTTTTAATTGTAAGGGCTCATGTTATTAGCGCAGTCAAGTGGAGGAGCAGTAAGGGGCTGCTTAAAATAAGTGGGATATCATGTAAATTGATCTGAAAATTACTGGTAGTTACACTATCTCCAATGAAATGATTCATGCTAATTCAAGGAAATGTTTCTTTCCTTTGTTATCGCCTTACTGCTTTGAGTGGCAGGAAGGTTGTGGAAGCTAAAGAAGCAGGCTTTGCTCATCATCTATCCCTAGGAAGGGCAAGCCTGCTACACAGCTCTTGCAAAGCTTTACTTCACCATAGGGAAATGAATTCTGCAGAGCTAGGGCCAGGTCTTCTGTATTCACCCTCCTCTGGTTGGCATCTAGCGTGGCATATATGTCAGCAATGTCGCACTCATGTCCCAGAGATAAATGCATGGCTTTACATCCATTTATTTTCTTAAATGAAGTCAGTAGCTAGTTGGAAGGCTGTATTTATTGGCTGATAAATCTTAATGATCCTGCTTTTGTTTTAATGAGTTCTGGTGTGAGCGTGTGCTTGTTTGTGTGTATAAGTATGTGTATGCATGTATAGTGATAATGCAATCAAGAATATATTCTTTATTTCTCTTGCAGTAGTTATTATTTACTCAGTATATTCCATTCCTTCTGAAACTGGCTCGGTATAGGCTATTGCAGAACCCAATGAACAACTGTCATTTCTTTTCAAAAAACCTGCCGTAGATTCATCACAAAAGACTGAATGGCAATGTTTTCCCTCACTTCATTACTCATCTTGAACAAATCACCTCTCTCGGGACCTTAGTTTTGCCACCCAGATATGAGGAATCACATTTACAGATGCTTGGGATTGGACAGAGGTCTGCAAATAGAAAGCATCTGTATAAAAACATCAAGCAGAGTTTGCAAACTTATTTTTATTCTTATTGCTGTATTTGATTTATTCTAGGAATTTTGATCATCTTACTCAAACCATTTCTAAAACTTTCAGTAATTTGCATCGTGGTTGGGCCAGGAGATCACAAAATTGAATATTCATACAAGTGCAAATCATTTCATTTCTGCTTCTCTATAGACTTGGAGCAAATGAACTTTAGTTTAAAATTTCATCAGCACAGATACTATGTAGATGCCCTTGCTCATTTGCAGAAAAGCCACCTACTACACTGCATTCCAATTTATAGTCTGAAGCATTTTTAACACCTATTATAAACTATTTCCTAATGTTCTCCTAAAGAACCCTTTATATGACTTATGGTAATTTGCCTAGAAGATCATATAGTTAATGTGCATTTATTAAGTTCCTGTTCAGTCCCCAGTACTGGGTTTGGTGATTGAGACACTAGTTAAAGAAACAGAAGAGAATCTCTGCTGACCAAGAACTGAAAATTCATGTGGGTTAGTGTGGGTTAGTTTTGCTATCCCAATCAGACTGCATCTTATTGTACTTACACCAATTGATCTCTTGTAGGAAAAGAATAATATACAGAGAGGTAGTTGGAGAAAACCTGTTGAAAGTGATAGGCTAAGTGGGTAAGGGATAACAGAGAGAAATACCCAGAGGAATCATGCAGGTACTACATAAGATTGAGCAGGCTGTTTGTGCCTAACTTTGGGGAGTATCATTCACTGAGATTACAAAGAAAATAGCCCTCCCTAGAGTTGTGCAGTGTACAACCTGCCCAATGATACACAGTGGCTCTGATAAAGAGCATAACTCAGTGAGAGTGGAAGGCAGTTAAGGCAGTGGTAAAGAGTCTGAGCTGTGGGTTCATATGAACCCATCTGTATATCACTTAAAAATTATGGGACCTTGTGAAATTTAATAATCTTCTCTAAATCTGTTTTTTTTTTAATCAGATTTATAAAATAGTTCATCCCTCATAATTGATGTGAGATTTGAAGAAGATAAGGGCAATACACTACTGGTCATAGTAGTAAAGTTTAGTTTTTAGTTTTACTTTTTGTTGTAATGAAGAGCTTGGGAGAGCCTTTATTGACTCTCTTAGTCATTTAGTTCAAGTTGTTCAGAAGGCTTTGAATGAGAGGCGTGTGTGCATTATGTGTGTGTGTGCATCTGTGTTAAGGATTAGAATGGGAGAGTGGGAATATGAAGATATAGACAGAGAATTTTGTGGATTTGTTATGGGCATCATTGACCCTTATTCCAGCTTCCTGTTGGCTTTAAAGCAACTAAACATGTTAAGGAATTCACCTTATTAGTTTATAAATGCTTTTAATAAAAATGTACAGGCATACCATAAAGATTTGAAAAATAGGATTATGGTATTTTCTGTCTTCTTTTTCCTCTTATCACATTATTTCATTTCCTCTTGGCCTATTTCCCATGCATTGTTTTTTTCTTTTTTTGCAGTGCTTTAACCATGGTGTATATACTAAGTTGTCTTTTCCTTTCTCACTAATGACATAAATATTTTTCATGTTGCTAAGTTTTTTTCATTACCACTCATTTTAATCTCTAGATAGCACTGTTCGACCAAATATAGACATTTTACAAAATTATCATTTTACTATCGGAGAGTCTCATGGTTTTCAGGGGTTTTTGTTATTATAAGCCCCAAGGTCATCTTACATTTTGTTTTCTCCTCTAAGGGAATTAACAGAACGGAATTACTGGTTAAAGGATTTGAATATGTATATGGTTAAATATATTATGTGGTGGCGTATTTCTTTGGAAGACAGATATTTACCTGTTACCAGTATATCCTTCTAAATTTTCATTTTTCAGTCTCCAGGTTCTATCACCAGTCATCCTTCCAAAAGATAGAGAACATCGCCACTGGTGGAAAAGTTGACAGATCCTGTGACCAGCATCGTTGCTATAATCCCTATCACCAACATGATTCCAATAGAGGTCTGAATCATTCTACTTCTTAAATAGAGGCAAAGCCTAAGTTATAGGTAAAGCCAAATGTATACTGAACTTAATTTCCCTTGTTGCCAGATGTAGAGAGTAAAAAATTTACCTCCTGGATGAGACTGAGAGTGGCTCAGTAGCTCAGCATGGACTTGGTGTCAGGAAAGGGGTGGGAATTACAAGCAGCTCACCTATTTCTAGAAGAGTGCAGAAGAGGCCCTGAAAATGAACCAAAGGGATGCATGAAAAATGACTTAAATATTGAATAGTTACCACCTGTCACTCTGGTCTGAGTGGGTGAAATAAATTCATAAATAAAAATTAAATGAAAGAAAAGAGCTAAAAATAAAATCATATGAAATGAATGAAGCTGAAACTTTGAATACAAATACAATTATATGTCTTTGGGTAAAATCCATAACCAGTTTTCGGCAATACCCACCTGACTTGCTCATTGAATTGCAAAATGAAAGAATATAAATCAGAGTTGACGATGAAGTCTTATTTCCCTCTTTAGAGATTTTAACTGAATAATAAATCATACAGATCCAGCATCATGGACCTCTTAGGATTCAGTTCGGCTCTCTTTGTTGTTGCCTAAAAACAATAATTCCTACTATGTGATACATGTAGAGAGCAAAGCTCCTGTCTTTTTGCTGGCATCTCCCATCCTCATTAAGCAGCTCAGTAAGGGTAGAGATTTGCTACTCTGGCCAGCAAGAACAGAATTGGCTACTCATCTGAGAAATATCCAGGTTTTAGTTCTCTCTGCCAGTCACTATCAAGTTATTTTTTTAAATTGAATTTTCTTCAATATTACATATAATACATAAGCATTGGCCTCTTAAAAATTCAAGCACTCTGATATATATAGAACAATAAATTATAATTTTAAGTCATCTCCCCCCCCGTCACCCCAATTGTCCCAGAATTAACTTCACTAATATAATTAACCATATAAACAGCCAATGTCACTCTCTGCATACTTTTCCTATACATTTACATTCTTTTTATAAGTATATATGTTATATACAATTACATATATAGTTTGGGTTTTTTTAAATAAATAATGTATTATATACATATACACATTGTTTTATAATTTCTTTTAATATGCTTTAGAGTATTTCTGTCATATATAATATGTCTAATATATAATACATATATTTATAATAGGGCATATATATATATATGGCTACCTCATTCTATTTAAATGTATTCAACTTACAGCAATAGAGTAAATATAATAATTTACTTCATACTTTATTATTATTGATGGATGCTTAAATGGTTTCCAGATCTTAACTTTGAGATGCAGTGCTGCAGTAAAGGTGTGTGTGTGTGTGTGTGTGTGTGTAAATGCATCAGGATAGTCTTCAAGAAGTAAAATAGCTGTGTTGGTTAAGACTTAGAGATTTAAAAAAATAAAAAAAAAGACGTAGAGATTTAAAATTTTGATAAACCTTGACAAACTTTTTCACAGTATAGAAGAACACCATTTTCCCCACATACTTGCCAATACTGGATATTATATTTGCTAAATTATAGCTGAAAAATGGTGTCTCTTATCATTTATGCTATATCCCTAATTACTAGTGAGATTGAATATCTTTTCTGAGTGCTTCTTGCCCCAAATCTGTTTCTTTTACAAAGAAGTTTCTATGTATATCCTTCTTGAGATTTTTTGTTTGTTTTTGTTTTTGTTTTTGTTTTTGTTTTGTTTTGATCTTGGTTGTTTTTTAATTTATATGAGTGTTTGTGTGTTTGTGTGTGTATAGTTTTGTTTTTCCTTGGCTATGAGTTTTTACCTAAAATTGTTGTTGACTGTGATATCCTAGGACGAAGGTGGTAGGAATGGGATTGAGGAGAAAAACATAATTTATATTGTTCTCTTATTACCAGTGTTGGTTTATAGAGATAGCCTACCTTATACTTTAGACAAATAGATAGCTTTTTGTAAGATTGGAGAAATGTTATCAAATATAGGTTTGGAGGATGAAATTAACATGTATGCAAAATGGCTGACATCTGGCATGTTCTCCACTTACTTCTGTGTTTCAGTTTTTATTTTCATCCAGCATCTAAATCAAGTTTTTAACTAAGTCCACTGGATATTTTTTATGCTAGACAATTGATAGGTATACGTTTTAAAGTTTAGTTTGTAGTGTCATTACTTATCACATTTCTTTTGCATAAAGGACAGATCTCTATTCTTCATCAAGAATAGATAAGTATCAATAGTAAAACCTACAATTTCCTAAATTTAAGCAACTGTTATAACCTATGTCCAGTTTCAGAATAAATCTTACTGATTCAATTTCTGGTAATATCCAGATGTTTGAAGTAAAATCAAGTGTTCTCCTCACCTGTGCTTTTCTTTCACTTTGTTTCCCCTGAATGTGAAATGTATTATTTCACAATGCAAATGCTTATATTATTCAAATTTCTCTTTCGTCATGGTTCTTTAGGTCACTTTGCTGCTACCTAGAGAATGCTACTTCCTTATGATCATAAATTAACACAGACAAAGTTGAAGATGGCCCTTAATAAATCCTACCTCTTGGTGGCCATGTCTTTGTATAATCCAGTCTCCTCTTGTGGTGGGGGCAGATCCCAGGACTTGTTTCCAATAATAGAATACAGCGGAGGTAATGGGATGTCACTTCTGTGATTATGTTCCATAACATTGTAACTTCCATCTTGTTAGCAGACTCTCTTTTGACTCCTTCCTTGCTGACTTTGATGAAGTAAGCTATATTGTATGGAGGAGCCTATACTGCAGGGGATTGAGGGCAGCCTCTGGCTCACAGCTGCCAAGGAATTGAGCCCCACAGTCCAATAACCTGCAAGGAACTATAAATTCCTCCCAAAACCCATGTGACCTAGGAACCAGATACTTCCTCATCAGAACCCCAGATGCAGTCCTAGCCATGATTGACCCCTTCACTGCATATGACCCAGTTGAGCTGTTTGTGGATTCCTAACCCATAGAACTTGTGAGGTAAGAAATATGTCTTATTTTAAGCTCTTAAGTTTGTGGTAACTTGTCATGTAGCAATAGAAACCATAAGAATTTTGACACAAAAAAAAAAAAAAAAAAAAGCTAACACCATTGCTTCTCTAACTGAATCATTGTAGGGAAACAAAAATCTGCAACTCAGATGCCCAAATGTGTTTGGATTACTTTGTCAGAGAAGTCTGGTGTGGGCTTTACAAGAAAAGGCCCCTGAAGATTTGGGTGGGGGGAGAGCTGAGGAGAAAACCAACACAATAAGCAAATTGTGAGATTTTTGGACTTCAAGACATGGTGTATGGATTCTCCATCTCTCCCTTTCACCTGGAGGGTATAATCAATTTTGGCGGAACCTTCTTTGTGTCCCCAGTGTTGCACTACTTTCACTTCAATGTCTGTTTTAAAGTTTTTCTAAGGATCTTGAGCTCTGACTCTTCATTTTTATTTGATCCCCTTGTAGTCCTCTTGACTCTTACACGACCAAGAATCAAGGATTCTTGATATAAGTCCCTTTAACCCTCTTCTCTTCGTCAAAGTCTTTCACTATCTTCATTTAATCTCTCTTGTTTTTCTTCCGTCTTCTCTCTTTAAAGATTCTACATCTTTCCTTCATGCATCTGATTTCATTCCCTGCAGCTTGCTATCCTGCTGGTCTTAATGCACCATTCTTTGATACTGAGCAGATCTTCTTCAAAGATCTTCCCTTCCCACCAACAAATATCACTTCCTCCTATTGTTCAAAGAACAAAGAAACAAGTCTCCTTCAAACAACAAAACAAATGAGAAAGCAAACAATGCAAGACCAAGATGCTATTCTTTAATTTGTTACCCATTTGAACTGTCCAGAGAAAAATCTAGGGTCAAACTACCAGAGTTATTCACCAGGGATCCAGAATTTGGAAGGCACAAAAATTGATGACTAGATTTCAAAATAAAATACACATATAAAGTATTCCTTCTCTGGCAAAATTCCCCCACTACTTCTCTTGCCATTTCTAACTCCCATCTGACTGTAGGCTTAGACCTTTGCCAGTGGACTTGGGTAGAATAAGGACCCAGTCATAGACAGGTGGCCTCCTAGCTTGGTATCTTTCCTTCACTAATATCCAGTATGAGAGCAAGTCTTGGCTTTTTGCTTTTTGTTTGTTTGCTTTTCCTTTTCTCCCTGCATATCTTGAAGGAGATACTCAGTATGCAGAGTTTGGGGCTATTATTCGGCTAGTCTTTTATTTCACTAAAGAGCAGTGGCTTTTTCACTCATCACTGATCTTTAATCCCTTGCAATCCTGCACCTGTGGTTCTGATGAAGCTGCCTTCCAAAAGGTAGGTCATTTATGGTCCTGCATTCACTAAATTGAGTTACTTTTTCCTTAAGTCTTATATTTCTGACTTCTCCATAATATTTTAAAAAGTTGATCATCCCTTGCTTGAAAATCACCTGCTTTCTCTTAGATAACATTGAATTTCTGTGGTTCTCATTTCTATCCCTGGTATCTATTCTTTTCTTGGTTTCTGTCCCTAACTTATTCTCTGCAAGATCTCCCTTGATGATATCATTCAATTTTTATAGCTTTAACTGTGATACTCAAATAGTATCTCAGCTTTAACTCCTCTCCTAAACTTGACATCATCATTTTCAAATGTCCAATGGAAATCCCTGTGAGAAATTCTTCCTCAACAATATCCACAAACAAACAAGCTCAACAATATCCAGAAACAAACTCCATTCCTTCTGCCATATCTTCTTTGTCCCGTGATTCTGTTTCCCCTTAGACTATCTAGTTTTTCCCTCTGTCTCCATACTCCCAGATGATTCCAAATACTTTAGGTTTCCCTTAAACACTGTCAGCTCTCTCTCTTCTTTCAATTCCTACTTCTGTCATAACTTTCCCTAAGTGCTCCTTATCCTGGGCTATATTATCAATTAAAGCCTTTCTATGGGGAGCCCAATGCAGGACTCGATCCCAGGACCCCAGGATCATGACCAAAGCCAAAGACAGATGCTCAACCACTGAGCCACCCAGGTGCCCCTGGTGTACTTATTTTAAGAACTTTAGTCTTAAGTCTTGTTTGTGTTGGAAAGAAACATATATATTTGAGCTCCTGAAAATTTTGAAATTGGAGAGAATTTCTTTTTTTTTCTTTTTAAAAAGATTTTATAAGAGAGAGAGAGAGAGAAGGCATGTGCATGAGGAAGAGGTAGGGACAGAAGGAGAGGGACAAGAGGATTGCTTGCTGAGTGTGGAGCCTCAGGGGAGAAAACCCTGAGATCATGACCTGAGCTGAATCAGAAATTTAGCCAATGAGACACCGAGGTGCCCTTGAATTGGAGAGAATTTCTATTGATTCACATAAAGAATAGGGACCATTTTCCTCAGGAATCATATGACTATTACCTCCTGGATGTCATCCTGCAGGATGGCATGTTCAAGTTTCTCACTCTTTTGCTGAGTCACTTCCAGAATTAGGTCATTTGTCTCCCTACCAGTCATCTGCATAAAACAGTAACTTGCATAGCTCAGATAACTGGAAAGTTAGCTATAGCTCTTGCCTTATTTAGGTCTCCTTGAGGTTCTCCAAGGCCCCATGTTACCTTTTGAATTTACCTCTGAAATGAATAACCCTACCACCAAGTAATATATAGTCATATGTAGATCATTGTGAAAGATGTGAATTCAAAGTTGTGCAATTAAAATATGAATCAAGTCTGACTTTCATGAACATAATATGAAATTATGCAGATGCCCTGAATTGAAAAATTTTTTCAAGAATCACAGAATTCCAGAGTTGGCAGGCTGAATGAGCTGTGTTGACATTGTGACTGCCACATGGCAGTGCCACTTTAGCTGGTAAACAGAGATATCTGCCATCATTTGACAGGATTAGTTTTACAAATGCATATTTCAAGCTAACTGAAGTTTTTAGGATTCCATCTCTCAAATAAAATGCAACCATTTTGCATGCAGATGATAAAAAAATTGCTACATGAGAAGTTCTGCATAATTGGTAATCTGTAATAAGCAAGAAGTTTATATGAATAGATAAGAAGAAACAGCAGAAGAAAAGTCAGGATCTAGGAGTAAATGGTGGTGGGAGGAAGGAGAGAACTGGGAATGAGGCATTTGGAGCAGAATGAACACGGATAGATTATGGAAAGCTTGGCATTGATGAGGGCAGTTGGAGGGACATGGAAGCATGAGGTGAGGTGGAAGCTCTAGGGGCCCCAAGAGGGACTAAGACTCAGAGCAATACTGGCCCTCAAACCATTCCCGTTTGGTTCACTTGGTTCCCGAGGGAAGGAAGCCATGGAGACCAAAAAGGGCAGGAACAGAGACTCTGCTCTGAGGTTCAGTTCAGCTACTGCCCTCTCTCCACCCATCAGACCAGGATATTCATCTGGTTCCTGTCCATACTTGAGTCTTCCTCTTGTATTAACTGAGACTCTTCTTAGCTCTGGTCTTGGCTTCTATCCTTCCTTTGTTATTCCCTGGATCTCTTTCATTTCTTCTTGGATAGACTTGTGGGTTTATTCATTCTACAGAGTAACTGTAGCTACTGCTTCATGAGTACTTTATACCAGGCCCTAGGCCATGCCTCATGGACCTTATCCAATAATACAAAAATCCTATCTCCTCCCTGAAAAGAGTACTGTCCTTATATGTTTTACTTTTTATAGAGCATGAAACATGTATACCTAGCTTTGCTATGTGAACATATTATGGGGAGAAGTTGCACCTATTAATTAAGAGCTCTTAATTAGACAGTGCCTTCAATTCTGCTCTGCATTTGTTCTAAATACTTGTTTGATGTGTAGATTGCTATTTGTTGTGTTTTGTAAGCCAAGTTCTTGCATGGAAATTTAATGTTTAATATAACAATATACTGAGATTTTTATGCAAATATAGCTTCTCAGCACTTTATGTAACTCCTTTTACCCATTAATTTATATAATCTTTGAGCAACTGTGATATGGCAAGTGTTATTGGTGCACTTGTCCCAAGTTTCTGAATGGCTAAAGAGTTTCATACATTTTATTAATGCAATAATAGATTTTTATAGTAACTGAAATATGTAATTATAAGTGCGTACTATCAATATTACCAGCTTGATACTTAGGCTTAGATTTGCATTGATTGAAACACTGCAGCTTTAAAATTAATTATGAAGGGAGTTATTGTTCATTTAAGTTTTCCCAGATGAGGGCAAGAATTGGAATAAAATAAAGTATGCCTGAGTAGTGAATGATAATATAGAATATGATAAATGCTTTAGAGGTGTGGTGGGGACAAGATTTATTACCAGGACAGGGATCCCTTGAAGAATTCTTGTCTGGGGTAGAAATAAAAACAAACACCAGAAAATCTGCAAGGTAAAGTATGAGTAAAGATAGAATGTGGTGGACAAAGAGAGTAAGAGTCACATGGCCTGGGAACTAGTTTTGTTTTGTTTTGATTTGATTGGAGAACTGAATGAGTGGCCTGCTCCAGCTCTTGGGAATGGGAGACTGAGGTTGTTCAGGATAGAGGCTTTGGAGAATTGTGGGTTGTTAATTGGTCTCTTTCCTGTTCTTCACAAGTCACAAATAAAAAGAAAGAAAGAAAGAAAGAAAGAAAGAAAGAAAGAAAGAAAGAAAGAAAAGAAAGAAAAAGAAATGGAATTTATTTTTAATTACTTTTAGTTGCTGCCTTTTTTTTTTTTTTTTAATACTCTGTAGAGATTGAATAATGTGGAGTCCTGGGAAATGTTCAAGTTACATACACAGAGTCATGGAGGGGTATTTATTGAAGGCACCAAGATCATATTAAAGTGGAGAAGGGACAGAAATTCTGGAGTGAGAGGAAACATTTAAAAGAAGGAACTGCTGAACTGAATCCTGAAGAATGAGCAGGATGTTGCCTCTGTGGTTTCTCTGGCCTCCTTCTACCTGAAAGACCATGTAATACAGATTTAAGAACAAGGCCTCAGGCCCTGGCAGCTTTGGTTCTCATCCTGGCTTTACTACCAGCTAGTCATGTGGCCTTTGGTAATTTGTTTAATTTCTCTGGGTTTAATTTCCTTCTCTGCAAAATAGGAGTAAATGGAATTACCTATATTATAGTGTTGTGTCATATAAAAATGAATGTATTAACAGGTGCCTGGCACATGAAGTGTAATATAAATGTCAGTTATCATTATTACAACATATGGCAAAACAAGAGAACATAATATATGCAAGGAAATGATTGGAAGTTTCATGTGGAATTTGGAGTGTCAGTAGGAGATGATAAAGAACGACATACTGTGAAATGCCCGGTATTCAGGCTAAGAAGATTGGATTTTATCCTAAATGCAGAGGGAACCATTGAGGGGTTTGACCAGAATGGAGGAAAGGAGGCATATTGAATTACACCTGGCAGAAACAAAAGACATGTTGAAGGTGTACCTCCCAGTGACTCCGAATGTGACCTTATTTAGAAATATGGTCAGAACAGTTATAATTCTTTATGTTTTTGGTTTTTTTTTTTTACATATTATTTATTTATTTATTCATGAGAGACACAGAGAGCGAGGCAGAGACACAGGCAGAGGGAGAAGCAGGCTCTATGCAGGGAGCCAGACATGGGACTCGATCTCAGGTCTCCAGGATCATGTCCTGGGCTGTAGGTGACGCCAAACCACTGAGCCACCTGGCTGCCCTATAATTCTTTATGTTGAGGTCATACTGGAGGTCAGTCTTTACTCCCATATGACTAAGTGTCTTTACCAGAAGACAGTCATGTAGAGACAACTCCAGGTGAACATGGAGGCAGAGATTAGAGTGACGTGTCTACAAGCCAGTGAATGCCACAGATTGTTGGCAGTCATCAGAAGCTGGCATAGAGGTAGGGAACAGCCCCTCTCGGACCTCAGAAGTAACCAACCCTGCTGACATCTTGATTTCAGACTTCTAGTCCCCAGAAAAGTGAAAGAATACATTTCTGTTGTTTTTTGAGCTATTTTAAGCCAGTTTGTGGTACTACATTATGGCAGTCCTAGGAAACTAATTTAGGTATAAGGGGAATCCTGCTTTAGCTTTAAAAAAAAAATTACCAAATGAAGTAATTAGAGAATAATCTTTATGTATCTGGAAATTTTCCAGAGAAAGAATTTTAAATTTATAAATAAAGAGAAAGTATAGTACAAAAAAGCAAGCAAGCAAGCTCTGGTTTTCATGTGGGAAATGGAGTCAAGGGAAATAAGATTGAAAATAGGGAGGCCAGTTAGGAGCAAATGAGAGCTCATTTATTGCCCTGCTCCTACCCTTGCTTCTAGGGGTTTCTCACAATGGACCTCAGTTCTAGCTTCCAGATTCTCAGGGAATTCATCAGTATGAATCAGTATGGCTCTCCTTGGGCAGCTTCTCCACTGCCTTTCCTAGTTCGCAGAGGTCATGCTGCCATGTTTGGCCACAAAATGCTGCTGGATTTAACTCTCTGGAAGCCAGTACTTCCTTAGTATATGAAAATTATAACAAACTTGAACCTCATGACTAGGAAACATACTTAAAAAAACAAAAGGAACTCTGATGTTTTAGGATCTATTAGACTAGAAGAAGCAAATAGCTCAAGCTGGCCTATGTAAATAATTGAAGTGAATTTTAAAAATTAAGGTAGAAGAAAGAATTGCTTTTCTGCAAGGCTGTTTTCCAGGAACTGCAGAGACAAGCACTAATAATAGTCTGGCCTTGTTCCACCTAACATTTTCCTTAGTGCTGTATACCTACGTCCCACCTGTGTGACCAGGTGAACAATCACTGGGTAAATATGTGTAAGAACTGACTTATGCATATTTCCAATGAAGGTGGTATCAATGGGCAAGAAAAAAATGTGAAAGGAAGCTAATTCTGCTAGGGAACCAGGCTACTGGGGCCTGCAGTCACTAATCTCCAGCTGGGAATCGAGTTGCATATTTGATTAAAAGAGGCAGGCAACTAGTATTTAGAGTAATCAAGATCTGGGCTCTTTGGTTGCCTTTTTTTGTAGACAATCAATATGATTCCCCAGCAAGAAAGCAAACAAAATTGTGCCCCAAACTACAACTTAAATCAGAACTATCCAAACTGCTTTGTGGAACAATGGAGTCCTTTGTGAAGGTAATGGCTTTGGGATGTGGTATGTGGGTTTTCTTGTAAATTTCACTGGGTGGTACAGTATTAACTTTCGAGGGTAGCATTCTCAATGAAATAACACAATTTCCTAAAAGCTAATTGATCATAGAGAGTGTCTGTCAGTATGTCCCAGGATACCAATATTTGATTGAGTATAGCTTGGGATATATGGTATTGAAGCCTAGTCATAGAAGGTATTTCTAGTTCATTCCTCTGTCTCTTGAATGAGTATATTTTTACAATTTTAGAATTATGGAGAGGTTCAGTTATCTAAATTGTCTTTAGAGGAGAAAATTCCTTACCAACCTTTTTATTATCTTGGCTTCTTTACTGTTAAAATGTCTTATGTCTCATGGACTCCTTCATGCAAAAGCAGTTGCTTCCCTATCCCATGTAGTTAACAAGCCATATGGCCGTCTACATTAGAATATCTTTTTCAAATCCAGGGCTCCCCCACTCCATGGGGCCTGGACTTCCTAACATTCATTTATATTTGTCTTAAGGGATCCTTTCTAGAAGGCTCAGTTAAAATGGAGGCAAAACTCGCAAAGAACAGCCATAAGTTCCAGGGATTAGATTTGTCAGAGACACTTAGAATTTAGATGGTTGAGAAGGAATTCTAAGAAAAATGACATAAAGATACGGAACATGGCACACTTCCCAGGAGAGCAGAGTTAGTGAAGTTCTGAAGCATGTTTCTAACATTTCCAGAAGGCTTCGTTCAGGCAGTGGGTCTTTGTGGGAGGTTGAGTGGGGTCTTCCAAAATGTAAACGTGATAGCAGATGGAGAAGAGAATGAAGGGAGCCCTTCATAAATAATTTTCTCTGTGACCAATCCTGCCCCTAACAAAATCTATCAAGATTTTTTGAATCCCTGAGGATTACAAGAATCTAAAATAGGACGATTGCTACACTGAATCCACTCACCAGCCACTCTTGGGTGGGGAAAAGGTGACTGAACAAAAGATTTCATTGTGGATTGTATCTTTCTTGATCCCTCGCCAATTTTGCAGCTTCATATAATTTACACACATGACTTCACGAAGCTTGAGATTTAACATCTTTCCATACTACAGTGTTTCTGTCTTTCTCCTTCACATTTCCCTTTGTATTTTCAGCTCCAACAGATGCAGATTTGCCAAAATGAATGTTAATTGCCTATTTACTGTCTCCCTGCCTGTTCAATTTACTCACACATCATTTCCTATTCAGAGCCCTGCAGCAGTTTGTTTCCCATTTACTCCCCTAATCGGTTCAGGTTCTAAGAAAACCACATTTTAAAAAATCTAGCCTTCCCAAACCTCACCTTCATCCACAAAAGGCCTTGCCCACGTTTGGAGCAGAGCTGGTCCTGCTGGAAGGCAGACAGCAAGAAGCCAAAGAAAGAAAAAGATCCCTGAGCTGAATTTCTTTTTGAGCAAGTCATTATGAAACAGGGAAGCTTCGTCTCTGCAGATACATCTTTCAATAAGCTTAATTTGACTTCCTTAATTTCTTATCCATTCAAGGGTTTTCCTAAAGTTCATCCCTTCTACTTAGCCACTCAGTAGTCCATTTTAGTTTCATCTCACTGATTTCATCACCCCAGATCTTTTATTCCATTTGTTCTGATGATTAGCAAGGAAGAAAGACAAGTGGAAAGCAGTTACTGCGGCTCATCATGAGAAAGGGCTTAAAAGGTCTCATCAGCTGGAGCGGTGATATGAGGAAAAATATTGTCTTGGGAGACTAGGTGTACTTAGAATATTTGTTTACTGGTCACCAGACTATTTGTTTACAGTTGATAATTTAGAACCTGATTTAAGGCTTCAATTTCCCTTTTCAGATGTAAATATGTATATACATATATATTTTTTTCTCATTAGCTATATTGAATAATAAAGGTTAGAACCCAAGTAGTTTGTCAACATCTGCAGTACTAGTAAACATATGCCCAACCTAGGAAAGGGAATATAGTCCTGAGAATTTTTATTTTCAAACATAAAAGCTCTATGCACAGAGTTGATGACTCCTGGATTTTTGGCATCACAGTACCTATTTATGTCCAGCACAGTCATTATGCTCTTTGCACATGCAAGCCTCATCAGGGGGAGCAGTGGGTCAGATTAGATCGAGGGCATTATGATGGAATTTGGTTTGATTAGAACAATATATCTGGAATGACTTTGATTTAGATCAGGGAAAACCACAGTTTAAGTAATAAACACAAAGGCACCACTTATAGTTGAGTTGTCCAAACCTGTGGCTATTTAAGTTTAATTTTCAACTGATTGAATTTAAATAAAATTAAAAATTCAGTTCCTGGTTCACAATAGCCTCATTTAAAGTGTTCAATGGCTGTAAGTGGCTTGTGGCTACTGTATTGGACAGTACAGGTACAGACTAATCCCTTCCTTGCAGAAAATCTATTAAATAGCACTGACGGAGTGTTACTGTTTTATGGACATTCAGAGCACTCAAGGTAGCTCTGCTCCCAGATAGAGTATTCTAGTCTTTATGTCCTTGAAGCAGCCATATTAAAAGAAATAACTGACTTCATCTAAATGGGAACTTCCCTTTCCACCATCTAAAAGCAAATCATCTTTATAGTGAATTGTGGCTTTTGTGGGTGGGAGGGGGGAGGTAGCATAACTTTATTCCCAAGTAGGGAAGGACGAGGTCATAAAGGAATTTTCCAGTGTAAGTATGGATCTTCTCATTGTCAGAGGCTTTATTTTTTATCATGGGAAGTCTAAAACCGGTGCATTCTGATGGCCTATTATCTAGTTATAAGAGATCACCACTCTGTAGTTTAGTGAGACAATCCCCTCCCATAGTGGATTTTGCACTTGGATTTGCAGAGGAAAGTTAGATCACATTCCTTATCTTCACCTTATTTCTTAACAAGGTCAGATTAGCCTAGGCAGCACTAAAAACACCACCATTTATTCTACTGCTTCTCTTTCCAAGAGTTGTTTTCAGGAACATTTCCTAAAATTTCTCATTTTCTCCACTGGCTATTTGTTTTAAATAGTTTTACCTACATGTGTGTCAGGTCTAGAAAACAAAATAATACAAAATACAAAACAAATTAAACATTAAAATAGGCTATCTCTGTTCTCATAAGCGAGATCTTTGTTCAGTCCTTCATCTCTTCTGAGAGCTTTGATTTGTCTTGCTCACTTTCTTTGGGTGCTATGGACCACTTAGGTTAGGTGCAGTGCTTTCATCATAAATTGTAAAAAACTAACTTTAAAGTGAAAATGTCGGGGAAAGTAGGGTAAAAAAAAGAGTATGGTGTAATGATCTCAATAATATTAAGAAAAGGGCATAGAAAAATTTGAAAAGAATAAGCCACAATATTAACCACAGTTATCTCTGGGTGGAAGAAATATGGATTATGTAAATTTTCTTCTTTATACCATTTTGCATGAAAAAAACACACTTCCTTATAAAAACATTTGAAACAGCATCTGTAAGACTCTAGTTGTGCTATAAGAATTATTTTCATTTCTTTCTTCCCTTCTAACCCATATCAACATATATAATTTTACATAATTATAAATATATATATTTTGAATACTTTATTTATTTATTTATTCATGAGAGACACAGAGAGAGGGAGAGAAGCAGAGACACAGGCAGAAGGAGAAGCAGGCTCCATGCAAGGAGCCCAAAGTGGGACTCGATCCCGGGATTCCAAGATCACCCCCTGAGCCGAAGGCAGACATTCAACCACTGAGCCACCCAGGTGTCCCTGGATAAATACATTTTAGATAAGAAAACATGAATTGTGCTTTGAAAAAGAAAAGACATAAATCTAGCTCTGGAGACCTTGAAGTCTAGAGAAGGAAACAATAAACAGGCTGCATCTTGATAAATATTAGAATAGAGGGACAAAATCCTATAAAAACAGAAGGTAGAATAAAATTGGACAAAATAGAAAAGACTTAACCAAAAAAATGACATTTAGATTGGCTCAGGATTCTATACCATTACACTTTTTAATTTTTAACAGCTTCATTATATTCCACTTGATTGATACGTCAGATTTTACTTAACCTCTTTGTCTAGTTATAACAATGTCAACGTCTTAGTTACTTCCAAGCTTTCACTACCTTCAGAAGCACTACTATGATCAACTCTAATTAAAAAATTCTACCCATATGAATTTAGCTAAAAGAAATTGTTTAACTGAAGAAAAAAACTGTAATATATATACTGGTTATAAATATTACATGGCTGTTGATATATGTTACCCAATTATTATTATTATTATTATTGCCTTTATTATTATTATATACATTTGTAATTTCTATTTTCACTTTGATCTTTGCTCTATCTTTTAATATTTGTGTCATTTGGTCTCTTTTGTCTATGATCGTATCTTCTTTCTCATTTTTCTGATCCATCATATATATCTGTCCTGAACATTCTCAGTGGGCGCCACACCTCAGAACCCTATATTGAATTGGCTGTTCTCACCCTGACTTCTAAGTGAGCCATTCATTCTGAATAGTCCATGATCTCTGTAGTGACTAGACATGAATTATATTTCAATTCAAAAAACCTACTTTATATATACTCACTACTTCTGTGTGGTGAGAGCTATCATAAAGAATCAATGAATCATCAAAAATGTAGATAGATAAAACAGTAATGTCCACAATGTAAAAGTACTCTAGAAAATTTGAATGCAAATGATGAGTAATTGTAGATGAAAATGGACGATGGCCAAGTAAACATTTTATAGAAGAAGAAATACAATGGAATAATGACTGTATGAAAGAACTTTGTATGAAATCAGAAAAATACAGTTAGATACCATTTTTTTTCCTCATGAGAAAGACAAAAGTTGGAAGTGACTGCAGTTATGTATGATGAGCAAGAGTGTGGAAAAAAGATACTGTAAACACTGTTGGTATACATACATAGCTCTTTAGAAAGTGATTTGGTAGTAAATATGAACATTTTTAATACACATACTACATCAAGCTGTTTAGTCTAAGTTATACTCTCATGTCCCAGAACCCCCGAAGAGCAATAATTTACAACCACAAATACTTATTGTTTTTGTTTCCCTACATGTTCATCATGAATCCTCTGGCACCCAGTATGATAAAACAGTCTCTGTATGGGGCATCTTATGGAAGGATGAAAGAGAACATACACATCCTAACTTCTAAATGTCCACATACAGTGGTGCCTGGCTGGCTCAGTTGGTGGAACACATGACTCTCAATCTTGGGGTTGTAAGTTCGAGCCCAATGTTGGGTGTAGAGATTACTTAAAACTAAAATCTTTAAAATAAAGAGATTAAGTGCCCATTTATAGGGCCTGCCATCCCTCTGTTGGCATTTGATTGGTCAGAGCAAATCATACAACCAAGCCTGTTGTCTATACAACAGGGAAGCATATTTCTCCTGAATGAGACACTGCAGAAAGGAGGGCACATGTTTTGAATAACAATATAGTTACCATATATACTTTTGCTTTTTCACTAAATAGCTCTTCTCTGAAGTCATCTATCTGTTCACAAACCATCTGAACGAATGACCAAAGGTATAAGTCCAAGGATGTGCATTAATACTTTATTTGTCATTATATGAAAAGGGGACAGGCAATCACTATAAACTGCATGTATATCCTAAGTTAAAAAAAGTGCCTTATAGAAGAGTATACTAGTTTCCTATGGCTGCTGTAACAAATAACCTAAAACTTAGTGATTTAAAACAACATATGTCTATTGTCTTGCATTTCTGGAGGTTAGAAGTCTAAAATCGAGGTGTCAGCAGACTGTTTCTTCTGTAGGCATTGGGGAAGAATCAATTTCCTTTCCTTCTTGTATTTCTGGGGGCTGCCTGCATTCATTGGTTTGTGGCCTTCCTTGAATCATTCCAGCCTCTGGCTTCATCTATCATGGCATTTCCTAGTACTGACTGACCCTCTTGGGGATCCCTGGGTGGCTCAGTGGTTTAGCGCCTGCCTTTGACCCTCTTACCTCCCTCTTCTGTGAACTCTCATGATTACAGTAGGCTCACCCTGATAATCCAGGATAATCTCCCCATTACCAAATCCTTAACTTAATCACACCTGCAAAGACCTTTTTGCCACTTAATATATTTACAGATTCCAGTGATTGGTTCCTTTTGGATCATTATTTGTCCTACCATGAGTAATATAATGGCAGCCTATCTATCTATATATACACACACAAACGCAAATACAACATAGATGTGGGTGAATGAAAAATATTATTGACATAATTATCCTTTAGGAGTGGGAATAGAAAGAGAAGGAGCTAGGATAGAACTGTACTTTTTAGTTTGTACATTTCTGTGCAATTTTGTACTATTAAATACCTTAAAGGAAATTAATGAAATTAAACATAGTTAACATGTAATTAAATATGTAAAAAATATGTTACTAGTTTTGATTTCAGTAGAACAATTAAGCACTTCTATGAATTCCATATTTTATATCTTTTTACTGAATACCTTGCTTATATTTTAGTATTCAAAATAATTGATTATAGTTATATGAGCTAATGCAGTAACTCAGTCGCCTCTGTCTTTTGAACAATAGTTTGAGCATTTTAAATGCAAAGTAGGTTTTAAGAAACTTAAAGATATATTCCATTTATTTATTTATTTATTTATTATTTTGTGAGACGTAGTCTTCTTTCTAAATCCAGTGGTTTCATGGGGATCCTCTCCCCAGAAAAATATGCTTCAAACAAAATACTTATTCTATAATTTGAGATGTTTAGGGAGCCCACTGATTCCAATTTAAGAATCTCCTGCTCTAAAAATGTTTGCAGAAAAAATATGCTGTCTTTCTTTAAGCTTATTGCTGAGAAAATACTTAATATAATGAGACTGCCATATTGATGTTAAATTCTATTCTGGAGCTGTGTAACACCATACAATAGCTATTAACTACATGTGTCTATTTGAATTTGAATTTGAATTACTTAAAACTAAGCAACTAAAAATTCAATGCATAGGTCACACTGACCACATTTCACGTGTTCGATAACCACATGCAGCTACTGCCTGCCATGTTGGATAGCGCAAATACAGAATATTTCCATCAATGCAGAAAGTTCCATTGGGCAGTACTGCCCCCAGATCAGGTGTTCCAGGCTTCAAAGTGAATAAAGATAAAATTTAGATGAAATCATTCTAAATAATAAGTTATTCAGAACAAAGTAATATTTCTTCACCTGTAGGCACTGTCATATAGGTTATCTTATTTATTCCTTGTAATAATTATGTGAGAGATGTATTATCTTCATTGTACTGAATTCAGATGACACACTTTGTTATAACCTGTGCTTTCAAACCCAGATCTTGACTATGCTTACCTAGTGAACACTCTTAACTATCCTAAGCTGCTTTTTCTATTCTAATGCTTTAAGTTCACGCTGTCCTTGAAAATGTAATATTAAAGCTCTTCACTATCAAAGGTTTCTTATTCACTGTTATGCAGAAAGTAACAATTTTCTGACTATTTTCTCATATGTTTATACCCATAATAATGGAACATCTTGCCTAAAGGCTTACCTGAAGGTAGCCAATGCTCAGCAATTGTAAAGCTTATTCCTATAATGCATAGTCAGCAGCATGAAATGTATTTCTCTTGTTCTGCCTGCCAAGGGTGCCTCGTTGCTTCAGCATTGGGACCAAGCCATTGTTTAGAATTGTTTGAAATGATACTACTGAGGATATTTCAGGGGAAAAAATTGATAAACAAGAAAGTCCTTATTATAATCACAAAACATGAAAACGGCTTTAAAATATTGCCTATGTGAGATTTTAAACAGGACCTAGAATGCACTTGAACTCATATTTTGTTTCCAAAATACATCTTGATAAATGTGAGTTGGGGCTAAAGGTAATCTATGAATAGGGCTTTCAACTCAGACTCATGTGCTGAGTTTGCTAAACTAAGGCCCCCACCGCAGGGCCAGGTGAAGGCTGAAACCTAGCCATTGCTCAGCCCACTGAGTCATGGAGAACCCAAGTCTGGGTTACTCAAAGTAAGGACTAGCTTTTTCTAATCTACATAAAGATGCCATTGGCTTACCACACCATGTTGTCATGGGAAATTTTCCATTTAAATGAAAGCCACACAGAAGGGAAAGCATTTCTGATTTGCTTGAAAATATCATGCATAGATACATAGCAAAAATTGTTTGAATGACACTGTATTACAATTATTGACTTAAGGAACATAAAGTAGGAGGGGTTGAAACTAGGATTTACATGACACTCTGTGCACGTATTAAAGAGAGAAGATTCCTTTGAATGCTGGTGCCCAAAGCATTGATAAAAAGTGAGATAAATTCTAGAGAAGACAACTCTGGATAGAGATCAATTTATCTGTTTATTCAATAATTCATTTTGAAGAAAGGCAGCTGCATGGTGGTTGTGATCTACAGAGCTCTTTAGGGGTTATGTAGGTGGAAGCAAGGTTGGGAGAAAGTAGAACCAGTCAGGCTTTGGATGCCTACCCTGCTTCAAACAGAGCAGCTAAGAATTAATACATTTTACATAAGGGATTTCTAACATTTGAAGAAACTCTCATGGCTAAAATATATGTGAAAACAGCTGCCCTAGCAAGTTCATTATAGCTATATTCATTAAGTATTCACTGCATAACAGATAGCCACAGGTATTACCAATTTAATCTTCACAAAAACCTTCTGTAGTCTTATTATCCTCTCTATGTGAAACAGAAAGGATGAGTAACTTGTTAATATCACTTAGCTAGTAAATGGCAAAGCTGAAATTTCAACAAGATCTAACTTTCTTCAAAAGCGTTACTATCAAGTAATTCTAAATACTGTGTTAGCTTGATTGCAGTATTTAAAAAATCCAAACAAAATGTCTCTTTTTGGAAAAATAAAATTCATATTAAAATGCAATAATTAAGATACAGTTTAAGATAAACACAATACCAATTAGTTTGCCTAGAGGAGCTTTATTTAGAGTGTTATGTGGTGATTATTGATTCACATCATTTGTTTGACCATGTCTTTTCCCATGTAGCTTATAAATCTGACCCTCTGATCCCATAGAAAAGCTCAATAATCTAGAAATAATCATTTCTTTCACAGTGTGCATTTTTAAAGTCCTCCCTCTTTTTATAATAATCTCTCATCTCTAGAATTTTTACTCATCTTTGAGGATCTAACTTTCCTCTCATTCCTGGTATTCTTACCGTTTTATCCAATTTCCTCTGGGCTTCTGTAGCATTTTGAATAAAAATTTCATTATATGGTTACATATAAAAACATATAATGTGCTGAAATTATCTCTTTATATGTATTATAGAGCAAGGATTCTATATGATTCACCTCTAATGTGTATAGATCTGCAACAAAAGTTAGTTGAATGAGTAAATGTATAAATGAATGATGACCACTGAAAATTTCCACAACTTGAAAGTGTGAACCAGTTAATGTGGTTTCAAAACAGTCTCTCTACCTGGCCCATTCTTCTGTTCCCAGACCCCAAAGGACACTTTACAAACAAGTAAAAGAGGTGATTGAAGACCAGCTCCAGTGCTCTAATCTGGTCCATTCTGCAGCACATTTATCTCTCCACCCTTTAGACCTCAGCATTGGGGAGATTTTATTCCTCAAAGCTGGGAATAGCTTTTATTTGTAGAATAACATTTGCTACCACCTACCACAATAGCTCTAATTGGAAATGAGTACAATGGAAGTTTTGGAAGTCACTAGAGAGATTCTGTATTTCTTTCCTTCTCTGATGCTATTCATTCCCTTGCATTATTTTTATTTGCATGGTTTTTGGTTTAATCTATGATGTAGATTTTTAAAAAAAAGATTTTATTTATTTATTCATGAGAGACAGAGAGAGAGAAAGAGAGAGAGAGAAGTAAAGACACAGGCAGAGGGAGAAGCAGGCTCCATGCAGGGAGCCTGATGTGGGACTCAAACCCAGGACTCCAAGATCACACCCTGGGCCAAAGGCAGGCGCTAAACTGCTAAGCCACCCAGGATCCCTGTAATGAGCCTCTTTTGGGGTGAGGACAAATATCATGACTTACTCCTTATTTTTTTATATCACCTTTCTTCGCCACCACTTTCATGCAGGACTCAGCATAGCATTCTTCATTCCTAAATTATGAAATACAATGACTGTTTCTGGTCAGTCTCTATACAAAATGCATTATAGCATAGCAGGACATTGCAGGCATGCTAGTGTGTCACATTCTTGGTGGTACATCGCACACATTATTGCTATATCAGCAGTAATTTTTAGTCATCATTCTTAAAAAGTTTGTATGTAAGTTGGTAAGAGGTTTTTTGTTTTGTTTTGTTTTGTTTTGTTTTTTACCAGGCACCTGATTACATGAAGTGCTTCACATAATCTCATTTGAGATGAATCATCAGGTCAGGGTATGCACCTGAAGTGCTTCACATAATCTCATTTGAGATGAATCATCAGGTCAGGATATGCACCCCAGGGTTTTGTGTGTCATGAGCTTCTGTTAATCTACTCAGTTTTTCTGGCTGAGGAGTCTAGGACCTACCAAGAGGCTGAATCAGTTATCTGTGCCGGGAGATGGCATGAGAATCTTGAGCAGTAGTATTCCTCCTTACTGGATGGAACTATTGGCTTCAACCAAATACTCCTTTTTATGGAATTTTGGGTATAAGAGACAGGGAAGCAGCAGAAGTGTTGAGGAAGTCATAGTAACACTATGAGAGGTGGAGAGAAAATTAGATCAAATAGAACAAGAGATAAGGATACACTGAGTCCCATGTAAGGAAGGTCCTCTTGAGTAAGGAAAATGGAAGCCAGTATTTGATGGGACAAGATACTCAAGCAGGTCTCCTAGGTCATTAGTGTTACTGTTGCATCTGGAGAGTAATAATCCCAGCTCTTCAGGAGCAGTTCACTTTCACTCTGTTTTTCCTCCCCCCTCTTTTTGTAGTTCCTAAGGTTACCTAATGCCCCAGGCTCTTTCAGGTTTCTTTGTGAAACGTTTTCCTGTCAATACACTTTGAGTTAAAGAAAAGATTAAAGGTTAATAACTTTCAGGTCAATTAGGAGCTCAACCTTCTAGTTTAAGATTTTGCATATGGACTGATTTTGATTTTAAGCAGTCAATATATGTATTTGGTTAGTGTTTATAAATCAATACAACTAAACTAAGAAGTGTGTAGAGCTCCCCATTCAATTTCTCCTCTTTCTGTATCTGATTTGTTGCCATTTCTCTTACATAGACATAATCGAATTTGCCTTTAGAGACCAAAGAATGTCCAAAAGGAGTGAACTTAATCATAATGTTAATGTTAAGAAACGGTAAAGGCAGTTGAGAAAGTTTTGTGTTGATAAATGAGGTGTGAAATATTTTTTCAGTTCCCCCCAAAGGAGTGGATATATTCCTATATATATGTATGCATGTTTGCTTTAGCTTTTCAACTTATAGAAATATTTGATGACCAAATGATTATCAAAAGTCTGAAACAGTCTATTTAAGGTATTATGGAAACTCCATGCCTTGTGAGTTTTTAGATGGGAATTACAACCATATGTCTTTGATGATTTGGGTATTTAACTGTTTAAGGCAGCTGACTGCATAAAAATACTTTCTGGAAATCTTCAAAAGTATTTTGTGTTCACTTACACATTTGGTATAGCAGATTTTAAAATGGGTAATTGTGGCTTGAACAATAAAGATCAGAAACACTTTATCAATGGCTTTGTAGATTTGTGTTTTAATAGCTTGATAACTTGTAGTAAACACTCTGGAGTATTTGAGTACAAATGATTCGGTATCATTTGGAGTTCCAGTCATCATAGATGTGATTAAGGAAACCCCATGTTATGGTTAATAATGATGATCTTAATAAATTGTTATTGCTATAAATGTTCCATTCTGTTCAGTTATCCTACTGTTTTCATTGCCTCTGAAGCTGGTTCAAATCCTCTAACACAAAAAGCAGGACAAAGGTGATTTGAATGAAGGGCACTACAAGTACAAACCCTTCACAGAAAAACCCAGAATCACACTGCCTCATCGTGGGGTTTCCCATGGGTAAGAATTATTCTCCCAAATCTAGTTGGGTGTCTACATGCTTTGAAAAAGCCATTAGCAATGCAAACACTTTATTACCTCTGAGTTTTGGGGGAACAGAACAAGATTCCCAAGGAGGTTATGTTTTTGTTTTATTTCCTTCCTCAGTTTTCTCTTATAAGGCACAAGGGACACATAGATAAATGGTCAAATTGGCCTGATGGCTTTTGGACCAATAAGTTAAGGTCCTTTGGGGATGTGGACTCATTCTGACTTACATCCCTTCTCAGCTGGGAGAGGGATCTCTCTCCACAAATGAGTTGCTGCTGACCACGAGTGTAGTCTCCCCTCATTGTTCATTTGATGGTTCACTCATTCTATGGATCCAGATTAATAATGTATCAGGACATCACACCAGGCAGGCAGTGGGCAACACAGAGCTAGAGGGACAATCTTAAAAGAAATACAGATGACTTCTGTTAGATAAACATCAAGAATTATCTTTGAAAATAACCATTCAAAGCTAAAAAGATATTAGACATATTTTTAAACATTTCAAAAACAAATGTCCTAGTGGTAAAAAGCTGAAAGGAATTTTTCAAAAGAAATTTCCTTTGTGAAATCTGTAGACCAACAGAATGTGTTCATCAATGAAGGACAAATGATATTCTGAGAAAATACAGCCTGGGACTCCATAATCAGAAAACTGAAGGCCAAAAAATCTGGATTCTGATAAGGGCACACACTTTTCTAGGTTCCCATAGCATACTGACCGTGTTTAAGTTTAGAATGAGGTTTTCAGAGGTTTTCTCCTCCCTTATTCCTCTGCACTGTGATCCCATGAGATAAATATATATTATTAATAGCACATCTTTGCTACTGACCAGATTCATATTATGGATCACTGGTGCCCACACCACTAAAATCCACTTCTTCTACATTTGTACTCAGTTAATAGTTCCCTAGTTTGTAGTTGTAATTCTATGCCACAGGCTCTAACCACCATCTCTGAATCAGGAGCTGACAGATATGAAAAAGGTAGAACAAAACCTAAAACCTCATCTAAAGGAAAAACAGGCTTCCCAGAGTCATTATAACAAAGTAATAGTCCTTACCAACAATAAATAACATTTATTAAAAACAAAATCTATACAAGGCTCTTTGTTGGACATTTTTCATATATTATTTCACTGAGTGCTTTCTCTTACCCTACAAGGTAGAAATTATTTCTCCTGTTTTATAGATAAGGAAACAGGCTCAAACTGGGTAATTTGTTTTTAGCCACACAGCTAGTAATTGGATTCAAATGAAGTTTTGTCTGGCCCCAAATCTCTATTCTTACTGACTCACCTAATATTACATACCTGCTGGTGGCCAAGCCCTGAGCCAAGTGCTCTGGGGTTATACTTTAGAGGACAGGGAACACAAAATGGTAGAATAAAGCACAAGCTCTGGATTCCTATGAAATTAATTCAAGTCCCATCCATAGCACTTACCAGCCATAAGTAAATCAGAGTCTGAGCCACGGTTTCTTTATTTGTAAACCGAGGCCCATGATTGTATATATCATCTAGGAGTCTTATCCATTTTAATTGAGGTAATGCATGTTGTATAAGTTCCCTATTGGTGCTGTAACAGATTACCACAAATTTTCTTAGCAGCTTAAGAGAACATGAATTGATCATCTTAACATTTCTGTAGTTCTGAAGGCTGAAATGGGTCCTGCTGGCTAAAATCAAGGTATCAATAGGGCTATGTTTCTTCTAGAACCCATACTAGAGAATCTGTTTCTTTCCCTTTTCCATTTCTGGAAGACATCCACATTGCCCTGCTCATGGCTTCTTCCACCATTTTCGAAGCCAGCCGTGGCTAGTTGATTCTTTTGTCATATTGGATCAGTTTTCAATCTGTCATTGACCCTTCTGTCTCCTGTGTCTTCTTTTAAGGACCCTCATGATTATGTTGGGCCCAGCGAGATAATCTGTACAAATCTACTGATTTTTAAAGTCAGCTGATTAGCAACCTAATTCCCCTTTGCCAAATAACATAGCAGATTCACAGATTTCAGTAATTAGGTTATGGCTATCCTGGAAGGAGGGTGTTATTTTGCCTGCCACAAATATAATAAAATGTGCCTTTTAAAGAATTTACTATATAATTTCTGATGCAATTACTAGGGTTATTTTATTTTATTTTATTTTTTAAAAAATTTTTATTTATTTATGATAGTCACACACAGAGAGAGAGAGAGAGAGAGAGAGAGAGAGAGAGAGAGAGAGAGGGGCAGGGATCCCTGGGTGGCGCAGCGGTTTGGCGCCTGCCTTTGGCCCAGGGCGCGATCCTGGAGACCCGGGATCGAATCCCATGTCGGACTCCCGGTGCATGGAGCCTGCTTCTCCCTCTCCCTCTCTCTCTCTCTCTCTGTGACTATCATAAATAAATAATAATTAAAAAAATAAAAAATAAATAAAAAAATAAAAAAATAAAAAAAGAGAGAGAGAGGCAGAGACATAGGCAGAGGGAGAAGCAGGCTCCATGCACCGGGAGCCCGACGTGGGATTCGATCCCGGGTCTCCAAGATCGCGCCCCGGGCCAAAGGCAGGCGCTAAACCGCTGCGCCACCCAGGGATCCCTAGGGTTATTTTAATAGGCAGATAATATATGAATTTCTTCTCTTTATAAAAAACAACTCCCCCCCACACCTACATTTATTTATTTACCAGTGTGTATGTGTGTGTGTGTGTGTGTGTGTGTCTGTGTCTGTGTGTGTCTGTGTGTCCCTAAATTCCACTCTCCCCAGGGGTAACTAATCTGCTTAAGAGTTTAGCATAAGTCTTAGTAGAGTTTTTAAAATTCATTCTGGGGAGCTTGAGTGGCTCAGTCAGTTAAGCATCTGACTCTTGATTTCAGCTCAGGTTCTGATCTGAGGGTCATGAGATTAAGCCCTGTATTAGGCTCCACACTCAGTGGGAAGTCTGCTCTAGATTTTCTTCCTCTACCTCCCACACCCTTCTGGTACATATGCACTCTCTCTCTCTCTCTCACTCTCAAATAAATAAATCTAAAAAAAAAAAATTCATTTTCAAACATATAAATGTGTATTTATACATTATACACATATATTTAACATAAAATGGAATTATGACATATCATTTTATGTTAGACATTTCAAATAGTTATTCTCCTTGATTAAGTGTATCTCTACCTTATTCCTTATTCTGTGCTGTTTTATAATAGGAGTATACTATAATTTATAAATCACATTCCTTCACAGTCAATTTTAAGGTTTATATAAATTTTGTTGTTATAAACAATGCCACAATAGGCATCTTTGGGTACCCTTGTAAATGTATCTCTGGAAGAGATTTCTTAGAATGTAAGTCAACGTAGTAGTTTTAAAACATTATTCAAATTATTTAAAATAGTCATACATATGTTTCCCATAAATGCATAAATACAATCAAATCATATGTTCCCTGTCCTCTCTCTTCTGCCCATAGCTACGCTCCAGTCTCTAAGGTAACTTTCCAGTATTTTTTTTTTTTTTTTTTACTTTCCAGTATTAATACTGGTAACCGATTCCACCTCCAGTCTGCTGCCAGGCTTATAGGTATATTGTATAATATAATTCACTGTTACTTTAACTTATGTTTCCTTGATCATCAGAGCAATGACTTTCCTTATGATTATTGATCATTTAAATTTGCTTTTTCATAAATTATTCATATTGCTTCTATTGGATTGGTTATCTTTTCATTATCAGTGTGTAAGTGTTCTTTATTATAGAGACTAATCATGTGTCATCTGTGTTACTAATATATTTTCCCAACCTATCAATTTTTTATTGATCTAGTTTCTAATGTGTCCTGCAGTATTTTTTTTCACTTTTATGTAGTTAGGATGCCTATTCTTATAGAGCTCCTGAGTTTCTAGTTTCATAAAGGAGGTGTCTTATGACTTAGGTTGCTCATATGGATTTCTAATGCTCATAAAATTTTAGATTATTATTTCATAATCCTTTCTGGAGGTTATTTTTATATATGACATAAAATAAAGTTATTAATATATTTTCTATGATTGTGTACAACTAGCTGTATTGCCATTTATTAAATAATATACCCTTAAACTTCTAAATTAAACTATAATATTTGTCATATATTAAATTAAAAAAATAGCAGGATCCAGTTTTGGATTTTCTATTGTCTTCTGATATATTTGTCTATGGCTCTATTAACACTACAGTTATATTATTTTAATGTTTTATGCTATGTTCTGATTTCTGATGACTTCCATTTGCTCTCCTTGCTAATCTTGGGCATGCATCTTTCCTTAAAATCATTAAGATCATTTTTTAAATTCAATTCAAAACAAATAATAAGAATAAAAGCAAATGAATAATATACCAACATCCTGTTGGGAGTCCAAGGTAATTGTATTTGTATTAAACATAATTATGTTAAATGTAATTGCATTAAGTGTACTGTATTAAATTAATATATTTTAGGAAATATATTTCTTTTCTTCCTCTTTTTTAGCAACCTTCAAATTGTAGCTAGGTACATGGCTATCTGGAATAAAGCCTGTAATAATCTTTGCAAATGGGTAAACTGTGTGCTTAAATTCTGGTAATATTCCCATTACCCTCTGCTAGTAGCATTGCCAGGAAACTTGCAATAGAAACAGTAGCATACCCAGCACCTTGCCTGGCCAGGGTAAAATGGGTGGTGGAAAAAAAAGTAGCTGTGATAATCAATTTAGACCTTGAGACTGGCTCTAGAAATAGGGACTTTTGAGCCTATGTTTTTATGTTCATTGTTTTCTTTATCCCCTTTTTTCCTACTAATTTATTTAAGAACACAGTAGTAAGATTGCATCCAAGTTTATATCACTATGCGGTGACACAAAAACTATTAGGATTTTGTCTAGCCCCCAAATAAGGGACACAAATTTGTCACTTGGGAAAGGGGCAGAGATGCTAAGGAGCATGTGGTGTGGACTTTACTTTGCTGGACATGTTCTATCTAACCGTCTATATCCCATTCCACCTTATTCCCCCCCACCCCGAAGGCTGACATATATGTAATATACCAATAAGCATCTTCACATCCAGCTTCCTCTTTGGTTCACTCTGTGGCAGACACTATCAGGAGATTAGGGGAGAGAAGAGAATGAGTTCTGAGCTTATGTTCTCCAGGTTCTTTCCATGCTCACTTTTCTTGAATTGGCTGCATGCCTCCACTGAAGATCACAACTCCCGCCAGATAGCTCTTTCTATAAGGCTTCTCCTGAAGTTTTACTATCTACTCCCTCCCTTTGGTACTCGGTGTGGTCATGGCCTCCTGCCATTGCAAGCGCCATCATTTGTCCATTTCTCTGATGGTCACAGATTTT
Source organism: Canis lupus dingo (assembly GCF_003254725.2). Classification (NCBI taxonomy): domain Eukaryota; kingdom Metazoa; phylum Chordata; class Mammalia; order Carnivora; family Canidae; genus Canis; species Canis lupus. The sequence continues at coordinate 31,561,120 of NC_064258.1, read as the reverse complement.
ATGAAAATCTCCTTAATTACCCAGTTTGAGTATGTTACTGATTCTATTGCAAGTTCCTGGCAATGCACTAAATTTGCCATATAGTGTGCTCAACCTCAGTGGACCTTGGTGTCTCCAAAAATAGAATCCTTGTGAATATCTTTTTTTTTAAATATTTTATTTATTTATTCATGAGAGACAGAGAGAGAGAGAGAGAGAGAGAGAGGCAGAGACATAGGCAGAGGGAGAAGCAGGCTCCATGCGGGGAGCCCAACATGGGACTCGATCCTGGGTCTCCAGGATCAGCCCTGGGCTGAAGGCAGCACTAAACCACTGAGCCACCCAGGCTGCCCTCCTTGTATCTTATCCTGTCCTGAAAGTCTTGCTTTGGTTGGTATTGCTGAATAACAAATTAACACAATCTTAGGAGCTTACAGTGGTAGGCTGAATTCTATAATGGCCTTCCAGATTCTTATTGCCTCAGATATACATCCTGTAGAAACCCCTGCTCTTGAGTTTCTACAAGATATATCTGAAGGAATAGGAATCTTAAGTTTTGGAAAAATTTGTGGATATAATGGGATATCTGTCCCTTGGTTAGGTCACTTTATTTGCAAAGGTAATGGCATAGTTACTCATGTAATTACATTATATTATTTTGGACTCTGTGATAGCCCACTGGAGAGAGATCTCTGCTGGCTTTGAGGAAGTAGCTGTCATGTTATGAGAGGGCCATGTGGGTGGTACCTGAGGCTCCACATTCACAGGAGTTTAAAAGTCACCCATTTGTTATCTCATATTTCTCTAGGTCAGAAATCTGAGCTCAACATAACTGGGTCCTCTGCTCAAAGGCTCATCAAGTTGAAATCAAGGCGCCAGCTGACTGATTTATCATCTGGAGGTTAGAATACTCTCCCAAGTTCATTTAGGTTATTGGCAGAATTTAATTCCTCGTGGCCAAAGGCCCAAGCTCTTCTTGCTGGCTATTGGCTGGGTGGTGGTCACTCTCAGCTCCTAGAGACTGTCTTCAGGTACCAGCCACATGGCCCTCTCATAACATGACAGCTACTTCCTCAAAGCCAGCAGAGATCTCTCCAGTGGGCTATTACAGAGTCCAAAATAATATAATGTAATTACATGAGTAACTATGCCATTACCTTTGCAAATAAAGTGACCTAACCAAGGGACAGATATCCCATTATATCCACAAATTTTTCCAAAACTTAAGATTCCTATTCCTTCAGATATATCTTGTAGAAACTCAAGAGCAGGGGTTTCTACAGGATGTATAGCTGAGGCAATAAGAATCTGGAAGGCCCTTATAGAATTCAGCCTACCACTGTTGTGGAGGATTTAGGGTGTCTGAGTAATTCAAATACTCTCGTTAACTTCCTTCATTACTGTACCCTCACTATCTGAGACATCCATGCCTCAATTTTACAACCTTATGGGGATTCTTTTATATAAAATGGCTTGCCAATAGGCTTTCCCAACTGTTGGCTTCCATTCGGTTATCTTGGGTCTGATAAGATTTAGTGATTTAGTTTCTCAGTATGAATTCTCAAATCTCCTGCCTGGAGCAGGGTGGGAGGAGGGGAAGTTTAAACTAAAAGTGGCTATTCTGAAGCTTGTTGGGGAAAAAAATCTGAAGACTTTTACCATCAAATATATAGACTATCTCTTAATTTTTCTGTCTTCAGGCTAGCACCTTACCTGTATTATCTTCTGCCTGTAACTCCAATTCCAGGGTCTCTTGGTCTTTTTTTTTTTTTTCTGGAGAAAGACCCTCTTGTCTCCTATTATTAGAGTGCTGGAGTGGTTGCCTCTCTGCTTCAGTGGTGTTGGGAATCTGGGCTTTCAACTGCTCTCCTACAGTCTACACCAGACTCATCTTGTTAATGCCCCACTTGCCTATTCCCCTTCAATCCTCCTAGTGTCTCTAGCTTCTCTCAGCTTTGGAAGGATTTTATGAGGAAAACCTACCTGTTTATCTTCACCATTATATGTTTAATAATTGTCTTCCCTGATAACTCATTTGCCATTCCTTACAAACAACTTTCGATTGTCATCATCATGCTTCAGAGTTACAGATATCTCCTTTTCACTGAATAGAAAACTTTTGTTTCCCTGTCTTTCATGATTGTTGTTTGAGGGTGAGTGATTCTCAAGAAGAAAAGGGGACACATGTCTTTATTGTACCATGGAAACCAAAGGTCAGTGTTCTCATAATTATGATTATGGTCATTATTTTACAATAAAGTTTACAGGTCATGGTATCCGCTTGGGGAGTTTGGATTCATTTTATGGAGAGAAGGTTTCAGCCCATTGTCCCTGAAGGGATAAAAGAGCTAATAGTGTGGCCCACAAGCACAAGTGAAACTGAGAATGTGCCTGAATTACCTGTGTTGGCTTAGTAGTAGACCTGTGCTCTGTGTTGAAGAAAATCACCTTGTTAAGTCGGTGTAGTCCATTGAAGTTGAGGGAGTAAAGATGAGATGGTTTCTGCCTCCAGATAATTCATGTCAGCAACAGACCTACTGGCAACCTTTGTGTGCTTCAAATATCTTTTTTTTTAATGCAAGTAGTAAACACAATGGAAAACATAAACAACATTTGAATAATTCCCATTAAAGAATTCCAACGGGGCTAGTCATTTTTGTCCAATATAAAACTATTAGTTCATTTGGCCTATTGATAGAATGATGAAACATTTAGATCTATTGGAAAGATTGTGCAAGCTTCTAAGACATCCATCATAGGAGATATTTGGATGAAAAGGACACAGGAGACTTCAAGGAACTCACAGATGGTAATATTAACCAAGATACATCTTGTCTCTTAGTTTTAGTGGAGAGATAGATGAAAGAGTAGTAAGGGCTGGAATGAAACATAGTGGATCTTCTATTTGGCTGCATATTTTTTTAAAAATATGAAGATTCCGTATACACCTGTACACCTGTACAAACACACACACTGATACCTCACATCACCCCGGGGTGATGCAGAACCTCTGGGTGTAGAGCTTGGGCTCTAGAACTTGAAAATGCTTCTTAGATAATTTTAAAGTTGAGATTCATTAAACTAAGATTATAGATAACTTTGGCAGAAGATGAAGTTGGGAGGAGAAGTAGTTACTTTTTTTTTCTTTTTGTATTGATAGCTCATTTTATCATTTCCAAGAAAACCATTGAAAAACCTTGAAACATTCCCGGCTCCCTGTAGCCTTCCTTTCTGGACAGCAGAGGCAGGCGATTGGTTCTCTGTCACTGAATTTCTGTCTCTCCACATAGAGGAAAAAAAAAAAAAGAGTCAAAAGCCTCCGCTTTTGAGCCAAGGCTGGGTCAATTAGCATTAGAAAATTTTTCTCTGTTTTAAAAGGTAGAGTTCCCCCTGCTTCCCCTGCAAGCCCATCCTCCCATTTTAATCAAACCACCGATTGCCATGTCATCAATTTAATCACAGGTTTCCTTTTGAAAGGTTTGCTGCTGAGGAATTAGTTTCCAGGGTCACTGAACTCCTGTGAGCAGCCTCACCTCTGAAGCCAAAGAGAGAACTCATTTGGAATTCAGAGGCTTACCTGCTCAGATCTCCGCTGTAAACCCTAGGATGTAGTCCTGCTACGAAAACATTGCTCAGAAATAAAGTTATGAGGGCTTGACTGGCCCCTGTGAAGGTATTGAGTTCAGTTCTTATTTTTAATCATGTTTTAAGAGAGGATCTCTTTTCATTCCTTGTAATAAAACCTGTCTTTCATTTTGAAAGACAAACCAAGACAAGAACAAAACAGAGTGTCATCAGTTCTTTGGGTGGTTTATGTCTCACATGGACATATTTCAGAATTATGGATACGAAAATGAGCATTTTTCTATTAGTGCAAATTAATTCCAAGGAAAATTTCCCCCTTCCATTGTCAAGGAGAAGAAAGTCAAAATGATTCCATCTTGCTCAAGTATCTTCTGTCTGCATATCACTGTTTTCTGGTCATTCTGTTTGCTTTTAACTTGCATAGGCAGATAATAATATGTTTATTATAGCCTCTGAAAAGCCAGGCATAAGCTGATCTGGATTCCATTCTATATCACAAATAAATACGACAATGGTCCTCCTGAAAAATTGTCTCAAACCCTTCACTACAAATGACAATGAAGGAAACTAGAAGAACACAGATGGAATTCTGAATCCCAAGTGGGTTTTTCAGCATCAGTGTAGACAGGTGTCAAAAAAATCAATTATATTTGATTTATAATTTTAAGATAAATATGGAATGCTTAAATGCCAGTTTAACCAGCCCCTTTTGTCTGAAATAATATTGCAGATGTATTTCACTTCTTTCCTCCTTGACTCTCAAACATTCTATAAGTTATAGGTAGATATGTTTCCCAGAGAAACAGTGAAAGAGACCAGAAGGGGGGTAACGAATGTTACTAATTCTTCAGTGATATTGGAAACTATTTGAATTTAGGATAGTGACACATATATCCCTTCAACATACTATTAGGCATTTTCCAGGTTTTAAGTGAAATATTCGACATTGGAATAGTGAGCTATCATATGATAATGCCTCTGTTTCAAATTTCTTTATAAAAAAGGGAGAGAAACTGAACCTTGAAAGGCATATATTTATATTATCTCAGGAAAGGAAACAATTTCTATAAAACTGACTACTCACAAAATTTTCTAATTTGAAAAAGGGTTTTGAAACACTTTGGTGCACTTTAATATTTTTACAAAGTTGAGGAAGACATCCTTCAGGGATGGAATACGTGCATTTTAGATTCTCACCCAAGAAAAAGAGTTAGTGCTTTCCTTTGTTTTCTTATTCTTTAAGGAGAATCTAAGGGAGCAACACATCTTTTTTTCTTAGAATCTTGACTGATCCTAATTCACAAACATTCAGTCTATGGAATCTGGGACTGTGTTTGTGCTTTGCTTTACCTGGATTGCAGTGAGCTTTTCTAAAATAAATTAGATCTTTGTCTCCCTTCTTTCCTGGACCTGGAGGCATTTCTATGGGTTCTTGGATCATTCTTGTCTCCTGTTAGCCTGAGATGCTCTACATATAACTTTGGTGACTCCATCAACTATAGTACTCTGTGACAGCATGGAGTTAATTTAGTTTTGATATTATCTCACTAATAATTTATTCACTTTTGCAATTTGAAGACATAGTAATAAGAAAGACACTGCCTGACCTCAGTACGTTTACACACTAGCAGGCAACAATTTAATAAATGATTTTAACAAAGTTATTTAAAAGAAAATCTGTAAATAGCAAGATAGCACAAGGATCAAAGGTAAATCATTCTGTTCAAGAGAATTAGAAATGAACATTTCAACTAGACATCATTTGATGGCAGCTCTCATCTTAGATGTGATAAGAAAGGCATTTCTGGAAATACGTGGCTCTGAAGAGCTTGTTTCATGGTGAGGATGAGATTATTGGAGATGATGGAGTTACCAAGTCTATATTCCCTTCCCTGAATTCGTGAGAGAGTTCAACAAAGAGACTGCTACACAGAGCATCCCATTTTTTTTTTTCATTTTGAACTTTAATAATCACAAATCAGGCAATAATCAAGTATGAAGAGATAAACAAATGAAAAACCTGTAGAATAGAACCAGGCTACTAAACAACACAACTCTGAATGAGCAAGATGACCTTGGATATGCCTTTGCTCTGTTCACCCTAAGACTCCATTCTGAGCTGTGAGGCAGGACAGACCAAGTACTGCAACATCTGTCTCTTCACCCGTGCTGATCCACAAACTGAAACGATGCTTACACCAGAGTTCTCCCAGAGTTTGGGATAACCTAGCATAAATATTTCAAGACAGCTTTGATTCCTTTGTAAATGTAGGTAGAATACATTTTTTTCCCTTGTGGGATGTGCTTTATGAAACATGAACCTTTCTATGCCAGATTCCCATCTTCCCACCAACTCTCTTCTGCCTAAAATTAGATACCTAAAGAAATAACCCTTTAATTTAGAGAAATTCATTACATGTTGATGTACATATGTCTCAAAACATAGATTCTACTAAGTTTCATCAGTCATTTACATATCAGTGTGAATTGGTTTAATCAGATATTTTATTCAGAGTAATATTTATTTAATTATTATGTTTTTTAAAGATTTATTCATTTTTTTTGAGAGAGAAAAAGAGCATGTGAATGAGTTGGGGGAGGGGCAGAGGGAAAGAGACTGTCAAGCAAACTCTCCACTGAGTACAGAGCTGGACACAGGGCTTGATCCCATGATCCTAGGATCATGACCTAAGACAAAAATCAAGAGTCAGACACTTAACTGACTGAGCCACCCAGCTGCCCCTACTCAGAGTATTACTTAATGAGAAGGAAAAGGAAGTAAGAAGTAATATTTGTTAGGATTAAGCATGTAAATACATTATTTCAAGGACTCTAGTAACCTAATGAAAGATATCAATATCATTATTGAGAAGGACTCTAGAGTTCAAACAAGTTATTCTAAGTAGTAAAAGAAATGATATATATCCAGTTCCGTGTGAATACAAATTAAATACACTTGTAGGAGAGAAGAGTGGAAGAGAAAGAGAAGGGCAAAGAGAAGAGGAAAAGGAAGGAGCAGTGATTGGTGTTGCCTTATTTTCCTCCATAGTCTGTATGTATACAAAAAACCTTGTTGTTTAGAGCAGCCTTGGACAGAAGACGTAGTTGAAATTTACTTCTGTGCAATAGAACTGAAAAGAAACAGTGACAGCTGCTGTGTTGATTATTATGGTGTGATCCGGATATTTTTTAAGGGGATAAACTTGAATAACTAAGGCAAAACAAAACAAAATAGCAAACAGCAACAAAACTTGTTCTACCTTACTATTCACAATCTCTTCTCTCCAACAATGTATGAAGCAAAAGGAACAGTCACAGGTTAGAATTTGGGGGACTGTAAAAATGTGAATGGTAGTTGAATTATATTACGCAGAGGCACAATAGGTAGGCAGTGGCTTGAGTTACCATGCATCTACACTTAAACAATAAGAAACTGTTTTGAATGAAGCTGTAATGGTTCTTAAAAATAAAATTTGAGGAATATATTTACATTGTTTTATCAGATTATGGTCATGTAGTGGAAAGACCTCCAAAATACTATATTAATATCATTGCAATCACTGAACTGGCTTTTCTCAGCACGTTGTATATGTGCATCTGGTGGTATGGGAGATGATTTGGTTTTGGTGGTTATATATTAATATATATTAATTAAGAAGGGTACATTATTTCATTAAATAATACAAGATGTCTTTGATTTAAAGGGAATATTACATAAGGTGAGGCAAGTTCATTTATGTATTGAATGTGTGAGCTGATCAAAAAATATTATTAGTACTTGTATAGGTAGTATCCAGATGTAACAAAAATCATGAGAGTGATACATTAATGAAATTTAGAAAACACACACACACATGCACATACCAGGTAATAAACTATAGGAGGTCAAATCAGGGAACTTAGAAGCCTTTGTCTTATCCATACTTCCAGCCCCTTGTGAAAAATGTAGCACAAAGTAGGTGTTCAAAAAATATCAAATAATTCAATACTAAATGAAATTTTAAAAACCACATTTACCTATATTGTGTGTTTGAGGAATTATTTATTCCTTCTGAACTGTCAAAGATAAAAATATATAAAATTTATAAAAAGAAATTATAGCAATTACTGTCCTCTAATCCCACAGGGCTATTTATTGTAAAATGCAAATACAATGATATAAATATAAGGGCTTTGTAAACTGCTGAATATCATACAAATTCAAGGTAATTTTATATTAAGTTCCTAATCCTCATGTCATAGATTGATAATATAGATGAATAGATTACCATTGTCCTTAGTGTTGGGAACTATGCTCGTATCATTAAAAAGTTTAGTGTTCCTAGGACATGTTGAACATTTTTTTGTAAGTGCTACAAGAAATAGAAATATGTGACACAATTTTGTTTCCCATACTCTGATTTGGTGACCAGTGTTTTACCAAACCCTTAAGTAGTTGGACAGTTTCAGAAGAGAACTTTAACTTTAGTACCTATACACATATGTATATGTGTATGTACAAAAATGAAATACATGATTAGCTACGAACATTAGAAGTCCTCCAGTCCTCATAATTCTTCATAATGTCATCATGAAAACTTTCCATGTGCCACCAGAATTGTCTTGATCAGTCAGCCTTGGCGTGATACATGAGTAAGGGCCACAAGTATATTTTGCCACTCTTCTCATTGAGAAGTAGATTCTAATTCCATTTCCCTTGAAACAGAAATGATAGTAGTGAATACTTTTGACCAACAGAATATGAGGGAAGTGACATCCAGTTTCTGAATCCAGGCTTTGGAGACCTGTTTCCACATCCTGTTCGTAAGAGAACTTTCTCTGGAAGCGCTGAACCACCAGGTAAGAACTCTGATTCCCCTGGGACTGTCATTCTGGAGAGACTACTTGCAAATGCTCTGATAGAGAATCTAGCTGAGCCAAGCCTTCCAGCCATCCCTGACAAGGCTCCAGACTTAAAGAGTGAAGTTGCCTTAGCCCATCTAGATCACACTATCTGTCAGTTGAATATTGAGGTCTTTCTATGTGTTGTTAACACATAGAACTGACAGTTGTCCAACTCCTGGCCCATGAAACTATGAAATGTAATCCAGAGGTTGTTTTATGAAGTAGTGAGTGTAGTTTGTTATATCCTAATAGATAACCAGAATACCTGGCTTATAGTCAGGAGATCTCATTCATCTCTACCGTAATAATTCAATATAATTTGTCTGTTATGTGTATTTGCTGAAATTTTCTTTTTCATGTTTCTTAAATCCCTAATTCATACAAATAAAACAATGGACAATTGAAAAATAAAAGTAGTAAATAGCTATTTTAGTGGAAATATTACAACTTCAAAAATACCAATATGAATATTGATGAAAATTTTAGTACAAACATGGGATGTATTTTTTTAAGTACTGAGACAAATGAGGCTGTATGATTTTTAAGCAACAACAACAAAAAGAATAAAATTGAGAAAGTATAAATTTAAATATTTTAAAATTCAGACCAGTCTATTTGCTGTTAAGAAATTTAGTCAAATGGTAGTGCAAAATTTATGGAGTCTTTTATGTCATTTTCAAACAAAACAAAGTAACCTCTTCAGCAATCCAAATGACTTGTTTTAACAAGTGCAGAACAGTTTTCAAGTAAAAATTGATGTCAACAAGGCACCATTCAAAGTTGTTCTTTCCTAACAAAACTGAAGTATAACTCACAATAAAACAAAGAAGCTTATAAAATCAACTGACAAGTTACTAACAAATATGGACACATCTGGATTTAAACAGTGTGGTTGCTCCCAGAAAGAGATTAAGAAGCAATGGCTAAAATATTCTGTTGTTATACAGATGTCTTTACATTAAAGTTGCCTAATATTTCTCCCTGGAATTACATTTTATCTAGCGTCCACTATTTCAATGTATTTACCTCTTTAGATAAAAACCAGGAAATTAAATGATTAAAGTCTCAATATTCTTTTTTTTTTAAGATTTATTTATTTATTTACTTACTTACTTATTTTTTTATTTGAGGGGGCGAGAGCACTCAGGAGGCAGGGCAGAGAGAGAGAGAAGGAGAAGGAGGATCTCAGGCAGAGTTTGTGCTGAGCATGGAGTCCGTCGCAGGGCTTGATCCCACAACCGTGAGATCATGCCCTGAGCTGAAATCAAGAGTTGGATACTTAACTGACTGAGCCACCCAGGTGTCCCACAGTCCCAATATTCTTTTCATAAAACAATATTTACTTAGAAAGTGCTTCCAGTACTAAAGCAATTGGTCAGACCTTTGAATTACTTCCCTCACAGCTGAATTTGAAGCATATCTTGCAAGCAGCACAACAATAGCTAGGGGATGGACCTGTGGAGAGAATGGGGAATTAAGAATCATAAGGCCTGGATGCTATATCCAGTTCTGTCATTAATAGGATGAATTTGGATGGCAATGATTGTGATAATGAGCATGAGGCTGATAATTGTCTTGTCCCAAATCTAAGAAGGTTGAGATCGGGCTTGAAGATATTGAATCTAAAGACCATGGACTCTGCTTAAGTTCAGTACACAAGGATTATTAAGCATCAAATAAAGACATGGGTTCTGGAAATGGCTGGTGGTGATAGTTACACAACAGTGTAAATGTACTTAATGCCACTGAGTTGTCCACTCAAAAATGGTAAATTTTATGTTAGGTATATTTTACCACAATAAAATTTTAAAAGGGCATGAGCAAAGAATACACCTAAACATGTCTGTCTCTCAAGCATTATGGGAATTCCTATTCTTTATGAGAATATAATCAGGGTGGACCCTCAGCTGTATTTAGCACTCTGTCTGGCATGAGAAATCTGCCATGCCTGAAAAACCCTCCAAAAGAGCATCATGATTTTCATCCTCCCCTCTGCAGAAGAGACATATCAATGCCCAGGCAGCACTTCTACCAGGTAAGACAATAGATTTGCCACCACTTCAGTCATCAGGTCCCCAAGGCCTAATGTCCTAATAATGAGGCCTGAAATGTCTTGCTGTGCCAATGTTATGAAGCTCTTTTTCCATATCTCTGCTGCACATTAAGAAACCTCATTTTGCTATGTCTATGTTGTAGAACCTGGGAAGTTTCCCCCCCCTTTTTTTTTCTTTTTAATGTCAGGTTTGTCCATAGTTAAGCATGGTTATCTACAATAAAATAAAACCACCACAACAGAATTTAGTTCGTTCCATTTCCTGGTATTCTCCTGTGTGAAGGGAGCTTCATATTAGGACACTTGAGGTCCTCATTGTCTCTTTACTCCTTTCTGAGAGAAATAACTTAATCAGATTATTGTATTTGGAAAGAAAAATAAATAATGCATAGCCAGCCTCATCCTGGTTCCTTCTTAGAAACAGCTTTGCTCACACAAATTATGTCTTCTGTTCCTCCATATTGTACATTTTATAGGGATCTGCCTCAATGTGGGGAGATGCCTGAGATTGGGTGAATCTGTCTGGTTTCAGGTTTAATGTGAAGAAGCACATTTGCCTGTATATATGACCAATATTCTCCAATTTCAGCTTTTTTAGTAAATAAAGGTGAGATTTTTGTCCTTGGCCCAACTACCTTTCCTCATTCTATTTAGTTCACTTCCCAGCTAGTTTAGAACTTAGTTGGGCAAGGGGGATACTTTACTGAACTTATCAACACATCCTGGTATCTGCTGCACGGACTGGCGAGTTTGAAAAAGAGGCAATGAGTAAAATGTGGGAGACCATAACATATGGGGTGTAATTGAGGCTTTTTGCAAACCTGGAGCAAGTAGGTTGGGCTTTGAAATGCTTTTTTGAAATACATTGGGTATTCAGTAGATGATGTGTAGAACTTTCCCTTCTTGGACAAAGGCACACAGACATTAGCAAAAACACAGGCCTCCATAAGAGTGATGGCATTACTGAAGGTGTTAGTCATTTGAACAGCGAGCCTTAGCAAAGAATTGAGCATCAGCAAAGATTGAGGAGTGTAGATCTCAGCCCAAATCTAAGCAATAGGCCTTGGGAGAATTATCCAAACCAGCTGGCCCTGGCTGTATCAGCAAA